>NC_134736.1:16133484-16436515 GCF_049634645.1 Pelodiscus sinensis
TACAGCAACAACAACAACATCACCACAACAATTCGGATCCTTGCAAATCAGGGGGTGCAGGCAACAAGACCCCCAAGGGTAACAGGCATGAGGCCAAGGGGAAAGGCAGCTGGAGACGCTGTTTGCAGGAGTGCAGGGGTGAAAACACAGCGAGAGGCTGCACTTCAACTCACCTTGAGCTGGAAGTCCTCTGGTGGTGATTACACTTGCTATCAAAGTGGCCACATACCAAATCATAGTACTACCGACCATCAATGAGGAGCAGCATCCTAACTCAAAAGTGCCCTTCTGGATGGAGACCGTTCATCGCAGAGCCCTTGGCCGGTGCAAAGGGTCCTCCTGGTGCCCTTCTCATGCCCGCATCCCTGCGCCTTGCTGCCTCCCCTCCGCGCTCCCCATCCCTCCTTCCCCAGAGCAGCCCCCTCGCCCTCTCTGCTGACATGCACCAGGCACCTGCACTAGGAGCTACAGCGCAGCTCAGCACAGGCTCAGGGCGTAGCCTAGCCTGGGCTCTTTAGCTCCTCTGCTCCGCCCCCGCCTGGCGCCTATTGGCCGGAGGGGAAGAGAGGGGGCGTTGATTGGCTTGGGGCGCTGCCAGTGCCGGGCGGGGAGCGGAGGGGGGGGAGGCAGGCCCCGTTTCAAGGTGGGTTGGAGCGCGCAGTGCACAGAGCCGCAGAATCATGCGCATTGCCAGGGAGCGCGCGGCGGGATCGCCCCGTCCCCTCCCTGCTCGCTGCATGGCCGGGCCGGCAACCTCCCCTGCCGCTCGGCATGGCCCCCCCACCCCGGGGCCCCCCCGGTGCCCCCCATGCCCCCCTCCTTGGGGTGCCCCCCATGCACTCCACCCCCTGCACCTCCCCTCCTTGGGGTGCCCCCCATGCCCCCACCCCCTGCACCTCCCCTACTTGGGGTGCCCCCCATACCCCCACCCCCTGCACCTCCCCTCCTTGGGGTGCCCCCCATGCACTCCACCCCCTGCACCTCCCCTCCTTGGGGTGCCCCCCATACCGCCACCCCCTGCACCTCCCCTCCTTGGGGTGCCCCCCTCCCCCTGCACCTCCCCTCCTTGGGGTGCCCCCCATACCGCCACCCCCTGCACCTCCCCTCCTTGGGGTGCCCCCCATACCCCGCACCCCCTGCACCACCCCTCCTTGGGGTGCCCCCCATGCACTCCACCCCCTGCACCACCCCTCCTTGGGGTGCCCCCCATACCCTCCACCCCCTGCACCACCCCTCCTTGGGGTGCCCCCCATGCACTCCACCCCCTGCACCTCCCCTCCTTGGGGTGCCCCCCATGCACTCCACCCCCTGCACCTCCCCTCCTTGGGGTGCCCCCCATGCTCCCACCCCCTGCACCTCCCCTCCTTGGGGTGCCCCCCATGCACTCCACCCCCTGCACCTCCCCTCCTTGGGGTGCCCCCCATACCGCCACCCCCTGCACCTCCCCTCCTTGGGGTGCCCCCCTCCCCCTGCACCTCCCCTCCTTGGGGTGCCCCCCATACCGCCACCCCCTGCACCTCCCCTCCTTGGGGTGCCCCCCATACCCCGCACCCCCTGCACCACCCCTCCTTGGGGTGCCCCCCATGCACTCCACCCCCTGCACCACCCCTCCTTGGGGTGCCCCCCATACCCTCCACCCCCTGCACCACCCCTCCTTGGGGTGCCCCCCATGCACTCCACCCCCTGCACCACCCCTCCTTGGGGTGCCCCCCATGCACTCCACCCCCTGCACCTCCCCTCCTTGGGCTGCCCCCCATTCCCCCCGCCCCCTGCACCTTCCCCCCGCCCCCTGCACCTCCTTGGGTTGCCCCCCATGCACTCCACCCCCTGCACCACCCCTCCTTGAGCTCCCCATTCCCTGCACCCCACCCCCTGCCCTTGCCCTCCTTGGGGTGCCCCCCTGCCCCTGCACCTCCCCTCCTTGGGGTGCCCCCCTGCCCCTGCACCTCCCCTCCTTGGGCTGCCCCCCACACCCCGCACCTACCCTCCTTGGGGTGCCCCCTGCACCACCCCTCCTTGGGCTGCCCCTGCTCTGCCCCCCATGCCTCCCACCCCCTGCACCTCCCCTCCTTGGGCTGCCCCCGCACTGCCCCCCCCACACCTTTTCAGTGCCCCCCATGCACCTCACCCCCCGCACTGCCAGTCCTTGGGCTCCCTGTGTGTCCCCCATGCACACACACCCCCACACCTCCTTAGTGCCCCCATGCACCCCACCCCCACACCGTCCTCCTTGGTCCCCCCATGCACCCAACCCCCCGCTCAGTCCTCACCCTCTTAAGGGAATCTGCGCTCACACTCAAAGCTTTTCCTGGACCCCAGCGCTCCCCGAGGGGAGCTTCTCCCCACAACAAACCCTCTGCCCACGGAGCCAGCAGGACAAGAAGATCTCACCTTGGTTTGCTGCTCCACTCAGGCCCAGGCCTGGAGAACAAAGGAGACAAGCTGACCACAAAGCTAAACCACCCTCTGTCCTCTACCAGCCCACACGCCCCCTCGTCAGCCCCCCACTTCCTCCATGTCCTCTGGCAAGTGCCCCCCCCCCGTGCTGTGACAGATAGGAGGGGGCATGGCTGACTCACATTCCCCACACCCCCTCTATGGCATAACCAAGGCCTGCATCCCATCTGGCTCTTGGAAGGAGGAGGAGACCCACCCCTCTCAGGCCATAGGGAAATATTGAGGCAGCTCCTCCCTGGTTGGCAGGATCCAATCCTAATGGGCCTTCTAGGGCAGCTACCTCTGGGGAGAGCTCCCCGTTTGTAACACGGGCTGTTGTAATGGGGGGGTCCTCTGCACTAGGGACATCCTGGGCGTGGGGGTATTTCTGCTACCTCAGGTAGACAGAGAGGAGGTAGAAATACCTCTGGAGAAGAGACTAAGATCGGGCGAGGAGGGGAGAGGAGAGGGCAGCCAGATTCAAGAGAAGAAGGTCTTGTGGACTGTGACCTAGGGACTCGGTTTTTACCTCTGCCACAGGCTTCCTGCTTGACCTTGGGTGCATCACAGCCAGGTTTAAAGGAATGCCAATGTGCTGCGCTCTTGGGAGCAGCTAACCATTCATTTTGATGCATAGAAGGGAGCTGAGACCTTTGGAAAAATCAGACCCTATTTTGCCGTCTCCTTCACAACCCTACGTGGAAAAGCGAGACAGCATCTTTCCTTTGCTCTGCCCGCTGTCTGCCCTGATTAGATTGTAGGATCTGCAGGGCAGCAACCATCTCTCCCCACTGAGATTGACAGCACCTTGCACAGCGGGGCCCGCCCAGCACTGCCATCATATCAGTAAATCACTAATAGGACATAAAGGGAGCAGCAGAGGAGATGGGGGACCTTCCTGGGTAGATGAGAGGGACTTTTTGAGCCAGCGAGGAGCCACCCTCAGAGGACCAGGGACCCTGAAGTAAGTCACCTACCTCAAAACACATCACAGGGTTGAGACGACTACCCCAGCTAGGAGGGAGTCTGGGGGCCCTCGGAGCAGAGGGCTGTTGGGAGACAGAGGATCCAAGCTGTGGCTGAGGATGAAGAGCCCAGGCCTGGCTTGGGAGCAGCATGTGACTTTGTGGATACACCTACAGACTGAACCCCAGACCCGGCTCCCAACCCCAGCTGTGTTCGCAATGCTCCTGCTAGTTAGGGGTGACTTGGAGACGGGCTTTTTACATTGCTGATGTTCTTCCTTGCAGCTTCATTGCCTGCCTCTTGTGGTCCCTGGAAATAGGAACGTTCCTTAAAACGAGTTGTCACTGCAGTTTGAGAGCCACAAGGGAACAGGGCAAGGCTGGGGAGTAGGGAACTCACTGGTTTGGTAGCTTCCTTAATGATGCTGATTAAGCATCAGGCTTTTAGAGGAGCGGATAGAGGCAGTTCTGGGGAGAGGGACCCTGAGGCCAGCGGAGACCTTGCAAAGGTTTCCTCCAGCCCTCACCCAAGCTCTGAGCCATTTGCTTTCCTAGCAAGAAGTGAGACCTAGAAAAGTCTGACTCAGCTCTGAATCCAGAGGTAAGAAGTGAAATTGACTTCCCAGGGCTTTAGATCAGGCCCCATGTGACTCTTCCTCCGCAAGGTTTCTTGTCTCCCTAACTCACAGCGCAGTGGCTGTGGGGGCAGGAGTGACTGGTTGGCCTGCTTGACAGGGTCAGAAACTGCCCCTGGTGAGCTCAGGGCACCCAGCTTCCATGGACGCATCGTGGTCCTGGAAGGACAAATGATAGTCACTCCGCCCATGAATGCTCTGTACTTAGGGAAATCAGGTTCCTGGCTTCTGAAGGCATAATGCCTACAGCCAGCGGCAGTGGGTATCATAGGCAGGGAAAGGCATTGCCTTGGCAAACCGCCAGGCATGGCCCCACCCCCACTCCGCCCCCAAAACCTCTGCTGTAGGCATACGGCGGGTGGAGTGTTACTGCCCCCAGCACCCGCCCTCCCTGTGCTCCGAGCATCCTTCATAGCATCTGTGGCCAGTCCTGTTACAGAAAGCTCCAAGGCACACTCCCAAAGGGAAAGCCTGCAGCAAAGAGCAGGAGGGGAGGAACAAGGAGCTTGAGAACTTGAGAGTCAATGTCGTAGGCTCCAGATTTCAGCAAAGAAAAACTCCTTCCCGTCAAGCCGCAGCGACTCCTGGTGCTTTCACTTAGGTGTTTGCCCCCCTTTCTAAGACAAATTAAAACCCACCCATTGCCCATATACGAACGCAGCCAGAGCTGGGAGGCATGTCAGTAGCCGGTGATAGATGGAGCCAGGCCAGCCTTGCGCCTGCTATGTGGCTTCCAGAGCCAAGCAACAGAAAGAAGGAGCCATCATTCATCGAGAGACTGAAAATATGTTCGGCAGTTTGGAGCACGGGTGTCGGTTCACACCCTTGCTTTTCCAGACTAATTTGTTAATTGTATGAGATTCTTCCCTTCTGTCTTCACACTTTGTCTCTATTTGTAGCTGTGTTTATTTAAATAGAGGAGGGAGAGTCCTTTCGCTGTCTCTCTGGCTTGGGGACCAAGCTGGGATCAAATGAGGATAATAGGGCATGTGGCATCCTTTGGATAGGCAGCTCTCAGTCGCGGCTCTGCTGGAACCCCTCCGGGCTCCTGCACACCCTTCTGGGATCTAGCCAAGATACGCCCCCCTGGTAGCCATGCGAGAAGGGCACCAATTACAGGGCAGCTCCCAGGTCGCGGTAGCAGAGCCAGTCTAATTGTCAGCTGGACGGCACGTAATTCACAAGCAAGTTCTAGAGACCAGCAGGGCAGCACCAGCAGCTCCCACTGAAGTCGGGGGGAAAGGCATCTCGGGATCTCCCCGCCGTGCACAGAATTACAAGCCTACTTCATTGGGGCAGGGGGAGTTGCTGCCTGTCCAGCAGGAGGTTTTTGCACTAAATTACATCCCAGTTAAATCCATCAGGGGCGCGGAGACTGGGAATCAAGAGACCTGAGTTCTACTCCCTAGCACTTCAGTGGGGTGTACGTTCTAGTCCCACAGCGCGCGGATCGTGGCCCATGGCCCCCATCGCGCCAGGCTCGGTACAACACGCCCAGCAACAGGGCCACCAAGCGATGCCTTGTGCAGCTCCCCAGCGTCGGTCAAAAGGCACACGGGGAGTGGCGAGTGGACAGGCGAGTGTCTGAAATCACTGTGTCCCTCCTGGCTGATGGGCACGCCCAGCGCTCCGCTCCGCCCCGTCTCACTCCACTGACGCCAATGGAGCTCCGGGGGGCAATGGAGCAATCTCGGCAGAGCCCTGCCCCCACAGAGAGTGACCTGCCTGCCTGCGTGTGTGCCCAGCCCATCACAGGGACAAGGAGACTAGCACGCTACCCCTGAGATCGCCACAACCCCCAAGCCAGGACAGCCAGCCTGCCAGGACTGTGGCTGGCATCGTGGCAATGGCCCCAGCACCAGAAACATACCCATGCCCTGTCCTTTATCTCAGCTGGGCATGGAGCCTGAGATCGCACCCAGACCCCCGAGACGGCCGGCCAGTTGGGGCAGACGAAGGCGTCCTGGCTTTCATAGGGGCCACGCGGAAGCTAGGGCTTTCCCTGCCCCCTCTGCCCTGCGGAGCCTCTGCCTCCCCTGGGGTCGCTGCTGCCTCCCAGGAACAGCACAGTCTGTATCGTCAAGCAGCTCGGGAGAAAAGACAAAAGTTACCCCGCACCAGGACTTAAACTTCAACAACTTGGCCTTTCCCTGCGCCTGCCTTTCCCACAACCCAAAATACACCACAACCGTGCCGTGTTCATTATGGATGAGTCAGTTGACAACTGGCCACTGTTAAATTTAAACCATCTTTAAATAACAAGGAGTAAAAAAAAATAAAAAAAAAGCGAGGATTTTTTTTTCTAAGATTACAACCAAAACACTCAGAATAGATTCGGCGGCAGCAGACTTGGCCGGTGCACACGCATGGAGCTGCATTTGCATCGAGAGAGCGGCACGGATTTACGCTAGCTGATGAGCTGCCCCTTCGCATTACACGGAGGAGAGCGTGACTGGCCAGGATTCTTAGCAAACACCTGGGCTCCAGTTCTGCTCTCACATGAAGGGAGAGATTCAATAGGATCCGTTTACTCCCTTCCGTGCAATTGGCTTGGCCAGGCGTTTCCGCACACCCAACAGTGCATAGCGCAGGCTCGTGGGCGGTCGGTGATGTAGGCAAGGGAAGACGTTGACTTCCCCAAAGTGCCTATGCTCCCTGGACCCTTGGGAGGGCTGGGACTGTGGCGTAGCAGCTGGGCTCCCCAGCCACATGGGAGGGCTAGGGCCGCAGCAGCCCAGTCCTCCGGCTGGCCAGGAAGGATCAGGCTTCAGGGTTGGGGTTGGCCAGGGCATAGCTCCACAGGGGGAGGTTGCTGAAGGGGCGGAGGGGGTGAGGCTTGCCACCCATGCTAGGGCTTCAAAATTAGACTTGCCCTTCTGGGGTGGGGTTGGTTTAACCCATCCATTCATGCCTTCCGCGTGGAATCTCCCAAGTCACCCGCTTTCATGGGGCTCTGGAAGAGGCCTGCGGGGCCTTGCCCGAGTCAAGGGGCCACAACCCTGGCAGTGGCAGACTGTCCGGATCCCAGCCCTCCATCCCCACACAGCAAGCTGGGGCCCTGATCCTGCAAACACTTAGGCACCAAAATGAGTGGGCCTGCCCCGTGGGTGAAATCACCCCATGCAGAGGACCCGTGTGAGGTTCACAGGGGCTTAACACGCCGGCTCTCTGCCGGGGGCAGATTTCAGGCATTTGCATAAAATTACTCGCACCCGTCAGTGTTTGCAAGATTAGGACGTGACTCTTAGGGCGAGAGCCACAGGGAGATCTGAGCCCACATTTCTGTGTCCCCCTGTTTGGGGGAGGGGCACTGTGTCCTATCGCATCCCACGTTTCAGAGGACTCTATCCCATGCACCAGATCCGAATATTACACAGCTGTCCCTCCCACCCCAAACCTCCCAGCAGGTAGAGGGGGGCCTGCCTTATGCGGCAGCCTGGAGAGTGATGGGGTTAGGGCTGAGTGCGGTTTTTCCCCCCCAGCGCACACAAGCCCCCGGAAAACAAGTGCTTAAAATGGAAATGCTGAGCCAGCCCTTCGTGTCGCTGTGAATGCAGCAAAGCTGTGATCAGAAAAACAAAGCAGCCCCTTGACGGAGCTTCCGAAGGGCAAACGGTCAGACAGGCTCAAGTTTGCATGTGGCTTGTGCTGGGTCCTTCCTATCGCACTCATGTCGCCTTTCGCTTTCCCGGGGAGATCAGCTGTTCCTTCCTGACTCAGGGAAGCAGCTGGCTCACGAGGGCGACTTTTCTGACGTCCCTCTCCTCCTCTGGCACCAAGTCTCGGAACAAGCCACCTGCAGCATTTAAAAAGAGACACGGTAATTCATGCAGGGAGGGTCAATGGAATCAGATTAGCAACTCTCCTTCCCAGCCGCAAGTTTCCAACGCATGGAGTTAGTCATCAATCCCACCAGTAAAGTGACTTGTACAACAGTCACAGCATCAGGCAGCAGGAATTGTGTGTCACGTCTTACTAACTTCATCTACGGATTCAGCGTTGGTAATATAAACCCGGTTTTACCTTGTCCAGGACTTTTCTAACAAAACCACCTCTTAGTCTCCCTCTCCTCTGCACTGCCCCCTGGCTGGAGGGAAGAGGCAAAAATGCCTCCGGATGGGGATGGAAAAAAGCTGCATTCAAGCAGCCACTGGGCCCGATCCTGTAAGCCCTGCTCACATGTGTAAGCACGCAAAAAACTCCCATTAGAATCAAGCCTTCCACTGCCTTCCTCACATGAGCACTCCCATTCCCTGCTGTGGAACTCCTCCTCGTGTGAGTAAAGGGGTAAGGATGGGTTTTTTTAACCTCATCTCGCTGCGCTGAAGTTAACAGAAAAACTCCCACTAACTGTAGCAGGCGCAGGATCAGACCCATTGTATATCCAGGCCTGATCCAAAGCCCACTAAAGTTGTATAAATGGGTTTATTCCCGTAAGTCCTAGGTAGCTGGTCCTAGGAAGATGTGGTACTGGAATCCATTTTGAACCCAGTGTTTTTTCCATGGTAGGGGGCTATGCCAAACAAAAGTCTGAGGGAAAGTCTAAAGAAACCCGTAGTCTTCAGCTGGCCTTTGAAACTGCCTGGCCCACCCCTGGAGGATACTTGAAGACTTCAGAAGGGCTGGAGACCCAAGTCAGAGTAAAAGATTTTGATTCTGATTTGAAGCTTTTGCCTGAAATAAGAATAGCTGTTTAGGGTAAGAATTTGCATATAACAGGTTTTGGAGGATTAGAACTAGCTCTGCATTTTCTATTTGTTTTAAATTTAGTAACTTACTTCGCTGTGTCTGTTTCCACTTGCAACCACTTAAATCCTACTTTTTGTACTTAATAAAAACACTTTTGTCTATTATCAGGCCCAGTGTAAATAATTGTTGCCCCGAGGGAAGCACCAGTGCGCATCTCTCTCTTTCATTGATAAAGAGGGCTGACCAGATGAGTTGTCTGTGCACCACTTTCACAAAGAGAAAGACTTATGGGGGGGTTGATCCCCTGGGTGATGTGCCCTAGTACTGCATCCTCCCAGCACTGAAGTGTGGGGGTGGTAACCCCAAATCTGTGCCTTGTATGGAGGAGACCAGAGGATCTGGCCCAGCAGGACAGGGTGGTGGGGAGCTTAGAGAGCAAGAAGGAAGGCACCAGTAGCATGACACTGAGGAACATAGAACCTCCCTGGTGAAAGGGGAATTCAGCTTTAATATCTGTGCCATGTAGGGGCTGTGACAGCTCTCAGCCACGAGGGGTGGCGACAGGGTGAGCCAGAGGAGCACTCGAGCACTGGTGGAGGGGGACCGTGTCTGTACAGGACATGGGGGGCAGTGCATGGAGTACAGCTAAGGGGGAACCCGTGCTCCCTGCAGCACTACACTCCCATTACTAGCTATGGCCCTCAAGGCGTCCTTGGAGAGGCACAACAGCAGCCCCACTTGCGCTCAGCCCAAGCAACGAGCTGCATTTTGCACAAGTGCACCAGGATGCTAGAGCCGCCATGAGGCTCTCCTGCCAGTCCCCACTGCATATACACTCGGGCTACATCTACACTGGCATGATTTTCCGAAAATGCTTTTAACGGAAAAGTTTTCCGTTAAAAGCATTTTCGGAAAAGCGCATCTAGATTGGCAGGACGCTTTTCCGGAAACGCGCTTTTTGCGGAAAAGCGTCCATGGCCAATCTAGATGCGCTTTTCTGCTAAAAAGCCCCGATCGCCATTTTCACGATCGGGGCATTTGTGTGGAAAACACTACTGTGTTGTCTACACTGGTCCTTTCGGGCAAAAGTCTTTCGGAAAAAGACTTTTGCCCGAACGGAAGCAGCATAGTTTTTCCGGAAAAGCACTGATGATTTTACATTAGATCGTCAGTGCTTTTCCGGAAATTCAAGCGGCCAGTGTAGACAGCTGGCAAGTTTTCCCGGAAAATCACATGATTTTCCGGAAAAACCTTGCCAGTGTAGACACAGCCTCGGAGTAGCTAGAATTTGGCCCATAGGGTGTTACCAGTAGCACAGGGAAAGCTGGAACAAGGTGTCATCGAGAGCCTCTCTCTCCCTTCACTTAGGGCACATCTGCACAGTAGCGCATAGTCCGCATCTACACTACAAGCAGTTATTTTGACAGAACGTCGAAATAACGTCCAGCCGAAGGACTCCTTACTCCGACTCCTGTAACCCTCATTGTACGAGGAGTAAGGAAGTGGAAGGAAGAGTGTTCTTCCTCAGACGTCCTGCTGTGCAGACAGCACCAAAAGCCGAATTAAGCTATTTCGAATTCAGCTACGCAATTGACGTTGTTCAATTTGCGTAGCTTATTTCGGCTTTCTCCCTGCAGCGCAGAGGTGCCTTTCGAGTGGTTTGCGCTGCTCTTGCCAACCGTCCTTCACAGAACTGACTCCTCATTGGCCGTGGGCTCACGGGGTGGAGAATCAGCCCCCAATTTGTAACCACCTAACGCCCCTTTCATAAAAGCAGCACCGAGCTCAGCCACGGAGCACATGGCTACGTGTGCAAGGAAGCGGGGAGATGAGCGATTCGGGGGATCGCGTGAGGTCTTACACTCTCCCCTCTCTAGCGGGACTCTCCGCACAGCAAGGGCTGTAAATTGGGCAACTTTCTCCATTGCCCTCCCTTTTGACCAAAACAGTGGGGAGGGGGGGGTCAACGCTTTACCCTGACAACCCACGCTGGTGTCAAATGAGTACCCAAGGAGGAGGGCCAGGCAGACTTGGGCTCCGTGGGGCTACACTTACAGCAGCCCACGGCTACTCCCCATCCTCTACAGCTTGCAACAGCATTGCACAGTCCTGCTGGCAAGTTGCTAGCTGCAACCTGTAGCATCTCTGATTGGATGAGTAAACCAAGAGGCTCCATTGAAACCAGAGGGGTGGAGCTGAGGCATGTTCTGTTCAGTGACACTAATTGCGCTGTAAGTGCTTCCCATCTCCGCTGTAACTGAGGTGTCATGTTATCTAGATCAAGGGCTCATGCAGCAACCCCAGCACAGCAACATCTGCCACCTACACAATTACTCACTGGGACGATACGTAACCCAACCCGGGCGCCACAGGAGGAGCACAGTGCTCTCAGCCGGCTCGGAGACTGCGCTGACCTCACTCGTTAGGACGGCAACCAGGATACGCTGTGAATCTCCAGCACCTCTCTTCTGAGCATCTGGAAGGTGATTTGAAAAATGGTGGAATTAGGCTGTCAGATAAGTTGCTTTATTCCCAGTTTTTTCACCTGGGGAAACTGAGGCAGCGGCCCAGTTTTTCCAGAGTTCTAAAATCCCGTTTAGGCTCCATGATAAAATGGCTAGATTTCCCATAGAGCTCAGCATAGTAGAAGCTGAGCTCTTTGGAGAATCTGGCCTCAATTTTGGATGCTGAGAACTTGAAAATCTGGCCCTTAGCATTTCAGAGCATGACTTGCCCAACGCTGGCAGCTGAATGGGCAGCAGACCTCAGGAGCCAGAAGCTCTGTTCCCCATGCTAATCTCTAGACAAGTGGTCTCCAACCTTTTTAAGCACACGATCACTTTTTGAATTTGTCAGCCCAGGATCTACCTCAAACCCAAATACCCCTGCCCCACCCCTTCGCCAAGGCCCCACTCTGTGAAGATGGGGTCCAGGAGAGGGGGACAGAGCAACATCAGCACCCCCCTGCCTCTGTCTCTCCCACCTCGCACAACAAGCTGGAGGCTCGCCGGGGGCAGCTCTGAGCAGGAGCAGCAGGGCAGTGGGGGCAGGGTCAGCTGAAGTGCTGGACTTGACAGCCTCCCAGCCAAATCAGTCAGGATCCCCTGTCAGAGGCACCAAGATCTACCAGTAGATGCTGCTCTACGGGTTGGTGAGCAGTGCTCTAGACTCTGCTTCCTTTCCCATTTCTTAACTCAGAAGATATCATCAGCCACTATACAAAATACTGCTGGTCCTGCATCTGGAAACCTGGAGCTCTTTGGAGATAACCAACAGCACAAGCCCTGCCTGCTTTGACCCCTCCCTGCATGACCCTGTGACGGCGCGTCGGGGTTTTCCCATCTCCTGCACCCCCGTAATGGCACGAACAGACTCCACCAGCCAGTAGAACAGAGGTGTTTATTGCTTCTCCAGGATGCAGCACAGCACGGATGTAATCTGGTTCCAGGTCAGGCCCAGGATGCCTCAGCCCCCCTTGAGATGGGGGAGACTGGGCCCCTTAATTCCAGCCCCTTTCCCTTGGCTGTCTCCTCCATGCTCCCAGACAGAAACTAAAACTCTCTTCCAGCCCTGCCCCCAGCCAGGGCTCCACTCCCCTTCTTCCCATTGTTCCGCTCCCTGGGAGATAACTGGTCAGACAGGTTTGGAGCCCCCTTTGCATAATGACTCATCCCCTGCCCTGCTGGGCCGTGCTGCAGCCAGCATCCAGTGGAGGTCACCCACAGCCCACTGCCCAGCATAGCAACCAGCAAGGTACCCCCACTACGTCAGAGACCCCGATCCTCACAGACACGCACAGCACTCACGGGTAAACCAGCCCCACTGTGGTGTCAGGCATCCAGCTGAGAGACGTTTTTAAACAGGTCAGCGCAGAGATAGGCCCTTACTGGCCTTTGGGGCTGCTGCCTATGAATCCCCAGGGCTCTGACTCTGGGCCGGAGATACTGTGATGTGCAGGATACGTTAATTGTGGAGCCACGCAGGCTCCACAATTCTATCTGCTGGAGCAGGAGAGACCCAGACACACCTGCAAAACCAAATTCCTGCATCACGGCCAACATCTCTAGTGGGCAAAACATCTGGACAGTAAGTAGAGCCTGGCAGAACATCTGGGCTACGTCTAGACTGGCATGATTTTCCACAAATGCTTTTAATGGAAAAGTTTTCTGTTAAAAGCATTTGCTGAAAAGAGCGTCTAGATTGGCATGGACGCTTTTCCGCAAAAGCATTTTTTGCGGAAAAGCGTCCGTGCCAATCTAGACGCGGTTTTGCGCAAGAAAGTCCCGCTCGCCATTTTCACCATCGGGGCTTTTTTGCACAAAGCAGTTTTTAGCGTCTACACTGGCCCTCTTGCGCAAAAACATTTCCAGAAAAGGGCTTTTGCCCGAACGGGAATGTCAAAGCATTTGTGCAAGAAGCACTGATTTCGGACAGTAGAACGTCAGGGCTTTTGCGCAAAATCAAGCGGTCAGTGTAGACAGCTGGCAAGTTTCTGTGCAAAACTGACTGCTTTTGCGGAAAGCTTTCCAGTCTAGACGCAGCCCTGGAGAGTGACCAGGGTCGCGGTTCATTCCCCCAGCAGGTAGCAGAGCACAGGAAAGTGAGTGAGACCCGCTCCCGAGAATCTGAGGCTCGATTAGCTAGTTAGCTCTTCGCTGCCATCTGAAGAGGGGAAAAGCCAACAGAAGAAGTGATCACCCACTGAGGTTGCAAGTGCACAGGAAATTAAAGCCCCCGCACAGAGATGATGCCTGGGGGTGCAAACTGGCAGGCCACTGTGGGCAGATCTAGGAGCAGCAAAGTCCAGCAGAGAAGCCGTATAACTGGCCCTGACAACATCCTGTAGACACAGTCAGACTCTGACACCCTGCGGGGGAGGCAGGGCTTAAGGCGTTTCTAAGACATCACAATAACCTACAAGTGTTGGTGGGAACATGCACAAAAAGACAGAATGGTAGAATTAGTCCAAACCAAAAGGCCGACTGATTCAGGGACTATCCTCAGATCACAGCCGGTAACCAAGAACAACATGAGACTGAAAAAACAAACAATGAACTAAATTGGTGAGTTGTTAATTAGGTCTAATTGGTGGGCCAAATAAGGGGAGGAGGAGCCTGTTCCTCCCATCACCCCTTTTGGGTTCCTTAACACTCAGATTTGGGGAGGAATGCATGGACAAACGGACAGGGGCTGCTGCTCTACTGCCTGCCCAGAGGAAGTGAAAGGAACACGCTTCCCATCATGGCCACCACCCCACTCCCTTCTGGGGCCCTGTAACAGGGTCCACCCACTTGTGAGCACCCCTCTGTGGCCAAGGGGGGCCACATCAGCTCTTTGCCTGGCCGTCGGGTACTTTCATTGCTCCCAGGGTCATTTCCCCTGGATGCTGCCCTGTCTGGTTATCTTCAAGTTCTGAGGCTAGGATCTGACCAACCCTGTCCACGGTGCTATCGGTTCTTGTATTAAACTGATGGCCAGTCTTCGGTCACTGGACCTGGGCCTTACCTGGGTCTAAGTTCAGCTCACACTCAGAGCTGTCCATAGTGCTGCTGGTTTCCCAGTCAGTATATAGACCCCGACTTCCACTTCCACTTCCACTTCCACTTCCACTTCCACTTCCACTTCCACTTCCACTTCCACTTCCACTTCCACTTCCACTTCCACTTCCACTTCCCCCCAGGGTCAAGCTCCTGTGAGGAACTGCCAGGCCCTAGCCCAGCAGTTTCTTTTATAGTGGTCTGCTGGGCCCTGATTGGCTGCCACAGAGACAGCCACTCTATCCTGCCTGGAGGACCTCTCTTCTGCTCCTCTTGCTGGGATGGGGTGTGGCAAGGCCCCTGGTCTCCTGTAGGGGGCGTTGGGGCTTAGTCTACCCCATCACAGGCCCTAAGGAGAGAGATCCTGACCAGACTAGAGGAAGGGAACAAAATGACATTGCCACCTCCAGCCAATCCCAAACATCACCAGGGATGTGAGACTTTGCCACCTCCCCCATGTGCATGTCCTGGCTTTCCCTTCTCTATCCTCCTGCTCTCCTTTTGCTTTCTGTCTAATAGGCGCCTGGATTGGCTGGCCTCGTATAGATATATTTCTCAACACTGCTGCAAGTCCGTGACTGGAAAGAAGCAGGTAGATGCAGTGACCCAAACAGCCCGATGCTGGTACAATTTGCCAGGTCTTGGAGTGGCTGACAAGACCACGTGCCGGGCCTATTTTTCAGCAGTGAGGTTAAAACATGAAAGGCAACCTCGGAGACACAAGCTACAGTTTCTAGCTTAGCTGTTTGTCTCTCTCCTCCTGGTGTGTGCGTGTGTGTTTGTCTGGCTTTGCCCGCTAAAAACCGAGATCCATCGTCAACAGCGGGGTAACAGTGCTTCAGCCATTTCAAGCAGTGTGGCTGACCCCAGAGGACAGATTTGATGCCATCTAAGAGACTGTCAGACAAGGGTGGGGGAAGGGTTTCCTAGTTTCCTAGAAACTCACTGCAGCGAAAGGCTTATTTCATGCTTTACATTTCCAAGCCTTTCGGTACTTTCCCATCGGTTTGGGAACTTTTATACAAGGGCTGTTAGGGGTGCGTTTGCCTTGGGCCGAGGCAGGCTCAGGTCTTTGCATACCAACCCCTGAGCCTGGTTTAAACCTGGTTAATGCTGGACAAAGACAGAGCCGCATGGGTCACGTGAACACCTTTGGCTCTTTGGGCCCATGTATTCCATCAAACTTTAGTACAAAGAGGCAGGGAGGGGCTGAATTAACTTTCTTCCCCCGCCCCTCAGAGCCGGGTCAGGCAGCCCAGGCTGGACAATGGGAGGGACAAGCAGGCCTCGAGACAGACTTCTGACTTAGGGGGAGGCAGAGCCAGCACATCAGGCCTGAGGAGCAGCACGTAGCCCCCCCAAAGTGAGGGGAGCCCTTAGGGAACATCCACACTGCACGGAAATCCCCCCAGCACCTCCCAGGTGAACAGACTTGGGCTCCGACTGCGGGGTTAAAGCGTACGATGTGCAGACATGCTCAGGCTCTGGTGCCCGGCCTGTCCGGCGGGGCTGAGAGCCCAAACCCGAGTGCCTGCCTGGCAAGTCCACGCCCGGCGGCCAGCGCCCCACAAACTGGAGCAGATGGCCCCGGGCTTGGAGCTTTGGTGCTGCACGTGTTTTATTGCACTGGAGAGGCAGCCTCGAGGCCTAGCCGCCCTGCTCTCCCCCAGCTCTTGGATTTGGGCCTGCCCACCACAGGCGTGATCTCTCTGGGACTCAGAGAAGCAGGCGCTCCTGATCCCCTTGGGACCAGAGGCGTGGCCACAGCCCCGCTCACAGGCACTCAGCTGCACCTTGAGCCGAGAAGTCTGGGGGAGTGAAAGGCCACGGGCCAGCGTCAATTCCTCTCACCCGCTCGTTTCCGGAGGCCGGCTCCTCGATCTCTCCCAGGCTCGGTCTCCTCTCCCTGCTGCATCAAAAACACAGGGAAACGGTCTGGCGTGCCCTCCGCAATCATCTCTCTCCTTTGCTGACCAAGGCTTCCAGCTGAGCCTTCGACACAACCACTTCCCCCTCGGCCTGCAGGACGCGTGGGCTGGAGCAAGGGGCAACACCTGACGCAGACCCTCCGGACAGCCGCCTCTCCCACGTCCATCGCCGCTGCCGCGGGGCCAGGTGGCTTCCTGACGGAGGGCGCGGAGCCTGGAGAAAGCAAAGGCACCGCTCCCATTGCTGAGCCACGCCAAGGCCGAGAGACTGCAGGGACCCCATGTGCTCTCCAGCTGATGCTGCCACAAGTGCAGGGAGGAGAGAAGCCAAGGGCAGCTCAGAGAGCCCTTCCAGTGGTGCTGGTGTGCCAGGCGCTCCCAGGGGAGAGAGCTGGTATGGCCCTCCCAGCCTGGGGCTAAACCAGGAGTGGGGCACCTGCAGCATCCGACTTGCCTGGATCTGGCCCCTGAGGCTTGGGGTCCCCCCCAGCAAAGGGGAGCCTGCGCTGGCTCTCCAGCCCCTCCACACTACCCCGCTGTGGGGCGGGAGCACACAAAATCTACTTGCCTGGGTTTCAGCGGCCCTGGATCCTGAGAAGGTTCCCACCCCCGGTGAAGAGAACGAGAGGCGTGTGGCTCGGAGCAGGTGAACGGTGTGAAAAGCCAGGGGCGGGGCGGGAGAGAGAAAGGCGGGAGCGATGGGAGGCAGGACGGAGAAGCCCGGGGGCCGCCGAAGGGATGGGAAAAGCGAAGAGGGAGAGATGGGGGGTGGGCGAGGTCAGGAAGAGGCCAGCGAGCGAGGAGAGCGGGCGCAAGCGTCTCCATCCAGACCTCTCCGAGCGTGGCCGATGACCAGGCCAGGGATCGGATTGGAGCAGGCTGGCTCGCGCCGGCTTATCTATGGCCTGGGCTTGGCCTCCTGCCGCCGAGGAGCACAAGGGCGGCGTTGCCTGAGAAGCAGGCAGCCCCGCTGAGCGTCACTCAAGGGCTCCCCGGTAGCAGGAAAAGGGGCAGGCGATGCACCCAGAGGGACAGGACGCCAGACAGACAGCTGGGATCCGCCTGGGTTCGGGCTACACGGGGCCTGGGATAAACTGCAGGCTCTGGCTCAATGCAGCCCCGGTTTTGCCTCGCTCTTCCTTCAATCTCTCCTTCCTTGGGCCACTGTTAGGCCTCCCATGGACCATCGAGCGAAAAGGAAGTGCAGCCTAGTAGCTAGTGCAGGGAGGCAGGCTGGGCGCCAGGACTCCTCCTCCCGGCTCTGTGACCTTGGACAAGTCACCATCCAACCTGCAGCTCACTGGCCCCCTCTTTAAACGGGGCTAGTACTAAGCCCCCCCCCCAGAATGGGGGGCTGTGTCCAGTGCTCCACTGTGTTCCAGTTAGCCAACGGGGCCGGCCAGCCTGCACCCAGCCTGCTTCCTGTCATCTGTGCAGCGGGGGGCCCAGACTCTCCACCAGGCGCCCTGCAGAGTCCAGGGCCTGTGGGGGAACCTCCTAAGGAAGCGGGGAGAGAGGGACGGGGCAGGCGAGCCAGGATGAGCAGCTCAGGGCTGCCGGTGCCACGGCCCCTCGGGTGAGGCGTCCCGCCTGGCCTGTGCCGGAGGCAGCTGCAGAAAGGCTGGCCCAGGCACTGCCCACAAGGAAGCGATTTCCAGTTCGTGGCCCAGAGCTTGAGAGAGCCTGCTCGAGGTGCAGCCAGGGCAGCCTGCAGAGCCGGGGAGGGAACCAGCAGAATGGGGGATGGGTCTGGCTGGAACAGTCCCCCCCCCCTGTTCTCTGGCCGGTTCCCAAGGTTACTCAGGGGACAGGGATGGTCCAAGACATTCCCCAGGGAGGGGCTGAGGTCCACGCAGCTCGTCACTCCAACCCAGACTCTGTTGGGGGTTCCCCACAGCCGCGTTGTGCTTCAGAGGACCCCAGATTTTACCGGGGGCCGCAGGGGCCGGTTCTTCACTCCGCTGGAGCTGGGAATGAACTTGCGCGGCTGCACAGAAAGGCTCCCTGGAGCCGGGCCAAGCGACTCAGAGCAGCCTTTGTTAAGGTGTTCAAGGACAACGGGCACTATTCATGCCCCTCCCCATCCACACTGGGTGACAGAATAGCTCTCCCCTCCCCCCACCGCCGCCCGCTGGGCCGTGCCTGCAGAGCAGCACATGAAGACAGCCCAGCATGGCTGCTGAGTGGGCTGAGTTCGCTGGGTCTCAGCCTAGGCCCCTGCAGGAGCTGCTCCGTGGCCGAATTTGCTGAGCTCCGTGTCTCTCAGGCTACAGACGCCCCCAGCCCCCCAGCACTAACTCAGTGGCCGCTGGGGTGGGTGCCAACCCATGTCTCTAGCTACGGCAGGATTTGTTCACCTACGGCAGGGCTGAGGCCTCAGCCCTTCTGCACCTAGGCCGTAGGCAAACAGCCATCAGTCAAGGGCTGTCTCCTGCCACCAGCATCATTGCTTTGGAAGAAAGTCTCCTGAAAGATCTGCACTTCCCACCATCTCTTTTCCACTCGCCCCCACCCCTGCGCTCAGTGCTGCCAGGCAGAGACATGCTAACCAGCTGCTCCCCGTTGCCCTGTTCTGTTACAATGCCTTCCCCCTTCTCAATGATTGTCTGAGGATCAGGAAATCCATCCCTAACAGGATTACTCTGAGCACACAGCCTGCCCCGGCCCTCAGCACTGCCCCCAGCCTATTAGCAGAGATGGAGAGATCAGAGAGACTTACACCAAAAAGAGGACAGGAATACAGGCAACAGCTCTCTCTTGGTGGGTGGTGAACAGCGAGGAAACCTCAAGTGACGGACTTTAGTCTGTGCTTGATGGCAGACAGGGCTCAGGGGCCACTACGCATGGGGCAGTACAAGAACGAGAATGGAATTGAGCAAAGTGACAGAGCTCATTGGGGAAGGGGGGAAAATCAGCTCCTGGAAGACAGAAAAACAGTTACTAATCTTCACTACGTGGGGCGCATTTAGATAATTATGTAATTTGTAGCACGCTAGGGGAATATCCTCAGCCCTGATAGTCTTCCAAGCTCTTTGCCACGCTGAATCCGAACTACACGCCCACATTTCACAGATGGGGAAACTGAGGCACAGAGAAATATGACCCAGGGAATCTGTAATAGAGATGTAGCCGTGTTAGTCTAGTCTAGCTGAAACAAAAAACAGGACTAGGTAACACTTTAAAGACTAACAAGATGGTTTATTAGGTGATGAGCTTTCGTGGGCCAGACATAAAGTGCTACCTAGTCCTGTTTTTTGTTCCAGGGAATCTGTGGCAGACAGGGAAACAGGACTCCCAGCAGCCATCGTATGCACCAGCCACTAAATCACATTTTTCTCTCTGAAATCCACGTTTAAAAGGTCACTGGCCGCTTGTTTGTCTTCCAAACTCTAAATCCACCTGCCATGCAGCATTTCCAGAAGATACCCCATGTCTCTATTTAGCGGAGCTGTTTGCCTTAGACAAAGAATTGTTGCTAACACTCTATTATAGCTTCCATCCAAATGTGTAGAGAGAAAGTGGAGCGTGTGAGTTGGCGGTGGGGTGGGGAGATCCAGATGGAAGACCCTAATCTTCCAGGACTGCGAGGAACTGCTCAAGCACTTGACATGTGTCCAATGTTCATTCACGTTCTTGGTTTTCTTAATGCCAAACTTTTACCCAAGCCCACAGTCCAAAGTCCATGGATTTCCATCTTCTCCCACCCGGTACTGGTCTCGTACTTAGCCGGCACCAAAGGTCAGTGGCCAGCAGGTGGCGCCAGCAGGAATCTCATCAGCTAATAGCCTCAGTAATGATAAAAATAAGTCCATAAATCATGCACTGGCCTTTAACCCCTCTCCACTTCGGGATCTTCCCGTGGCCACGTTTCTCAAGCAGTGGAGCCCCCGACATCCTGTCACTCGGCCAGGGCGCATTTCTGGGACACAAGGACCCAGGGAGGCTGGGAGCTTTGGCTCAGAGGGCCCAGGCAGGAGTGAAGCGAAGCAGAAACCCCTCGTGCTGGTGGGGAAGGGAACTGAAGCAAGAGGCTCTGGATGGATACAGCCAGGCTGGCTTCTGTAGATGGCGTGATGGGGGAGAGGTGGGGCAGGCCTACCAGGCCGCACAGCCTGCTGCTGGGTTGCTAGGATTAAGCAAGGGGCAAGAAGTATCCACGAGGAAAGACAAAAAGCCCTGGAGTCCAGGGACAGAGATTGCACCGGGGAGCCCAGCCCCCAGAGAGACGTGACCGCTGTCCAGGCACTAAGCTGAGGGAGATGTGCAGACGCATGCCAGCTTGAGCGTGGAAGGGAGCTGGAATAAGACACAGAGCTGGGCCGCATCTGGCTGGGGGCTTGCATACCGCCTATCCCTCTGGACGTGGCACCCACAGACACTCTTCTATCCCACGGGGGACACACCTGAAGACACAAGGGTTGGGGGAGGGGCACTGTCTGGCCTTTGGCACCCTGTGTCAGGCATGGGATGGTTTTGTGTTACCTGCTGCAAACTACAAGAGCCGCCCCGCAAGGGTCGTGGCCTGGAATGCAGCCATTCTCAGAAAGCAGAGCACCCCACATCTCGACGTGCCCAGCTGGACAGGAGCCAGCTCCTCCGGCTGCCGGATGCTGCAAGACAAGTGCATGGGGAAGAGCAGGCAGCGGAGGTATGGCTGGCTGGCCTGCTGCCCACAGACTTTTTCCATGTTCTAGTCTCTTGCTTTTCCTGCAGTATCCTTCATGCTGTGTCCCGCCTTGGGCTTGCTCACCCAACTTGCTTAGCACCAAGTTGGCCAACTCCCCCTGCAAATGTCCCCAAGCAGCCGGCCTTTAGGGCGCTGTCCAACAGGCAAAGGGCCTGGCTCCCGGAGTGAGGATGGGAGGGCGGGTGTGCAGTTTGGACATGGGGGGAGGAGCAAGAACACTGCAGTAGCCACTGGCTTTCCTGGCAGCGCTGCAATGCTGCGCGTCAGACACACCGAGGGGACGCGATTGGTATTGACCCCGTGGGGTGAACCACGTGCTCCACAAGGTGCATAGAGCCCCAAGGCCCTGTCAGCAAAGTCCTCTTCAGACCTGAATCTGGTGACGCTCAGTCCCAGCGCTCACGTGCAACTAGCGTTCTCGGGATGCCTTGAATCCTCAGCTAACTGAGGCCCAGCGCGTCCGCTGGAGAGCCTGGGGAGGGATCACCTGACTAGGGAGGTGGAGGAGAGATTTAGGGGACAGAAGCAGCTGGCCCACCCCTCACAGCGCAGCTACGGCAGTGTTCTTTATGCCTTCTCCAGCGCCTGGGCCTGGCCACCGGAAACAGTCCAAGGCACCTGCTCCCCAACTTGCCCTGGGATCGGCAGCACCATGGACAGTTCTCAGGCATCAGCTGGGGCTCAGCGAGATCTGCCCAGGAGGAGCTGCACAGGAGGCCAGTTTAGGTCAGCTCCTGCCCATCAGCCATGCACGCTGCTCAAGGGAGAGGTTGCTTCCTCCTTCCTCACCACCTGGAGCTGCTGCCTGCCATCTCCCCAGCAGAACCGGGCCCCAGAGTTCTGGGTCTCTCTGTCTCAGGCCTTGCTGTAGCACCGATTTTATTCTCATCCGCCACCCTGCGCAGGGCACCGAACCCCCGCCAGGTACTGGCTATCACTCAGCAAACACAGCAGCTCCCCTTCTCACCGAGCATGCCAGGACCCAAGAGCACTCAGCATTCAGCTGGATCGGTCCCAAGCCCACGTCTTCATTCCAGAGTGTTTCCAGTGCAGTGCTAGGAAGGCAGTGTGCCCTAGCAGTTAGAGAAGAGTTCTGGGCCCACGTGAAATCAAGGACACACTCACTCTCTTTATGCCTCAGGGCTGCTTATCTGTAAACAGACGCTCAGGGCGCCCACCTGCCGGCCGGCCACGCGTACGGAATTGTTGTTTTCCAAGCACATTGCTGCCTTGGGGGGTGGTGTTACAGGAGTGCTAAGACATAGTCCTCTACGAGAATGGCCAAACCTGCCAGGGTAATCACAACCGCTCTGGGTGCCACTGACAAACCAGCGTGTTCCCGCCGCTCCCTGTGCTGCCGGGTGTGGGACACAAGCACAGTGGGATGCCGCCTCTGCCTCCAAGACTCTTCAGTCTAAATAGACCAAAGGCAGCAGGGAGAGACCACGGGCCAGTGGCTCAACCATTCTAGCATCCTGTCCCCTACACCAGACAACGCCTGGGCAGCCTTTCCCAGCTCGTCGCCATGGGCAGGCTACAGTCTTCCTTCTGACCCTGTGTGTGGAGCTGTTTCACACACACACCACAGCCCCGGAGATTGCTCAGCCCCGGTGTGACGGCCAGTCGGGGTTCCCCTGATCATGCGGCCCCGGAGCAGCAAGAACAGACTCCGCCAGCCAGTAGAACAGGGGGGTTTATTGCTTCTCAGAGATACAGCCCAGCACAGATGTAACGTGGCTACAGGAGTCTGGACCAGGATGCCTCAGACCCCTTGGGATGGGTCCCTGGGCCCCTCGATTCCAGCCCCCTCCTTAGTCTGTTTCCTTCATGGTTCCAGCCCAAGACTCCTCGCTCCCAGACCCTGCCCCAAACCAGGTGTTCGTCTCCGCCTCCCTCCCTTTGTCTCTCCCCTGGGGAAAGAGCCTCGTTATCAGGTTAATACACATGTGGGTGAGGCAGTGGGAATCACACAGCCCAGCGCAGGGGGCACCGGCTTACAGAGCAGACAGCCCCACTATGCCACACCCGGTGTGCAGGCTGAGGGCCTGCCTCCTTCGCCACCTGGGCCCTGGGCCAGAGAAGCTCTCCCTGACGGGCCTTCGCAGCAGCTCTGGCATTTGCCTCGTTCCAGCCTCCTCCTTTCCCCGCCGGGCTCCTGGGACCTAGAAGCCAGGAGAGCGAGTGGTCGAGCCTGGCCAGCTCCGAGCAGATCGCGGCCCTTCCCAGTCTCAGCTGCGTCCTCCAAACCATCTGCTTGGCCATCGCTCTGTCTCCAGCCAGTATGTCCCTCTAGCCCCAGGGTTCCCAGTCGGGGACCACACACGGCCAACCCCCAGCCCTTCCCACCTTGGGGTGCGAAATCCTCCCGCAGGGACCGCTGCTCTGACTGGTCCTTCCCTGTCAGCTCTCAGCTGGCTCCCCTCTCTCGCCCTTCTGGAAAGGGAGCTGGGGGTGGGTTGTGACCCCAAGGCAGAGCCACCAGACAGCAGCCCCACTTGGCTTGATCCGTACCCTTGGCACCCCCACACGCAGCATGGCAGCCCTGCGCCAAGCCAATCAATTCATTGCTGGGCCTGCTTGCACACCACACTCACTGGCCACAGGCCTTTAAGGGAGAGCGGTACCCGTCTGTCTCTAGTCGCTCTCAGAGAGAGGCTGCCTTCCCCGATGGCTCTCCCCTCCCGCCTCTCCCTCTCCTTTGCCGAGGAAGGTCGCTGAGAGGAGCCGTCGGTCCTGACAAGGGTTACGGCCTGGACCCCACAGGACCCTCCCTCCCTGGCTTCATGCTCTGGGCTCTGGTACCCAGCCTGGCCAGTCCCAGATGCTCTGAAGGAGGCCTCCGGGGCCGTGGTGTGCAGCGCTGTCCACCCTGGCTGAGGGAGAAGCAGGGGGGTGGGGCTGTCAGCATAGGCCCTGACACAGGAGGTTCGCTGACCCTGCTCTTGGTGTGAATCCACACTGACATTACAGCCCAGAAACCCATCCGGCTCTCGCTGCCCACGCTGGTGGGCCCGCTCCTCTCCGTCCCTATCCCAGCCGCTGTGTTACTCACGCTGCACAATGACATTTCTGGCCCCCAATCCCCTTTATTTATAGCCTCCGTGACCTTCTCCTCTTCCTCCCGTACACCACGTCCCCCCAGCAACCCAACCATGCCCCCAGCCCAGCCACTGCACTCCCTGGCCCCCCTCCCCGACGCTCTCCCTTCGGGGGAGCGCTTCTTACATCTAGGAGCAGGAGCGGACAAGCAACTGTCTGCCGCCCTGCTCTTCCCAGTCCCAGTAAAGTTCGAATTAACTAATTCGAATTAAGTTAGTTCGAAATAGTGCTGTAGTGTAGACATACCCAGAGAGAGGCTGTCTTGTAAGTCTTGCCGGGAGCGTCAGAAGGGCCTTTTCATCGGCAGGCCTGTAAAGTCAGAGCTCTGGGAAGCAGCAGCCTTTTGCCGCGGGGGCGGAACTTGCCAGGCAGGTGCGGGGAGGGCAGGGGAAGAGGATTTTAAAACGCACTAGTTCACTTTATAATGCTTCAATCACCACTCCCGGCCGCCAGGAGCTCCCCGCACCCCGGCCTGCTGGGAACGTGCTGTCATTTCCGTCGTGGCTTTCTGTGGCCTGGCGCTCAGTTGCACCCGCAGAATGCGCTCTCCTTTGGGGAGAGGGCTAGAGGGCAGGGTACAAACACGCCATTGGTTGTGGGGGGCCAGATGGGATCAGCCAGATTCCTGGGTTCTAGTCACAGCCCTGCTACTCAATCACAGGGTGACTTTGGGCAAATACCGTTTTCCGGCTCGTTGCCTCAGTTTCCCCTTCTGTTGCATGAAGGGCAAATGCCAGTTCCTACCCTGGAGGGAGAGGGAGCTGGGGAGAGGTAGTTCATGGATGTCTCTGAAGTGCTCTGAGAACAGCTCACAGAGCACGCTACAGTGGGGGAAAGCGTTGGAAAGAAATGCTTTCAGTGCTGGCCGGCCCCGGGGATTCACCTGCTGTAAACCAGTCCCCTTTGCACCCTACAATCCTCCTCCCCATTTTTAGCTTCCTTCGTTATCCCTTTGATTGGGCCAACAGAATCCTACCCTTCGCCCCATCCTTTCCCCCTTCAGCCCCCACCCAAGAGCCATGTGTGTAAGAGACAGGGATCTGTCCTGCCCCAACACATACATACACGTACGCACCCCCCAATCCTGACTTTAAAAACCATCCCATTGGTGCAGACTTCGTTAAGCAGCCGCTGATGCCCATGTCTCCTGCAGGGGTACGTCTACACGGCACAGTTATTTTGGAATACGCTATTCCAGAATAGTTATTCCAAAATAGCTTACTTCGAAATAGCACGTCTACACTGCAGGGAAGCTTCAAACTGAGTCCTAGGCAGGTTTCCCTAATGGAGATGTGCTGTTTCGATGTAGAGCCCCAGGAGGAATAACATGCTGACAGAGGCGTGTAAATTAGACTACCCGACATAGTCGATGAAGCGGGGATTTAAATATCCCCGGCTTCATTCAACTAAGCGCTGTGCCGGCTCAGCTGATCGTCGGCACAGCGCGCGAGTCAAGACGCGGATCGGCCGACAAGGGAAGCCTTTGTCGACCGCTCCTGTAAATCTCGTTTCACGAGGCACAAGGGAGCGGTTGACAAAGGCTTCCCTTGTCGACCGATCCGCGCCTTGACTCGCACGCTGTGCCGACGATCAGCTGAGCCGGCACAGCGCTTAGTTGAATGAAGCCGGGGATATTTAAATCCCCACTTCATCGACTATGTCGGATAGCCTATTTTACATGCCTCTGTCGGCAGAGGCATGTAATCTAGACATACCCTCAGAATGGCCCTGGTGAGGGGCCATTTCGAAATAGCAGCAGTGGGGCATCTTCGTACGCTTTATTTTGAAAGAGCTATTTTGGAACAGGCGTTATTCCTCGTGGAAGGAGCTGCACAGAAGACGGAATAAGACATGCATTATTTCAAAATCACGGAATGGCCGTGTGGACGCGCGCACAGTTATGTCGGAATAACGGCCGTTCTTCCGAAACACCTTTGAGGTGTAGACACACCCATGGAGGCCTCTGTGCACGTCCCTGCTGCTCTAATGACTCCTCTCACGCTCCAGCAGTGGGCCCTTCGACCAAATTACAATTGATTCCTCACTCCGACCTGCTCGATGGCATCGACCGGCACATCAGAAAGACAAATCTGAGCCCGCACCTCTGCAAGGAGCCAACAGGTGCTCTGCATGGGGGCCCCAGCTCCTTCAGGACAGCAGCGGCCCACCCAAGCAATTGCCCTGAGCCAGCAGTGCCAGAGCCCACATCCATTCCGGGCAGCGGAGTGCGAGGCGTTAACAGGCACAGAAATAGCTAGGCTCTGAGTCTGCCCCACAAGTTAAGAGGAGACTATGCGTGGACACCGACGGTGAGCTGAGCCCCCCAAGAGATTCAAATGCCACCGATTAGCAGGGCGCCCACAGCCGGCAGCATGCGTTTCTACTCGGGGTGCACCTCCTCACATGCCTGGTGTGCATAAAATTTATTCCACACATGGATGGAAACAATTAGAGGGTGCATTGGTCAAGACCCTAATCACTAACCCACAGAGGCCCTAGACTGCACAGATTAAGGGGTTCCAAGGAATGGCAGAGCAGCATTGGCGGCTTGATGCATTTCTCACCACCTCTCTTAGCAGGCAAATGCTGGCTCTGCGCCCACCGGTGGCACAAGCTGCATTTTCTTCACAAAGGGTCGTCTCCTCCCAGGCCTGCACAATGGGGCTCCACAGTGCGGTGAGGATATTGACATTCCGGATGAGCAGGGATCCAGAACCGGGCCCCCCCGCCCAACACGACCTTCCCGCCTTTAGCCCGTGGGATGGGACACGGAACCGTGTCTCCAGAGGACAAGTGGTTATAGGTAAAAGGCACCAATCACACGCTGCCTCCATTCATTCAATGCGCTCACCTGTGGGCGGAAGACCCAGGCCCGCTGCCTGCCGAGGACATTGAAAATGGGGCTGTGGTGTAGCTAGGCTTCCCTGAGAATCCAGCCCCACGTGTGGGTGCTGAACCCTCGACCATCTGGCCCCACGTTATGCTTTGCCTTGCTCCAGCCCCTTTCGTCAGAGCTGCTCAGAGCACGCGGCACGTGCCAAGGCCTCGCCGTGATGGCGTTTCGCTACTTCACAGGGAAGATGAGGATTAGTAGCCCCGTTTCGCAGATGGGGAAAGCGACTCAGCCAAGGAATCCAACCGAGGAATCCTGCTTCCCAATTGAGTGCGCTAACTACTAGGCAACACAGCTTCCCCCGTGCTTTATCTGCAAAGACACGCCTGGATGCCTTTCCTTCAGCCTCCATCTCTTCCTCTGCCCTTCCCTCTGCCATTTGTCCACCCGTAACAGGTCACACAGCAGGGATCCAGGTGTCAGCTCTGCCATCAGCTCTTGCCGGGGGAATGTGACACTTACAGTCAGTGTCAGGGTGGCATTAAATGCAGCTCCTGGACGCCAGCTCTCGGGGGCGCTGCAGTCACCCCGCTAAGCTGTGCTGCCCCCTCTTTGCGTCTGTGAGTGCGCACTGAGGGCGCTGTAGAAATTAACAGTGAAATCGAACCTTCCCCGTCCCTCCAACGAGCAAGGTCCACTCGGCCTCTCCCACAGGACAGCTCCCCTTGTTACTACTCAGGATCCCCCCAGTGCAATCCCCCCCAAAATGAAGACCTTCCCCCTTCCCCCGCTTGAGCACACCCAGCCCCCTCCATGCACACTGGGGAGTGCAGGGGTACAATGTGAAGACATTTCCGCGGCTGTTTGAGAACCAGCTGCTGGTTGCTAACAACCTGCTCCCGTGACAGCGCGGATGCGGCCCATCTGCCTGTGTCAGCAGAGAGCTGTGCGGGGAACCGCAGCACAGGGGGAGAGGCGCTCAGGCCGGGGAGCGGGCAGGGGGCCTAGTGGGATGGGGGTGCCGCCCCAGGCTCCTATCCGATCCCTTTGATCTGAACTGCTGGCTCCAGCCTTTGCCCAGCCGGATGAAAAGGGCCCCTGATGCCATCTCCTGGTAACAGACTGTCCCCCTCCCGTGCCGCTCTGAGCAAGGGACCTTCCGCGCTGTCCCAAATGCTTGTTCTGTGCAATGTGACCCCTCAAAACACCGCCCCTGCCAGCCCCCTGCAGCCCGGCAAAACGAGACTCGCCCCTCTCGGAACGGGACGCACCCGTGCACAGAGACACTTCTCTGACCCCTCCTCCCAATGACATTCCAGCCTGCCCCTCGGCCTGGGACCCTCCGCCCGGCCCCGGCATCTCTGGGTTCAGCTCAGCCTAGCACAACACCCCACGAGAGACTCACTTGCCTTCCCCAGAAAAGCCCCTGACCCCACTGCAAACACGTCAGCTCCATGGAATACCCCCAAACACAGCCGCAGCCGCCCGCTTCCATACACCTCAACCCTGCGCACATCCAAGACCCCCCATCTCCTTGCACACACGCACGCTGTCTTGGAGGAGCCGCCGGTGGTGTACGTAGCACCCAGGGCACAGAGAGGGGAGGCAGGCGCAGCTTAGACCCAGCCCGGGGTACTTCTTCCTGCTCGCAGGCTCCGGGCTAGCTGCGTGGCTGTCCTGGCACAGACAGGGCTGGAATCCTGAGCCGGGGCATTGTGCCGGCAGGAAAACACAGGCAGGCTCGTCCAAAAGTCACGCCGGAGGCCAGAACCAGGTCTCCTGAGTCCCAGCCCAGTGCCTAGTCATGGCCCCATGCTGCTACTGGCTCTGAACAGGGCGGGGGAGGCAGAGCGGCCACACAGCCAGCAGGCCCCAAGCTGGCGGGGGGTTGGTCCTCATCAGAGGGGCCTGCCGGCTGCTGCCATTATGGAGAGGCAGAGATCAGGCTGGCGCGGGTGCTGCACAGGCCTGACATGAATCCAGCTCTCTGGTAGCAGGCAGGCCTGTGCTCCAGCGCATGCTGTCCCATGGCTGTCACCGGCCACGATGAATGGGTGAGCCCGAGGCCCCGGCCCGTAGTTACTATGCAAGCAAACAACCTAATTGGCTTCTATTTCTAGGGAAAATGTCACGGAACTCTACGAGGTGAGGAACTGCATCGTGCAGCTTCGGCGCGGTCTGCAGCACTGCTTAGCGCGTTAACTCTCCCGCCGCCGGCCTGGGAGACCGAGAGCTGTGCGGGACTCGCTGCAGACACCCAGCAATGCTTCCATGCCTGCCTCCGGCCCCCCACCTAGCATCTCTGCTCCCTTGGTGCAAACCCGCTTCGGCAGCAGTCCTACTTAATAATCAAGATGCTTCCCGGGAACTGAATTAAGCCTTAATGATACTTGATAGTGAGGGCAGCTGATGAAGTAGGACAGTTCTGCTAGCCAGGGGAGCACCGAGGGAGGAAAGAAAAACCCAGAAAGGGGGAAGCGACCACCGGGATGCTCACAGCTCACCGACGCGCTAACAGTCGTCGAACTGCACCCAGAGCATGTTGTGCCCATGGTCGGGATGCAAGCGGCTGCCCACAGTGCAGGAGAAAAGGACGCCCAACGGGGTTCTCCAGGCGTCTCTCTGAGCCGCGTGTTCGTTATGGGTGAAGCGGTGTCAGCCAGAAGGGGCCCAGCTCCGCCGTTTGCGAGGTGTGGGCAAACGGAACAGGGAGACTGCTCCCCAGCGGTAAAGCAGGCAGCTTGGATCTGGAATGGGCAGGAGACGAGGCAGAGGCTTATCTCAGTCCCCTTTCAGAGAAACGTGGCACCTGCGTCTGCTCTTAGCCCAGGGCCCGTCTCCAGCTCCAAGTGCCACGTGTCGCTTTGAGGAATCCCACAAATTGGGTTGGAGGGTCCCCCATCCCACTGGGCACTTGGATTCTGCCACATCCCACTGCCTTCCATGGAGGAGCAAGGCCTGCTGGAAGCGTCAAAGCCCTTCCTGATGTCAGGCCGCCCAAGAGCCCGGAGAAAGGAGCTTTCCCTAGGTCTTCGGCCAAGGGCACAGCCGGCTCCTCTCCTCACTTAATTCACGTCCCAGGAATCTCCTGCTGGAATCAATCCCCCGGCGATGACTGAGAACACGCATTGGCCGTTCCCCCAGGCAGGGGATTAGCCCAGCTCTGCCGTTCTCCACGGCTCTTGCCCCACTGCCCCCCCGGGACCAGCTGCCCCCGCAGAGAGGGCAGTTGGGTGAGGACTGAGGGGAAACACCTGCCAGAGGAACAGGGTGATACAGCTCCTGCCTAGGCCTGGTGGTGGCGAACACCACGGGGTTCTTTCCACAGGCTGCTGGACAGACAGGCCGACCCAGGGTTCTCGCTGGCTGGCTAGCTCCCGGGCAGGCTCACGGCTCCGTGCCACTCTACGGAGCCTCCCACGTCATGGCCAAATGCAGGCTCAGCCACCAGCGAGCACAAGGCCACACCAGCCCTCAGCATCCCGAGTTCTTCCCAGCGCTGGGCTTACAATGGTGCCATGGGAGCTGGGCCCATGCTCAGAAGGGCCCAGCTTCCCCGCACCCTCTGAGCCCTCTGTCCTGCTCTATTTGCCCTGCGCCCTCAGACGCTGCCAGCCTACTGACCCCCATCCCACGCCCACTGACCCCATCTTGCGCCTCTCGGCCTGCCCGCCTGTTGGCTCAGGGCTCCTCTCCACCTCCTGGCCTCACCCGCTGGCTTCTGTCTGCCCCCGGCCGTACCCCAGTGCCCCTCCGGCTCCTCTCTGCTTCCCACTACTTGTGGGGCCCCACCCGTCTCCACCTTAGACTGGAGCAGAAGCCTGGCCAGTCTGGGGGTGGTATAATGGGGGGGGTGGGACTGGGCCCCTCCATGCACATGGGTCCTGAGGGAGCCTGGCTGGGGCAGGTCCTGGGCTGGCTGGTTGCATCGCACATGAGGGGCCAGTCCAATTTCCCACCCAGGACCAGCCCTGACAGCTCAGCCCGGCAGACACAGCCACCTCCTGAGGGCTGGCGAGCGCGGCTGGGAGGCCGGCTTGGGGGAGTGGGTGCCTGGAGGGCCGGGGCTCAGAGGATGCGGGGAAGCTCGTCGGGGCACAGGGGGGTGCCAGGCACTGGTGATGGGGCTGTGGGCAGAGTCTGGGGGTGGCACTGGCCAAGTGGGCCCTGCCAGAGGGTGTGGCGGTTGGGTGGGGAGGACTGTGGTGGGCCATTGTGCGCCTGCAACTGCCAGTCTAACCAGTGCCCTCGCCCTGGGCTGGGCAAAGCGGGGCTGCCCCTCTCAGGCCGTGCTCCTGGCCCCCTCCCCTGGCCCGCAAAAGGCCACCCAGCCCTAGCTCTCTCTGGGGTGCGGGCTGTGGCATGGGGTGGGGGGGGTCATGAGTCGGCCTCGCGCAGCCCCTGTTCCACTGGGCAGTGAACAAGCAGGGGAGCACGGACGGGATCGAGGTCCTGCCGCAGCAGGGCCCAGCGCTGCCTCTTCTTGCCTTTCCCTGGGCAACAGGGCTCACATGGTGGGTCGGGAACCCAAAGTGGAGCACGAGTGACCCTGTTTCAGGGCTGGCTTAGACTTGCTGTGGCCCGGGGCCTGACCCTCAGTGCTTGGGGCCAATGCCCAGCCTGGGCAGCAGGGCTCAGGTTATAGGCCCCCTGCCTGGGGCTGAAACCCTTGGGGGCTTCCCCTTCCATCGGGGGGGCGTGGGGGTGGGCCTTCGCCCCCTACCCCCACCCTGTGCAGTCATGTGTCCTGTCCGAAGGGGTCACAGTGCAATGATGTTTGAGCACCCGTGTCCTGGGGAACGGATGATGTGGCAAGCGGGAAATTCAATCAGGTCCCGGGGTTAGTTTCCTGGATGACCACAAATGAATCTGCAGAGGGGGATAATTGAATCAGCAAGTCCATGAAGGATCAAAGCTAAACCTCATTCTCACCGATTACTGCACAGATGGGAAATGCACATGGATTCCCTCGCCTGCGCCTCGCACCTGCTCCGAAGACATCTCCAGGATAACTATCCCCGCCCCCTCCCAGGCGGGTCCAAGGAAATAGTTGCGGCCGTCCTGTCTAATCCACAGAGGTGACACACCCGTCCTACAAGGAGCACTGGCGCAGAGCGATGCCGGGCCACGAACACACACTCACACGGGTTGCCAAGGGAGGCAGTGCAAGAGGAGAACGAGGAGGTACGTGCCGCGAGGGCAGGTCTCCTTCGCAGAGCCCCACCACTGGCCGCCGGTGCTGGCGTTCTTTGGCTCCCACGAGCAAGGCCCACATGGCTGGAGAAAGGGGAGGTTGGAATCCCAATGCTCCGGGTGTGCTGGGGAGCTATCTAGCAGTGGTGCTGTTGGCTGCCGTGTGGACAGGGGCGCTGTGCGGACAACTCCCAGGCCAGGTGACGGTTACGTGCAGGGAGGGGCATGCAGATCCTGCCAGCGTGCGCTGAGTTGGGGGAATAACAAGGAGATAAAGGGGAGATACAGGGAGTGGAAGTGGCTCACAAGAAGAAATGCCCGGCTGCGGCTGATGCCAAGCGGGGATGTGTGCAGATTTTCCTTCACCCTGCAGAAATAGGAGTGTCCTTCAAATGGTGGCCAATTTGTGTGGAGAGATGCGCACAGACAGCCTTTCATCTACCAGCGCAACCAGGGTCCCACCCACCCGTTCACGCTCCAGGAACAGGGCTCTTCAGGATCAAATGCCATTCAACAATTTCCTGCTCAGCGTCCATTAGAAACCACCGCCCCCAACAGCCCCTCATGCCAATTACCGCCCCGCCGCGGAAGCGGCTGTCGGATCCTTCAGCTGACTACACCGGGCAGCTCACCCACTTGCAGAGAAACAGCCACTTGCTTGCGAATTTGCAGCCGCCCCTCCGACGGCGCGGCTGTCATGCCAATTCCAGCACCCAGCAAGCACATCCCCCATCTCACCCTGCCCAGGCAGCCCGGCCTGGCCGGAGGAAGCCCTGGGGACCTTGCCAACCCCACCGGACCGGCAGGAGCAGTGGGGTGAGGATACATTGGACACGTCCCTCATCGGGTGGGATTTATTTTGATCATCTCTAATCCTCTGCCTTGATTATGGACCCTCCAAATCCCATTAGCTGGAGTTTTTTAATGTTCTGTTATTAATCCCATCTTGGTAATCTGACAGTTATTGATTTTTATTTTTAACTCTCGTGTTATTATTGAGCTCACAGGCAAGAGCCCCGTTCCTGTGCCCGCCGGTTTCCCTTCTAGCACCCAGGAGTGTGGTGGCCACAGGCAGTGACTGGCCCACGCTCAGTGCTGCTGCGAATCTATGGCCTGCACTGAGCGGACTGGGTGCTGACGGACGGATCCCCCGGCCTACACGAGCACTTTCCCCTCCCTCAGGCTGGCCCTACAGCCAACGTGGGTCTGGTCCCTAGCTCAGGCTTCCAACACAGGAATCCCCTGGCTTTGGCCAGGAGAGCAGCTGGCATGTGTGCCCACGGCAGAGCTGGCCCACGGGTCAGATCCCGAGAGCTGCCAAGCACTAGCCAGCGGCCAATGGCCAGCGGCTCTCAAAACCGTGAAGTGCTCGAGCACAGGGACTGAAGACAAGTGCACCAATCAGGCTTCATTCCTCCCCCCGCCTGCTCCATGCCAGCCGTGTACTTCCCGAAAGCAGCGTGCTCCAAGCTCCTGTGCACAACGGCAGCACCCCCTGGGCATAGCCAGGCCCCATCTCCTTCCCCACCCACCATCTTTGGCCCACATCTTGGCCCACCTTGAAGACAAGATGGAGTCCTCCTCGTGGCATTTTTATATCCATTCCTGATGTCTTTCGAGCTGGACCGGGTACATGGCCCAGTGACCTGTCCCTGTGTCCCCTGCCAGCGGCCATTGGATACTGACAGGTTTGCAGGCTTCCAGACGCATTCCTAAGGTGCAGTATTGGCCACCTGGAGAGCCGTGGTCCTTGGGGCCCTGCTAATTAGCATCGTCATGGACTGAACGATTGTTCTTCACAACAGGCAGCCCAGGCCCACTGCTCTGTCTCAGGCAGAGAACATTCACAGTACAAGCACGGAGCCCATATTCATAACTCCACATACAGGCATCACACCAGCACGTGAGTAGCACACATAGAATCAGTACAACACAAGCTTTCATTTGACACCTCACATGGCCCCCTTTGTATAGACTTTGGGGCAAACACACGCACACACACACACACGCACACACCCCGTAGGTGCAGCAGTGATCTGTCTGCTCCCATAAAACCCAATAACGTGACATGCAGGAGGGTGTGGCTGGGGGGTGCCTCCCCAATCCTAGATTCAGCCATCGCCCCATCCTAATGCCAATCCCCTTCCTCCGGTCCTACAGCCCTTCCTGCTGTTTGAGTCCCAAGCCCAAGCAGCTCCTGCGCTCTCAGTGTGAGGCCCCTGCGCGCTCCAGGCGCTCACCATGGAGCCAGCTCGGCCCTGCCCGGCTGAGGCCACTCAGCAGCAAGCGGTTCCTTGACAGAGGCCTGGCAGCAGGAGTTCACAGCCTCCCGCAAGCCAAGCGCGCCCACAGTGCCCAGCCTTCCCGAGCGCGTGGCAGGCCCGGGCCAGGGTCACGTGGCATTAGCGAGGCTGTCGGGATGCCGGCACTTGGCACGGCGCTGTCCCTTGGGCGGGCGTTTACTCACTCGTAAAATCGCTCCCCAGTCGCTGAGCGGGAGGGAAGCGGCGCCCGCCACGGGCTGATTAGGAGGGAGCCATTAGCACCCAGTCAAAACAGCTTTTTTAAAACGAGCTTTGACAAAATTGTCACATTAGATGCCTGGGAATAAAGGGAGCAGCACAGCCTGCACCATGCAATTTTACATCATTTTGACAGCTCACATTAAGGCAACCGAAGGCACCTCTGGGAAATTACCTCCCCGTTCGGCATCGCTCGCAGCAAATGAAACGCCTCTGAGGAGCAAGACAGTCTGTCAGGCTGTGTCATGGCGTCACCTTCTGCAAGGGCAGGGCCACCGAGCCAGGAGCTCCTCGGAGCAGAACTGGGTGACTGTTCAGTACAGCGTGGGACCAGGCTCAGAGCCACGGTACTAGGAGTGTGGCAGGACAGGAGAGAGCCTGGGAAGGGGCTCCCCGGCCATTTGCCTGGGGGCTTGTCTTGTGGGTAGAGGCTGGACCGCAGCGTGGGAGACGCAAGTTTAATTCCCACGAGCTGGTCAGAGAAAACACTGGTGCACTCAGCGTGCCTCTCCCCATGGGACAGTGGATTCCGATAGCGTCTCTAGGAATGGCACCGCTGGATCCTTGCCTGCAGGTGGGAGGATGCTGAAAGTCCTGCTGGTTGAGCCACCTCCCAGCCCAAGCAGGGCGAAACCCGGCTGGTAGGAATCACCTCCGCCTTGCCCGCCCCAGAGCACGGTCTGCGCCTGTGAGAGTGGAACACCAACTACGGAGGAGGCCGATGTCCCGGGCCTGAAATCCCCCCTCAGGCTGGGGGGAGGGGGGAGGAAGCTGTTGCTATTCAGCGCCCGATGTGAAACGGCAGGTTTCAGCCCCGCTCCAGGGGGAATCCAGAGCACCACAGACCGGTGGCACTGGGAGACGTGGCCGCCTCGGCAGCGAGACCAAGGCCGGGTGAGGATTTCACTCTCCCCTCAGCGCTCGCGGGTTCTACAGGGCAGGTCTGGGATGCTCTGAGGAGACAAGATGGAGAGAAAGCCGCCGTGGCTGTTTGTCTGTCCAGGGCCAATAGAGGCCACCAGCCCCTGAGTCCCTTTCACCCCGGCTGACCCTGGCCCCTCTCACCAGCACTGCTAAAAGCCTGTGTCGCCCCTGGGGCCAGGCAGTGCTGCCGGGTCTAACCAGTCCGACAGGAAGTGAAAGGTCCTGGATTCTGTCAGGCGTGTCTACACGGGACGGTTTGTGCGGCAAGCCAGGAAGTGAACACGCAGTGCACTAGTGGGCAGCATCCCATGCACTCTGCAAGTCCTGGAGCGTCTTCCCCTCCCCGCCAAGACACTAGCAGGGAGAGGAAGGTGCTGGATGTACTTGTTAGATTGCTCTGATTACGGCACATACTGAAGTCTGAGGTCTCCATAAAATCCAGCAATTTCCAATTAACTGTTGCTTAATTAGCTTCATGAATATTCATAATCCTCTCGCCTTTCCTTGTATGGCTGCACTCTCCCCTGGACCCTCCCCGTCAGATTCCATTAGCGATGCCCTGCTTGCTGGGGAGGAAGCGCGGGACTCGCGTTCTCCTTCTGCTGAAGTCCCAGTCCAGGACTGCAGCCATTGGCCACCTCGGGGAGCACGGCTTCCTGCTGGGATCCGACGGGCTTGGGGGTGCCTGGGGGAAGCCGAGGCTGGCCTGAAGGGTCTGTGAGGCATAGGAGCACCTCGGAGTAGGAAGAAGTGTGTAAGCAACTCGGTAGGGCAAATGGATTAGCTGGCAGGACTCCTGGGTTCTCTTCCTGGTTCTAGCCCTGTTCTACTGAGTCAGCTTGGGCAAAGCCACTTAGGGGCATAACTTATTTTGAGGGGCATAATCTATTAGGGTATGTCTACACTACCCCCTAGTTCGAACTAGGGTGGTTAATGTAGGCAACTGAAGTTGCAAATGAAGCCCAGGATTTGAATTTCCCGGGCTTCATTTGCATCTTGCCGGGCGCCGCCATTTTTAAAGCCCCACTAGTTTGGACTCCGTGCCCGCGGCTACACGCGGCATGGAGTAGGTAGTTTGGATTAGGCTTCCTATTCCGAACTACCGGTACACCTCATTCCACGAGGAGTAACGGTAGTTCGGAATAGAAAGCCTAATCCGAACTACCTACTCCGTGCCGCGTGTAGCCGCGGGCACGGAGTCCGAACTAGCGGGGCTTTAAAAATGGCGGCGCCCGGCAAGATGCAAATGAAGCCCAGGAAATTCAAATCCTGGGCTTCATTTGCAACTTCAGTTGCCTACATTAACCACCCTAGTTTGAACTGGGGGGTAGTGTAGACATACCCTTAGAGTTCTTTGAAGGGGTTAAAAAACATGCGGACAAGGGGGATCCAGTAGATATAGTATACTTGGATTTTCAGAAAGCCTTTGACAAGGTCCCTCACCAAAGGCTCTTGTGTAAATTCCATGGCCATGGGATAAGAGGGAAGGTCCTTTCTTGGACTGAGAACTGGTTAAAAGACAGGAAACAAAGGGTAGGAATAAATGGTAAATTTTCAGAATGGAGAAGGGTAACTAGTGGTGCCCCCCAAGGGTCAGTCCCATTCAACTTATTCATAAATGATCTGGAGAAAGGGGTAAGCAGTGATGTAGTAAAGTTTGCAGATGATACCAAACTGTTTAGGATAGTCAAGACAGAAGCAGACTGTGAGGGACTCCAAGAAGATCTCACCAAACTGAGTGATTGGGCAACAAAATGGCAGATGAAATTTAATGTGGATAAGTGTAAAGTAATGCACATCGGGAGAAATAACCCCAACTAGACGTACAGTATGATGGGGGCTAATCTGGCTACGACAAATCAGGAAAGAGATCTTGGAGTTATCGTGGACAGTTCTCTGAAAACTTCCACACAGTGTGCAGCGGCGGTCAAAAAGGCAAATAGGATGCTAGGAATTATTAGGAAAGGGATCGAAAATAAGACCCAGAGTATCTTACTGCCCCTGTATAAAACTATGGTTCGCCCACATCTTGAATACTGTGTACAGATGTGGTCTCCTCACCTCAAAAAATATATTTTGGCCTTGGAAAGGGTTCAGAAAAGGGCAACTAACATGATTAGGGGGTTGGAATGGGTCCCATATGAAGAGTGATTAAAACAACTGGGACTTTTCAGTTTAGAAAAGAGGAGACTGAGGGGGGATATGACAGAGGTCTATAAAATCATGAGTGGCCTGCAGAGGATGAATAAAGAAAAGTTATTTATTAGTTCCCTAAATAGAAGAACTAGAGGACACAAAATGAAGTTAATGGGGTGCAGGTTTAAAACTAATAAAAGGAAGTTCTTCTTCACACAGCGTGTAGTCAACCTGTGGAACTCCTTGCCAGAGGAGGCTGTGAAGGCTAGGACTATAATAGAGTTTAAAGAGAAGCTAGATAATTTCATGGAGGTTAGGTCCATAAAAGGCTATTAGCCAGGGGATAGAAATGGTGTCCCTGGCCTCTGTTTTGTCAGAGGCTGGAGAGGGATGGCAGGAGACAAATCGCTTGATCATTGTCTTCGGTCCACCCACTCTGGGGCACCTGGTGTTGGCCACTGTCGGCAGACAGGATACTGGGCTAGATGGACTTTTGATCTGACCCAGTACGGCCGTTCTTATGTTCTTACGAGTTCCTTTCAAAATAGCTTATTTCGTCACTTGGCACTGTCTACACAGCTGTCTGCACAGTGCCAAATTTTGAAATAAACTGCTATTCCAAAATGTCCCTTACTCCTCGTGGAACGAGGTTTACAGGGACGTCTCAATAGGGAGCTCATTATATTTCAAAGTAACAGGCTTGATTCAAAGAATGGAATAGCTATTTTGGGATACCAGAAGTATCCCGAAATAGAGCCGCAGCGTAGACGCACCCTTGCTTCCCTTCTTTTTCCTTCTCTATAAGGTGGATATCCCTTGCTGGTAGCTGTGGCTCAGGTCAATGCATGTAGGCGAATTACAGATGTCTTCACCATCTACTATATATTTGAGAGAGTTTGTCTGTTGTCCGGCCATCTGTTCAAGAACTCCTCCTACACGGTAAGAGCTAGGACCACCACATTTGGTAGGCAGCTTCCTCTGATCATAACTTAAAGCAAGGTCAGGGTTTGGTTGTGCCAGGACAACGGGATGTGCCTGGAATGAGATTGTTTCTCATAAAACGGAACGGGAGGGCTCAGCTAGCAGGGACAGTTATACTGTGTAATGACCACATGGGGGCAGCAAGGGGCCAGAGATGGGGATCAGGACAACTATAACCCCATTGGGGCAGGGGTGGAGAATGGGACGGCTATCTGAGTGTGTGTATGTGTGTGTCCCCAACAGGGGTACATGCACCTCTGGCTCACCTGCGCCTGCTGGAACTGCAGACTAAACTTCTCATTCCCAGCCCCACCCCAGAGCAACTGTTTAAATGAGAAAAAAAAATTTGAGTCAAGGACCCGAACCCCGAGTAAATCGTCTGGTACGAACACAAAGAATCATAATGGAGTTGCCAGGCGGCAGCGCCCTTCGCACAAGGGACTGTGGCATTTCACTCTCCAGACTTAGCACAATGCAGATGGCAGACGCCGATGCTTGTCCCAGCGACACAATCGCCAGCCACCCATGTGTGTTCCCAGCATCCTACCGCTCTGGCTGCAGGGGCCTTCTCGGGTCTGGGTGCTGGCCGGCTGTGCTGCCTACCGCAGCACCCCGTGAAAGGGAAGAGCAGAGCCCTCTCCTTTGTGAGTGATGTCGCTCTGTGCACCCCAACATTCACTTTCTCCATCAGCCAGAGGAAAGGGGGAGGGGACATCCAGCCGGGCCATTTGGAAAATATGCAAATTTAAAGCAAGTGCTGGGGTTATGCCCAGGGCCGGCAGGGATTATCCAACTTCCACCCGGAGCTGGGTGTGAACTAGAAGCATGTGGTGCAACGCAGTAGCGTTCAGAGGCCCAAGCCTGCTTTCAGAAAATCCCTAGGAAAACTCCCACTGGCTCTGGAGCAGGAGGGGCAGCCTAGCTTAGCGAGTGGGCTGCATGAGGGGACCCCCTTCATCTGAATGGGCCACGACATTGTCTCCTGGGACAGGGTAGTTCTGCTCAGTGTGCCCGTGTACCTAGACTGTGCAGGGGACGCCGACTGAACCGTAGCAGCGCGAGGGAGCGCGAGGCTCTTGCAAAGTTGTGTGCTGTTGTAACCCGCTGAGTGGGACCTGGCGAGCGAGGGCATTCAGTACCTAAGTCGATCCACGAGAAGCCAGAGGCTGAACCGATGCTCAAGCAAAAGCCGGGTATGGAAAAGAAAGCCTGGAACTCTGGCTGCTCATCGGAGACTGTTGTAGGGACTCACGTCCTATAACAGGCGAGGCAGTGGGGCTGGGGGAGGAGAGCAGGGGACACCAGGGGCATTGCCCTTAGAGCGTTCAGGGCCAGGGCAGGTTGCTTTGGTTTTAAGCTTTTGTTCCGTTGTCTGGAAGCAGAAAGATTCTTCACTTCCCCAAACTTTGCATGGAGGTAGTGCAGGGCATGTGCACCTAACCATGCTGGCAGGTGCTTTGTTAACCCCGCTAGGTGCCTAACTCCCACTCCACACTTCCGAAAAGCCTGCTAGGCCTCTCTGCAGATGTAGGTGCCCAAATACCTTCAAAAGCTGGGCCTTCAGCGTGTGGCACAGCTGAGCCGGTTACTCCTTGAGCCCTGCTCAGTGCAGGGGGAGTTAGGGAAAAATTCTGCAAGTGAAGCCAGCAGCACCAAACCCCTGCCTAGAACTCACCCGCTTCCGAGCACGGAGTGGTCCCACTTCTCCTGGCAGGTAGAGAAGCCGATATTCCCATTGGACATGGGGGAAATCGAGGCACATGGCAGGCAGGTGTCATCCAGCAAGTCAGTCCCCCAGCTGGGAGGAGCACTCGGGAGCACCCCAGCACCCAAGTTTGTGCTGACACCTATAGCGCCTTGGCACAGGAGACAGACGAGACCGGAACAGGGGCTCCATTTGTGGACTGAAGCTGCCCCAGGCTGCGTCACGTGGGGTTTCAACCCCATTCTGCTGCACCCCGTTCCCCCTCCTGCCCAGATGAGGCTCCACCATCCCAACCCGCAGCCAGTTCCTGCCCCTTCCGCTCCCCTGTCCTGACCTGCAGGTCACGCCGCCACCCTCCCTGCCAGGAGCATTAGCGTCTGTGAAACTAACCACTAGTGTCTCCTTGCTTCCGATGCGGTAGGAAGAGGCTCTCTGCGAGGGTCTGGCAGCTCGGGTAACCCTGGATACGGAAGAAGAGATCAAATCCACTGATGAGAAACGGGGGAGGGAGGGAGATGCAGAGGAGAAAGATAATAGAGAGAGAGAGAGAATGGCAGAGGAACAAATGGCTCATCGGGAAGAACAGAGGCACGTACATGGGGGGGGGGGGAATTTCCCCACCCACGTGAAAGCAATCAACGTCATTTTCAGCATTCTAGCCCCAGGAGAGAAGGAGGAATCCACAGACAATAGCAGCCTTCCCGGTGTATTTATGTCCCCACTGCCTTGTTGCTCAGCAGTGGCAGAGTTGGGCTGGGGACACAAGGAGAAGGTTCTTCCAGTAACTCGGGACCTGACAGTGACGGATTCTTCCCTTCTCGGGCCTGTCATTTTCCCTCAGGCCCGGGATCGCCACAGTCAACTTATCAGATGCTAATGGCATTGTAGTGGGGTCCGTCCATTTGTGAGCGCCCCTTTGTGGCCAAGGGGTGTCGGGTAAGCTCTTTCCCTGGCCGTCTGGTACTTGCTTGCTCCCTGGGTCACTTCCCCCAGAGGCTGCCCTATCTGGTCCCCACAAGGCTCTGAGGCTAGGCTCTCACTAGCCTTGTCCACGGTGCTATCGGTTCCGCTTGTGGCCAGTTTTCAGCCCTTGGACCTGGGCCTCACCCAGGTCTAAGTCCAGCTTACGCTTGGAGCTGTCCGTAGTGCTGCTGCTCTCCCAGTCAGTATATAGACCTGCCCAGGTCAAGCTCCTGTGAGAAACTGCCAGGCTCTAGCCCAGTCGCTTCATTTATACTGGTCTGCTAGGCCCTGATTGGCTGTCATGGAGACAGCCACTCTATCCTGCCTGGAGGACCTCTCGTCTGCTCCTCTCGCTGGGATGGGGTGTGGTAAGGCCTCTGGCCTCTTGTAAGGGACGACGGGGCATAGTCCACCCCATCCCAGGCACATTCAAGGCATGGATGCACAGATACATAGAGACACCAGTGGGTGTGGGTGAGCCAGGTTTTCCCAGAACCACCCCTTTTGAGGAAGCTGCTGCAGGGCATCTGTCAGTGCACTGACTGGGCACTGCCCGCAGTCCCATTGCCTGGGCACAGTAATATCCCAGCATCTCCCTTTTTGTCCTCAGAGGTGGCAGCCTAGTCACATGTGTGCCCAGGCAGACACGGGCAGGAAGTGAGCTCTCCTGGGTGTGAGCTTGGCACCCCGAGAGGGGCACAGGATGGCTCAGGAGAGTGGACATGAGAGATGGAGAACGTCATTGCTCCCAAGCTAGCTCATAGCAATTGCTATCAAATGCCCCATGCACAACTCTTACCAAGGTACTGCAGAGGCCAAGAAAGGTAGCCGAGAGACCGCCACCATGCCAAATACCCCACTTGCCATGGGACCAGGCAGGCTGAGGCCTCTGTTTACCAAACCTCATTAAAAGCCCTTCAATGTGGGACAGTTTCAGAGTGTCTGACACTTTTTACTCGTGGGGCCCATTATTGTTTCCAAATAAATACAGCCAGCCTCTAGCTCCTACATAATGCATGTCAGAATAAGCGGGCACCCCGTCTCCAGTGAAGGCAGCTCCCTGAGGACTTGGTCCTCCGAGTGCAGAGACAGAGGTAAAACGATCACTTTTCCATTCCAACGCGCGATTCTCCTGCTTAGGCAACCAAGGATCAGATCAGCCCTATAGACTCCCGCCTCGCACTAGGAGCTCATGTTCAGCTCAGTCGTGGTCCTCAAATCTCTCAGTCACTGCTCCCCATGACCAATTCCCCATCCTGTAAAGAGGGCCTACCTTTCCTCCCTAGATGCATTGAGCCGGCCACATTAAAATGCATCATTTGCTTGCTCTGAGCTCACCAAGCAATGCAGATTCCTGTGCTGCGATTGCTGGGTCACTGGCAAACGGTATCAGTGCGATTTAATGTTTCCTTCCAGGCCATTGATAAATATGTTAAATACTAACAGGCCAAGAACCTATCCCAGAAACACCCCCTATTAATGAGGATTCCCTGTTTCCAGCTGCAACCCTTCATTTGAGCCACTGCATGCTGGCCACGCAGTCCCTGTGGGATCCTCTGGGGTATGGGCAGGCAACACACAATCGTTATTATTATTATTATTAAGCTACTCTGAGCCACTTTCTGGGCAGGCCAGGAATTACAAAGGCCAGGCTGGCTCTCTGCATATAATTCCCTCCACTGTATTTTATTTGCGAGAGTGGGGGAATGCCAAGTAGGGCTGAAGGGTCTGCCTGTAAATCGAAGCCGTGTTCATTGTCCTGCAATTGCCTGCGCTTCCACCCCAGTCCCGGTTTTTTGCTTTGCCCTGTGGGCTTGATGCTGGGTATTAGCTAATGGCTATTTACCTGCCGTCTCTCCAGACGTGTGGTTAGAACCTCAACAGCAGCTCCCAGGGTCAGCCGAGAACGACTGTGTTTTAACGTGCCGGGCAGGATAGGACAACTCACTGAGCGTATTGTAATGAAAATGAGTCATTCCTGGTCTCTCGCGAAAGGGTTGGGACTTGTTTTGCAACTGGGGGCTGTCTGTTTATTAGCTAGCACGGGGGGGGGGGGGGGTCCTTCCTTATGTATGGCTGTGTCTCAGCACACCCAGGGGGAGGGAGTGTGACATGATTTACAGTCCGCTCCCTGTACATCCCTGATGCGCTGCCTTGATCGTTAGCGGTACCTGATCTGCCTAGCAGATGAGATGTAAAACGGGGAGCCCGAGCATCCGTGACTATTAAAGGTTTCGTTGCACTTGTCAGAATAGAGTGTTCAGTCCAGTGTCCGGGCTACCGTCGAGTCTGGGAAACAATTCCTCCCCTGTTAATTCCACTCCCAGCAACTTCACTGGGCCAAGCTGTTCCAGTTCCTCACTCCTCACCCCCAGCTGCCATGTTTCAACCACATTTCATGGGGAAGTGGCAGTTTCCCTGTGAACGCAGAGAGAAATCCTGGTTCTATGGTGGTCAAGAGGACTTTCCACTAACTTCAGCAGAGCCAGATGTCACCTTTTGTGAGCTGAGAGATCCCAATGCATCCCAACTGATTAGCAGAGCACCCACAGTGTCCCCAACCAACACCATGTGTTCATGAGTTTTTCTAGGTGGTGCACATCTGCACATGACTTGGTGCACGTAAAATTTATTCTGCACATGTATGGAAAAACTTTAGAGGGAACCTTGATGTCACCTGCAATCTGCAATGTGCTTTAGGATCCATCTAGTTGCAAAATGCTGAGTAAGTGACTTGTCCTATGTCATGCACAGTGATGAGGAAAGTCCTTGGCTGCCAGGCAAGGGAGCTGAGTGCCTGGCTGGGTGTGACAGACCAGGCCGTATCTGGGCACAGCTGAGGGCATCCACTCAGGGCGAATTGCTCAAATCCGGGGCTCCTTACAGCCCCCAGACTGGTGACCTCTCCAAACAGGCCACAAACCAGTCACACAGAGCGCTTCAGCTGCCTGCCTGAAGTCTCACGAGCAAAACCCCTCCGGCACCCCAGCAATATCTGTGCCCCAGATGGCCCCGGGCCTATACACAGGTGGGGGGGTCCTAGCACCCAATCCCACCTACCGCGAACAAGATCTGTCTGGTTCCAAGAAACCAGCCACAGATCCCTGGTCAATTTACCCTCTGGATCTTACCCACAAATCACGCTGGGCCAATCCTTTAGAATCTATATCTAAAGGTTTATTATTACAATAAAGAAGAGCATGAGAGTAAGGTTGTTAAAGAATAGTACGTTACATGCACCGAATCTCCCAGTCCTCGATGCAGGCTCTAGCAGAGATGTTACAGCTGCTGGTTTAAAAGTTCTTGTTGCACATGCTAGGGTCAGGATGGGTTCACAGGTCTTCTGGGCTCTTCGATCCCTGCAGTGCTGCCTCTGGGATGAAGTGCTGAGCTGAGAACAAAATGGCATCGACCACATGGCCTCTTTATACCTCCTTCCTGGCCTTTTCTAGTATGTAGCAGGTCACCTGGTCAGAGGCCAATCTCTGTGTTCCCTGCTGGCTGCTCTCAGCTGACGGCCCCCATTCTTTGGGTGTGTCCTTGGCCCATTGAGAGCCATTGTCCCACAGGGCCTCGGTAATTAGCATGTCCACAGGCTCGGCCCTGCCCAATGCTTAACCACATGCAGGGAAATCTCCAGAGTCCATACAAGTACATGCTAATAATTGCACACACAGACATTATACAAACACATGAACAGCGTACATAGGATTATCCGATAATAAGCTTCTATTCAATACCTCACATGGCCCCGTTCTATACCATTTTTGGGGCCAAAACCCCCACCTATGGGTGCATCAGTGATCTGGCTGCTCCCCTCAAGATCCAGCAACGTGACACTGGGCCCCCAGGCAAGATGGGGGGCACCCTGTGTTCCAGGAAGGGGCAGGGCTGGGGGCAGCCAGCCTTCTGTGTTGCCCGGACCACAGTGCACACCTCCAGCCCTGCCTGGAGTGCACTGTGCCCCCGCCTACCCAGGCAGCCGTAATTACCACCCAGAGTGCACCATGCAGCGCTCTGGTGGCAATTTAAACAGCCTGGGCCTCTGAGCGCCACAGCAGCTGGGAGCTCTGGGCCCTTTTCAAATACCAGGCCTCCTTTGCTCACCTGCCCCTGTTGGCAGGCCTACATGGTGACCACAAGCACAACTTCAAGAGTGGCAAAAACCCACGCGGCTCATCTCAAGCTTCACGTGAGAGGCTATACTACAGCAAAGGAAGCAGAAAGGCAAGTTATCCCTCCCGCCAAAACTCGGAGAGCTACAGAGCCATAGATGTAAGAGAAGAGGAAAAGAGAGTTTGGCTGCTGTATTTCATGGAATCATAGAACACTAGGGCTGGCAGGGACCTCGAGAGTCATCGAGTCCAGTCCCCTGCCCTCATGGCAGGACCAAATACTGTCTAGACCATCCCTGATAGACATTTATCTAACCTGCTCTTAAATATCTCCAGAGATGGGGATTCCACAACCTCCCCGGGCAATTTATTCCCGTGCTTATCCACTCTGACAGTTAGGAACTTTTTCCTAATGTCCAACCTAAACCTCCTTTGCTGCAGTTTAAGCCCATTGCTTCTTGTTCTATCCTCAGAGGCCAAGATGAACAAGTTTTTTTCCTCCCCCTTATGACACCCTTTTAGATACCTGAAAACGGCTCTCATGTCCCCCCTCAATCTTCTCTTTTCTAAACTAAACAAACCCAATTCCTTCAGCCTTCCCTCATATGTCATGTTCTCTAGACCTTTAATCATTCTCGTTGCTCTTCTCTGGACCCTCTCCAATTTCTCCACACCTTTCTTGAAATGTGGTGCCCAGAACTGGACACAATATTCCAATTGAGGCCTAATCAGCGCAGAGTAGAGTGGAAGAATGACTTCTCGTGTCTTGCTCACAACACACCTGTTAATACATCCCAGAATCATGTTTGCTTTCTTTGCAACAGCATCACACTGCTGACTCATATTTAACTTGTGGTCCACTATAACCCCTAGATCCCTTTCTGGCGTACTCCTTCCCAGACCGTCGCTTCCCATTCTGTATGTATGAAACTGATTGTTCCTTCCTAAGTGGAGCACTTTGCATTTGTCTTTATTAAACTTCATCCTGTTTACCTCAGACCATTTCTCCAGTTTGTCCAGATCATTTTGAATTCTGACCCTGTCCTCCAGATTAGTCGCAATCCCTCCCAGCTTGGTATCATCTGCAAACTTAATAAGCGTACTTTCTATACCAATATCTAAATCGTTGATGAAGATATTGAACAGAGTTGGTCCCAAAACAGACCCCTGCGGAACCCCACTTGTTATGTCTTTCCAGCAGGATTGTGAACCATTAATAACTATTCCAGCCAGTTATGCACCCACCTTATAGTAGCCCCATCTAAGTTGTATTTCCCTAGTTTATTGATAAGAATATCATGAAAGACCGTATCAAACACCTTACTAAAGTCTAGGTATACCACATCCACCGCTTCTCCCTTCTCCACAAGACTTGTTATCCTATCAAAGAAAGCTATCAGATTGGTTTGACATGATTTGTTCTTTACAAATCCATGCTGGCTGTTCCCTGTCACCTTGCCACTTTCCAAGTGTTTACAGATGATTTCCTTAATTACTTGCTCCATTATCTTTCCTGGCACAGAAGTTAAACTAACTGGACTGTAGTTTCCTGGGTTGTTCTTATTTCCCTTTTTATAGATGGGCACTAGATTTGCCATTTTCCAGTCCTCTGGAATCTCTCCTGTCTCCCATGATTTTCCAAAGATGACAGCTAGAGGCTCAGATACCTCCTCTATCAATCAGCTCCTTGAGTATTCCAGGGTGCATTTCATCAGGCCCTGGTGACTTGCAGGCATCTAACTTTTCTAGGTGATTTTTAACTAGTTCTTTTTTTATTTTACCTTCTAAAATTACCCCCTTTCCACTAGCATTCACTAAGTTAGGCTATATTTTTAGCTCCTGCTTGTACTCAAGAGCTGATGGTTTAATAAGGAGGTTGTTTTAATTGGAACTCCAGTCACTGAGGAAAACACAAGCAATGGAAGTAAATATACAAAAATAGTCAATTTTCTAGGGTTCTCTGGTACCTCTACCTAACAGAGGGACTTTGATTACAAACCAAACGTTAATGCAGTTTTCTTAAAATTAGTCAAAGTGCATTTTTCGTTATGTAAAGAGTGGCCGATGTCAACTCTGATGAGCATGTTGCCAAAAAACCATTCTCGGTTCCATTGTGATCACCTCATCACCAAAAAACAAACAGCAGAAATAGAAAAAGTTCTGAGATGTTCTAGGGAAAGAGCTCCCAAGCCTGAGGAAGACAGCAAAGGTAAGGACTCTTGAGCAAAGAAAGGGAAAGAGGAAATGTGATAAAAGTTAATAGCATAAGGAACAGAACAGAGGAGAGAAATCAGACACTCTCTCAAGAGAGCAAAGGGACCTTTTCCTTAGAAGACAAAAAAGTACATGTGAAGTGGATCAAAGAAACCCTTTGGATTTTTTTCAACACAATGCGCACTTAGTCTGTTGGACAGGTTCAAAGTTAGCCATAGTACTTTGACTGACGTGGATGTGGTTATAGTACACAGCAGGATGGCCAGGAAATGCATCCAGGAAGGGAAGTGGGAGCTAAAAACAGATACACGCACCCCAGCAAACGCAGAGACACAACTCAAGAGTTTTGACGCGCTGGTTCGGACACCCAGCAGAGCTAAACAAATTGGTTTCAGATAGCAGGTTCAAACAGATGAGCTGAGAGAACAAAGCTTTGGCGGTGGATTTCAAGACAGACCCTCAAGTTCAGAGGCAGAGAGGAAGTGAAAAGAACTAATCCAGATGTCCACAGGTTTGGAGTGAGATAGACCAGCCTAGGACTCTAGGGGTACGTCTAAACTACATGGCTCCGTCAACGGAGCCATGTAGATTTGTTTGTTTGGCAAAGGCAAATGAAGCCGTGATTTAAATGATCGCGGCTTCATTTACATTTACATGGCTGCCGCGCTGAGCCGACAAACAGCTGATCAGCTGTTTGTCCGCTCAGCGCGCTAGTCTGGATGCTCCCCTGCCGACATCAAAGCCCTTTGTCGGCAGCCCCGGTAAACCACATCCCACAAGGAATAACGGGGCTGCCGACAAAGGGCTTTGATGTCGGCAGGGGAACGTCCAGACTAGCGCGCTGAGCCAACAAACAGCTGATCAGCTGTTTGTCGGCTCAGCGCGGCAGCCATGTAAATGTAAATGTAAATGAAGCCGCGATCATTTAAATCACGGCTTCATTTGCCTTTGCCTATGTGTCTAATCTATATGCCTCTGACGACAGAGGCATGTAGTCTAGACACAGCCTAGGAGACACAGATACCTCTAGATCTTGTTGTTTTAAAAAAAAACGTTTTCTCTTGTTAAAACCAGGATGAGGCCCATGTTCTGCAAGCTCTGAGACAAGGCTGTACTCCACAGACACCCAGGATTACAGGGCAGGTGGTAACTACCCCTTACTGGTCTGAGCTGAACTGGAAAGTGTCACAGAAGGCTAATGGGCTAGGAAGAAAAGCCTGCACGTTTTTCCATAATTCTGAGTATGGTTTTTCCTCCCAGCCTCCTCAGAAGTATCTGCTATTAGCCACTATCAGCGAGAGGATACTGGACTGGTTGGATCAATGTGGCAATCTCTGTTCCCATACTGGGACATATTCATGCTAGATTGCTTGTCTTTGCGTTGGATTTTATCTGTACGACATGTGTGACAGTCAGCAAGGGTCATATAAGCGAGAGCTCTCACTAGGAAATACACCCTAGCAATTAGCTACACAAGGAGTTATTTAAAAGCTGCTGCAAAGTGGATTTGAAATTCATTCCTAAAAAGTTGGCATGAAGAGCTATGTATATTGCGAAAACAAAATGTGTTGCTTTAAATATGTTTTTGTAACCCAAACAATTTGTCTCTCACGTTCCAAAGGCTGGAAACGGGAGCTGTCCTACAGTTTAAGATTGCAGTTTGCAGTCAGCTCCACCAAAAGAATCTGTTAGAAAGCTGTTCCAGCAAAAACAAATATTGTTTTACTGCTGCTACAGCTTCTATCAGACTTGAGCCATGGCTCCCTCTCTCCCATCCCTCTTCCTGCCCAGGGCTTACGGGAGGTGCATTGCTCACTACTGAAAGACTGTTGTCAAGGCACATGCCCTGGAACAGTTTCCTGAAGAGCACAGGAGAGCAGGGAGTTTGAGCAAGGGGTTTCTTCCCTCTAGGATGCCAGTGCAGGTGCACAGCAGTTCTCTGATCATGGCCGGGAATGTACTGGAGAAAGGATGTTTTTGTTTTTGGTACTTCGAGACACTACGAAGCCGGTTTTCTGGGGTCATTCCCAGCTCTGCCAGAGACTCCTTGTGTGACCACAAGCTTGACACACCATCTCCGGTCTCCAACTCTGCATCGGCAGGCTACAAGCTCTTCAGAAGGGTAAGGCTTCTCTTTTCCTACATGCATGTACAGCACCGTGCGCAGCAGAGCTGTCCTGATACAAACAGCAGCATCTTCAGTTCCCCCATGGACAGGTGCCGGTGTCAAAAATTCAACACTACCACAATTGAGATTGATTGGCCCCATTGCTGGTTGCCCCAGGAGACAGGCCGAGGTTGGAAAGGCGCAAGGGTGAGATACACACACAAGGTGGCAGCGACCTTGTTGGATTTGTCTCCAGGCCCGTCAGCCCTGTCGGTTGTCCTATGGCCCATCTGGGCAAGATTCAGCCCAGGGATCGGATCCGGCCTGCCTAACACTTTGATCTGGCCCATGGACTGCACCTTGCTGCTTTCTGGTTATATCCTGCTGCCCGGGCCACCGAATTAGCAGGTGGTGGTGTCACCAAGTGTGGGGGAGTCACCTGGCCCTGCACGTGAATCTCTGACAGCAATTAGGACACCGGGTTTATTCATCGGCAGGGACACAGCGTGGCTCACACGTGTTGTTCACACAGGAACCACGAGCAGTCTGTACAATCCAACTTGGGGAGGGGGGGCCCAGAGCCAGCGCCCTGGGGACCCTCCCTGTATCCTCCATCAGCCCAGAGAACTCACCCACCCAGCCAAGGGTCCCAGTCCAGCAGGCAACCCCATCCCCTCCTTTGTTCAGATTCCTGAGCACGGTGTCACCTGGTTGCTCTCCCCACCTAGGTTCAGGGTACAGGGCAGCCTGAGCTATTGTTGTGTATGAGCTAAGATGGGGTCACCTGGGGCAGCCTCCCCCTCAGTGAGAGCCACCCCCAACAATCCCATTCCCCACCAGGTACCAGTGTGGTGCCCAGGGAAACTGAGGCACCCACCTGGGATTACAACACAACTGTACAGGACAGCAGGAATCCCATACAGCATAACAAAGCAAACAGTGCGAACACAATCCCCGCTCCACAACAGGTGGCACAGCCAGCAGGATCCTATGTAAATGGCTCCTGGTCACAGCGCTACCCTGGCAGGGGCCAGAGCCGCAGCAACACAGTGTGGCTTTAAATAGCTGCAGCAACACAGTGTGGCTGCCAGGCAACGCAGTAACGGCAGGACCGGGAGCCCTTCGCTGAGTTTTTAATTCAAAGCCACTGGCCCAGACAACTCTGGGCGGAGACTAGTCACCAGCCCCGCCCCTTCCACCTCAGGCCCCGCCCCTTCGGGGAGGGGAGGAGGGAGAGGTGAAGCTGGCCCATGACCACGTACCAAAATTCATTAAGTGGCTTCCCACAAAAATGATCTCCCATCCTTGTCTTACAGCATTGCCATTTGCCGTTGCCAGGTGGGCTCCGCTCCTCATTAGCGTCAAGCTCCTAGGAGTTGTGTTGTAATTGAAACAAACCAACCAAGCGGGGCCTTTCCGTGCTGGCAGAAAAGGGTATTTGAATATGCAAATAGTTCACGGGAAGGAGGAAAGCGCTTGTAGAACACCTTGTAAACAACGCCCATGAATGCTGCCACACACACCCGGGCCAGATTTCTGCAGCCGAGCGCCGGCGGAAGTGGCTCTCGCTACCTTGTTCCAGTACCAGCGTGAGTTCAGGCAGGGCTGCGGAGGTTGCTGCTGCTAAAAGAAACCAAGTCCTAGAGCGGCAGCGGCGCACGCTCAACTGCCAGCTTGCCGAGCACCGTTCCCTCGGCCGTGAAGGGGGACGGCCATATTCACGCCTGCTGTTCGAGCTCCCCGTGTCCCTGCGCGGTAGACGGAGGAGAGCTGTCGGGGAGAGCGACTTTCCAGCAGCAGGACTTCATACTGAGCAGTGATGCCCCCGCTACATGGCGGCACGGCATGGCAATGTGGCAACCCTATGCCATTGCTCCTAAGGGACAAGGCCTTCCCCTTGCCATGCCACGCTTGGGGGGGGAGCGCCAGCCCTGGGCCCGTGGGACTTGGGGGGGGGGGGCCGGCCCCGGGCGCGTGACACTTGGGGGGGCACCGGGCGCACAGCTCTCGGAGGTGGCCCCACCCCCGGGCGCGCTGATATGGGGGGGCCCCGCTCCCGGGCGTGCGGCTATGAGGGGCCACGCCCCCTGGCACCCGGCAACCTCCAAAGGTTGGGGACCACTGTGGTACAGGACCAGCAATGGACCCAATCCGCAGGTCCTCACGTGCATTCGAATGCTAACTCCCACCCATTCCCAGGAGACTTGCCAGAGCACACACAGGGTCACAGCGTCATTGGAATGGCACAGGACAGCGATCCCTGCGCTGCACAGGCTGCGGGACTGGGTGCACTGTTGGCATAGACTGGAGCTGCCCTAATTTGTGCCCCTGCTTGAATGGGGCTTTGCAGGGCTGCACAATCACCAGGCAGCAGATTTGCCTGGACCCTGTGTGATGCAGTGGGGGGAGCTGTCTGCTCTATAACCCAGTGGGGTATGGGGGTGTCTTGCTGGTTGCTGGGCTTGGGCAGTGGGTGACCTCCGCTAGCGGCTGTTTGTAGCACGGCCCAACAGGACAGCGGATGAGTCACTAGGCAAGGGGCCCACAACCTGTCCGACCGGTCGCCTCCCAGGGAGAGGGACAAAGGGAGGAAGGCAGAGACCAACCCCTGGCTGGGGGGCAGGGCTGGAAGAGAGGCAGTTCCTGTCTGGAATCATGGAGGAAGCAGCCTAAGCAAGGGGCTGGGATTTAGGGGCCCAGTCTCCCCCATCTCAAGGGGGGCTGAGGCATCCTAGGGTTGACCCTGTAACCAGATGACATCCGTGCTGTGCTGCATCCTGGAGAAGCAATAAACACCTCTGTTCTACTGGCTGGTGGAGTCTGTTCATGCCACTATGGGGGTGCAGGAGTCGGGGGAACCCCGACGCGTCGTCACACCCTGCCCCCTCCCACCGTCCCCCTCCCTCAGCCATGGGAGGCCCTGTGTGCTCAGACACTACTGCAGGCTCCCTATGCCAGAACTTTTCCTTCCCGGGGCCGTAAATTTGCCTTGCCCAAAGTAAGGGGACGTCAGCAGCCTGCTGAGCAATAATGGACGGGGCACCCATGAAAACTAAACCAGTCTTATGGCAAGAGCAAGGAGAAGCTGGTTTGGAAACCCTCATCGCCCCACAAATCTCTCCCTCTTCCCAGGAATCCACCATCCCCACTTATCTCCACGCTGTCTTAGCCACTCACAGGGCAACAGGTGAGATCTGGGCTCTTACTGCACCACCGGCAGTGGGGAGCGGGGGGTGAGATCACATTGCAAGAGGACAGACAATGGAGGCCTGCTTGCCTCAGTCAGGTTCACAGCTGAAGATTGGTACGTTCCAGCCACCCACATGGTGTACGGGTTTTAGCGGAATCAAACGATTACTGCAAATTATCTATTATGCAAACAGCCCAGCTGCCCACACGTTGCCGCATCCATCTAGCCAATGACTGCAGATGATAACGGCTTACACAGCGAAAGGAAAACCACCAAACCAAGCAACAGCCGCTTGGCAAGAGACGCATGGGACCTCCCGCATAGAGACTAGGGCAGCAGCATAGGCTTGGCCACTAACGTCTAAGCCCAAATAGCCCTGCAGTTTTTACTCAGCCCAACCTCCCACTGAAGCCCTGGGGGGTGGGAATCTGCTGGGATAAGGAGTCGGCCCAGTGTCCTTTGTAGGATACGCCCTGCTGCAGTTCATAAGGCAAGCCGGGGGAGGGGGTGGGAGATGCTGGAGGTGTCAATCTTTTCCTCAGCGCTAGCCCTGGGCCAGTGTCTTAGCACAGCGCAGTCTTTGGCGCCCCGATGTCAAATCACGCTGCCACCCTGCATAGCTGTTAGCCAGCCGAGGGGCGCGGTCCAACGCAGGGCGCTGCTTGCCAGGAAGATGGTCCTTTCTTTAGAAAGGATTCCTGCTAGCCCAGCGTTCTCCCGTCAGCAGGCATCATCGAACACCAGAACGGGAAGGGGACTCCGGAGTCATCGCGCCAAGTCCCCTGCCCTCACGGCAGGACCAAGCACCATCCCTGAGAGATGCCTGTCCAACCTGCTCTCAAATGCCAGGCAGGCACTCTAAGGCTGCCCACCCATGGTGACTGCGAGGACTAAAGTTGGATGCAACAGGTGCCTGCAACACAGCTGTGCCAGGAGCATCGGCAGACTTCAGGGAGATGTGCCAGGTTATTTTTAAAACCATAAAAAAATCCCAATTCAAACAAACAAACCTAAGAAGAGAATATGGGGGAAAAAAACAAGCTAGTCACCTGCCACAACCCCAGCTCCCGCCTCCGCATGCTGCCTCCCACGCATCTGAGGCCGGGGAGGTAACAAGCTAGTGGCTCTGCAGCGTGGTGCCACTCACCAGAAAAATTAGCGGGTGAAGGAGGCTCCTCGTAAGTGCTTTTAAACATCAGCTGGGAGCTGACCCCGCGAGGCCTGCACCGGGCTGACTTCAGCCCCCCCTTCGCCCCTAACTGACCCGCAGTCTCTCTGCTCCGAGCAGCAGCTGCTGCGCTGCAGTTTGCTCCCCAAGTCCGGCTGCAGGGTGAGAATGACGCGCCATTGGCTCTGCCCCGTTAGGAAGTGGCCTTGTTCTTTCAGCATCCAAAGGGGGCCAGGGAGAGGGGGTGGAGACTGGAGCAGAACCTGCTGGTGCTCCAGGCACTGGTGCTCCAGGCTATTGCTTTGTGCATTGGTCCCATGGGCACAAGAGGTCCTCTTCATGCCCAGCCTGCCCCCCCTTCTGGAGATGCACTCGGGGACCCCCCAGCCCAGAGTCAGCAGCAGCCCCTCCTCTCTCCGGTTCAGCTTTAGGACTTTACATTGTAACAATGGAGCCTCAGTCCTGCCTATGAACCCTCCGTTTCCCCCAAGCCTGGGTCCGATGCAGGGTCCTACCTACTCCCTCTCTTCCAGGCACCCACGTAAGTGCCAGCCCTGCCAGCCTCCCTGTTATGGCTCCTCACCTCAGCAGAGCCTCCCACGGGCTTTCGCAATTGCCGGGACAGTCTCAGCCAGGAGGGAGTGGATCAGCCACAGGGGAAGCTGGGCCCAGTTCCCCTTAAAACAGCCACTCTGAAAAGGGATCTCAAAAGCCTTGCTCCTGCCACCCATCTGTACTAGGATGGGAATGGTTAAGTGGTTAACCAGCGGGGCCTGCAGCAGCTCCCGCCCACAGCAGAGAGGTCACTCCAGCCAGGGCACGGCCCTCCTACCCACCCCTCGCCCCCATTCAATCAGCTAACCAGATGAACATAAAACCAGGATTTTACGTCCCTAATCTGTAGAGACCTCCCTGGCGGTCTTGGGAATGAGAGAGAGAGAGGCCAGCAGTGGAGGGAGGGCTGGGACGGGGAGACCGATCACTGAGAGCATCTCTCTTCAATCACAGAATATTAGAACTGGAAGAGACCTTGAGAGATCACCAAGTCCAGCCCCCTGCCCTCACGGCAGGACCAAGCACCGTCTAGACCATCCTGGTAGACGTCTGTCTAACCCGCTCTTCAATATCTTCAGTGATGGGGATTCCACAACCTCCCTAGGCAACTTACTCCAGTGTTTAGCCACCCTGACAATTAGGAAGTTTTCCTAATGTCCAACCTAAACCTCCCTTGCTGCAGTCTAAGGGTGTGTCTAGACTACAGGGTTTTGTCGACAAAAGTGGACTTTTCTCAACAAAACTAAACCTGCGTCTACACTACCACTGAGTTCTGTCGACATAATGTCGACAGAACTCAGCAGTTTTGTCGATGCTGGTAAACCTCATTTTACGAGGAATAACACCTTTTGTCGACAGAGTTCTGTTGCCAGAAGGCATTATTGCATCTACACTGTCCTTTGCGTCTACACTGCCATGTTGACAAAGCAGCTTCCTTCGTCGACAGAACTGGATGTCGTCTAGACGCTCTTTGTCGACAGAAGCTTTGTCGACAGTAGCTGTCAACAAAAGCCTGTAGTCTAGACATACCCTCTCATCTTAGGGTAAGACTCCTGTGGACTCACCGTAGACCGGGGTGAATCCTGCTCTCATGGAAGGGTCTATCCTAAATGATGCTGAGCTCCTGCAGCCCCCACTAACTTCCCTGGAAGCTGAAGACACTGAACTGTTACCCTGAAGAGGAATATGAGGAAGCTTTTGCAGGGCCATCGATTCTTCTGTGCCTTGTCCCATGGCATCCTGGGGCCCCCAGTGCCCACCCCCCAGTGCTCAGCAACCATGAAGACCTGAGTTAATTGCCAGTGCAAGACGCGACATTGTGGGCCGGGGCTTGGAAGAACAGATGCACCAATGAAGACACTTGTAGCTCCCCATCCACACCAGCAAGAGGCCACTGTACGCCGCACCACTTGAGCTGATCGGAGTGAAAGGGGCTCCAGCCGGTGGAGCCAGCGGTTATAGTGCCGGGAACATGCACAGACACAAGGCATCGTGCAGACGCTGCAGGCCCAAGCATTGCATGCGGTAAGAGGCCCCAGCGGTTGCTAGCCGAGCTGCTGTGGCCTGACTCCCTGAATGGAATGGGCGTCGGCCATCAGGGCCTCAAGCGGCCTGAAAACAAGCAGCGTGGCAACTCTGGTAACACAGCACTTCATATCTGCCCCTCCGTCTGTAGTTTTATTTTGCAAGCTGAATAACCCCTGGTGATCCTCCTCAACACCCTCCCCCCAATGCACACACGTTAAGCATTGTCTGAAGTAGGCAAAGGGCCATCACAGCGCCCCAGGGGTGGCAAAGCCATGAGCCTGTTGTGCTTGCATGATGCCTTGTGTTGGAACAACAGCCCATCCTGCAGTTTACACACTCGCATTCCAGCACCTGCGATGAAGCCGGAACTAAGCGGAGCTGGTCCCTCCTGCAGAGGTTTATTTGGGATTTCACTTCAGCAGGGACCCTTCTAGGCCAAAATTTAAATGTCAGTAAAAATAATCAAAGAGGGGGGATGGTGGCAGAGCTTACGCTAAGCACAGGGCCAGACCGTCAACCGATATGGATTCGCACAGTTCTGCCACACTGCGGATTTATACCCACTGGGGATCTAGCCCCTCACAACTGTGGGCTACGTCTACACTGTGGGGCTGTGTCTACACTGGCATGAATTTCCGGAAATGCTTAAAACGGAATACTATTCCGTTTTCAGTTTTTCCAGAAAAGGAGCGTCTACATTGGCAGGCTGCTTTTCCGGAAAAGCCCTTTTTCCGGAAAAGCGTCTGTGGCCAATGTAGACGCGCTTTTCCGGAAAAGAGTCCCGATCGCCATTTTCACGATCGGGGCTTTTTTCCGGAAAAGACTACTGGGCTGTCTACACTGGCCCTTTTCCAGAACAGTGTTCTGGAATAAGGACTTATGCCCGAGCGGGAGCAGAATAGTTTTTCCGGAATAGCGGCTGATTTTGTACAGTAGAGCATCGTTGCTTTTCCGGAAATTCAAGGGCCAGTGTAGACAGCTCGCAGCTTATTCCAGAAAAGCGGCTGATTTTTCGGAATAAGTGGCCCAGTGTAGACACAGCCTGGGGGTTTTCCAGGACACCAGAGGTATCCCTGAAAAACTCCGCCGCGTCCAAGGAACACATTTGCTCTTCCGCTTTTTTTGGCGGAAGTGCAAACATGCTTTTTTGGGGAGCCCTGAATACCTCGTTCTACAAGGCATAAGGGCTCCAACGAATGAGGAGGCTTTTCCATCTAGACGGGGCCAAATGATGGAAAAGCGATCGGAAAAAGCTACGCAAATTGCGGAGCACAATTTGCATTGCTTTTTCCGACAAAGGCCTGTAGTCTAGACCAAGCCAACATCCAGTGAATTTCGCTCTAAGTAGGTGTTCCTTGCAGAGCGAGAACAGGTCAATGTGCTCCCAGCAACCCAAAGACAGCAGCCTGCATCAGAGAAACAAGTGAGGAAGCAGGTAGAGCGCCAATACTCATAACTTCAAATTTCATCTACTGAGCCAGGTTACGTGCGGAAAAAGCAAACCCACTGCCCCAGTGGTCCAAAGTTAAGGAGGGAATGTTTTTCTTTACCAGCCAGGTAGAGGAGCTCTTGCTGGTATGACAGGAAAGGGAGGTGTTTTTACCTGGCTGGAGCAGTGGCCGTGTTCCTTTAATACCAAGTCTCTGGGGGTGAATTTCAGGCTCTGATCTGGGATGGCACATTCCTAGCTGTGGCCTAGACTCATAATGCTTTCCTGTTGCCACAGCATAAGTGGGGGATCCACAGTCGAGACATTTAGAGGCTCTAGGCTGCCAGGCAGCTTTGACTTTCCGAGCAGGAGACTTTAGACGTCTCCTGCTCACTGTTGGCTCTAGCAACAGGCTTCCTGCTGTGAACGGGGCCATGTGTGGAAGCCAGTGGGATCCGTGCCTGAATGAGAACTGAGCAAGGGACAGAGGGTTTGAACCATTGAAAGAAAGCAGCACAGCTGCCGTGCAGGGTCAGCTGGAGGAGTGGTTATAGAAGAGGGAGCTGCTCATTCTGCCGGGATCTGTCAGAGTCAGACCCTCAGTGTAACACGATTCCTTAGGTGACTAACACGAGACCGGCTCAGAGCATAAGGCAACAGTGGGTGCTCAACGTGACTTGGAGTAAGAGAAGGGCAGGACAAGCCCAAATCCATCTTGTCCACAAGGCCAGGGAAGTGGAGAGATTCAGGGACTAGCTCTAAGCATGCTTCCACGGCTCACAAAGGAGAACACCCAATTCAGGAGAAACTGCTGAGAAATAGGGCAGATACACCCCAACATTGGTGGTTACTCTCCCATAAGAAATACCAAACCAGAAACAAAAGCAAACCTCTGTTTCACCACCCTGGTTGACAAGAATACAGAATCACCATTTCCTTAGGCATTCCAGCCCTCATACCATCACCAGAAACACTGAACTTCATCATAAAAGGTTAATTAAAACCCAAATGCATCCAACAAGAAGGTTCTTCTGAGACCAGCCACATATGCAGATCACAAGACAACCCAATACTCATGCCGTCGAAAAGGGAAAAAAGAAAACGAGAATTGGCTAAAGGAGTCAAATACAACCAATAATTGCTAAGTTCTTGGTTCAGGCTCGTAGCAGTGATGGAATAAACTGCTGTCTCAAATCAAATCTCACTTGCTTCCACATCATTGGAAGGACCTCAGTCCCTTGGTTAAAATTCTCCCATTAGTGTAAGTTCATAGTCCAGAGGTTTGAGCAGGAAAGAGGCACAAATAGAGAGGTTTCCAGTGCCTTGGGTAGCTTCTGTCATGTGGAAGGAAATCCATTGTTTCAAACAAAGCCCTCAGTACAGCTAGTGGAAGATTACAGGGAAATGATGGAGTCTCATGTCCATGCCCAATTCCGCTTAGTCAGATCAGAAGAAGTCATTAACAATACCAACAGCACAGTTACAGGAACATCCACACAGCATATGTGGGCATCTTCCATTGTGAGTTAAGTTTTCTTTTGATGGGTCACTCAACTTGAATATTCCCTTAAGATATGCAGCTAAATATAGGGCATTAGTACAAGAACCGTCATATACAAAATACAGGTAGAGCGCCAATACTCATAACTTCAAATACAAAAAGTGATACATGCATACAAATAGCACAGTCATATTCAGCAAATCATGACCTTTCTATTGACATCTTACTTGACACGCTTTGTGTCAGATTCATTGCAATTATATAACAGAAGTAGCAACATTGATCGACAGAGTCATATTTTAATCAGATAATGTTACACTAGCTCTGGGTAAGACCACCTGACATTTTTTCTTGGCTCTCCCATTGACCTCCGGAAGGTTGCTTCACCTCTGTGCCTCTGTTCCCCTCCTAAATTGTGGGGCAAGGGACTTTTGTTTGTACAGCAACAAGCACAGTAGGGACTCCAGTCTCAGTTTAGAGCTTTAGGTGTTCCCATAATTAATGAATTTGGGAGCGGGTTTGCCTGATTCCAGAGAATCTGCCCTGCCTGGAACCTCCCCAAATTCCAGAGAACAGGTGTGGATCTGTACTCTTGGTCTGAGCCCAGACCTAGTCTGCAGACTGTGTGGGGCAGGCCAAATCCCATTCATTTAGCCTTGTCCTAGACTAGCACATGCACCCACTGCCTCTGCCGCCAGTGCGCTAACACTCTTTCATTATGGTAGGCACTGCAGCGTGGATGTCTCTCCTCCTTAAAAACAAACATCACCACAGTCTCCCCCCTCCACCTTTTTTAGAACAGCTCTAGCTGGCCCCAAATTGTCACCTTCTCTGCCAGCTCCTTTTTCAGGGTTGCCAGCTCTCTAGTCACACAAATTCCTTTGCCCTGTCCCCTGCCCCACCCTTTCTGAGGTCCCACTCTACCCCCTCCTTTTCCTCTCCCTCCTCCACCTTCACTCACTCACTGGGATGGGGTGGAGGTCGGGGGGGGGCTCTGGGAGGGAGTTCGGTTGTAGGAGTGGACTCAAGGCTGGCGCAGATGATTGGTATGTGGGAGAGAGTAGGGGTATGGGTTCAAGCCAGGTGGCACTTACCTGAGGCAACTGAGTCCTGGTCAGCTGGCATATACTACCCTGCGGCCCCTATGTATGGGAGAAAGTGGTTTCATGCACTGCCCCGGCCTGCAGACACTGCCCCTGCAGCTCCCATTGGTCCCAGTTCCTGGTCAATGGGAGCTGTGGAATCATTGCTTGGGGCAGGGCGGTTTGTTGACACCATGCCCCACCAAGGAGCCACAGAAGGGATAAGGGATCTTTCGGAAAAGGCTTTATTTTCCGAAAGATCCGCGTCTAGACTGGCGCTTTTTTCTGGCAAAGTTCCGAGCCGGAAAAAAGCTGCAGCCATTTTTATGCTAATGAAGCGGGGGGGATTTAAATCCCCGCTTGATTTGCAATTGCGATGTGTCTAATTTGCATCCCTTTTACGGAAAAGGGATGCAGTCTAGACACAGCCCAGCAGTCCAGGAGGAAGAAGCTGGACAAAATGACTGGGGGCCTTTTTCCCTACAGAATTCCCATCCACTGGCTCTCTTAAATACCTTCCAGAGGAATGCATGCTGTCAAATTCTGCACTGGGTATCCTGCAGCCTGACTTTATTCGTTCCTCATCAGCTAAGCTCTTCATTGTGCAGCCAGAGGGGGTGGGATTTTCCATTGCTTTGGTCCACCCACCACCCCAGAACTGAAACAGGCTGGAACCAAATGTACACGCACTATAATAACAAGACCACGCTTTATTAATTTAAAAGGATAAACTCAATTAGCAGAACTTACTGGGTTTTGAAAACATAATGAGTTTTCTGCTTAAGTCCTCCTTGGATAGGGGTCTCTGGCTGGGTAGCTCTTTGCATGGCTAGCGCTGCTAGGTGACGAGATTGTGCTGGGGAGATGAGAGGTATGCCACAGGGTATATGTGCCCACTGATAGATAAATTACCAAGTGTCATGGGTCACTGTTATCCCTTAAGGCCCCGGTAATGAACGCTGCTTGCTGCAGCTTGGCTGGACTGAAGGAATGAGAACGGCTCAGAGATGATGGATGTTGCTGCCAGAGTGACAGTTGCTTAGGCAACCGTTTAAAACAATGCTCCACTCTGATTGGCTCAGAGAATGGATGATGTCCTCTACACACACACACACCAGGTAAAAGTTCAGCATTACAAGGTCCATTGCATTTGTATGGGTAATTTGGATTTTAATTGCTCTGGGAGACTGGGCAAGTGGGTTAAGTGTCACAGGCAAATGAGGAATTCTGAGTCGGGATTCCTGGGTTCTACAGCTGGTTGGGGGAAGGAACATGGTGTAGGCATGGGGACTGTAGGCTGGATTGTAAGGCCGCCTGACTTCTGCTCCTAATGCTTGGGGGCTGGCTGCCTAGTGGTTACCGCCAGAACTATGACTGGGACATCTGGGCTTTATTCCTGGCCCTGCCATGAGCTCACTGTTCAGCTGTGACCTTAACAGCACCCAAAACCAGAGGGCAAAAGGCTTCCTCCTGCGTAAGAGACAATCTCAGCTGGGCAGCTTGTTACACCTCACACTGGTGTCATGATGTTCATTTGGCAGATGTCTGGTAATCTCTTGTGGAGGCTGGTGAAGTTCCACATGATGCTTCACATCACAAGTATCACTGAAATGTCTGCCATGAAGCAGTATGTACGATTGCTCCAAAATTCAGCTGTGGAGCCCATGAACAGGCAAAGGCCACAAAAGTTTCTCATCAATATCTGAGAAAAAGCAGCCAGCCTTCGGCACCTCTGAAAGATGGGTTTTCTAAACAGGCTGGAGCATGCAAATAACTGAGAAAGAAACTGGTAGGCAAAGCTGTTTCTTGCTAGAATTAGGTTGTAGACACACCAAATGTAGCTGCTTTTTAGTTAATCTCTACAGTGCTGCAGAACTATTCATTGTTTACTAAAAAGCATGTTATTTATTTTGCTGCGAACCCTGCCACTCTTGCTTGAAACATCAAATCTATGTTCTTTGTTAAAAAAAACATATTCTTGGTTTTCCTAAGAACCATCTCAGTGCTGCGTGCTAAAGGTAAAGTGTTTAACACCAGCTGAGCTAAGAGGCTGATGTGTGCTAGCTCTTTGGAGGCAGCAGACTCTGAGTATGCAGTAAGACTGGCTGCACCCTGCAGGAGAAAGAGTTTTGGAGAGACCTGGGATCAGATGGGCAGCTGGGGACGCTTCACAAGGAGTAGCAGTCTGATGAAAACCAGGGTGGAGGCTTTGCTGGGAGCAGGCTGTGAGATCAGGGCTCTGAGCCACGGCTGCACAGCAGGGGAGCACCCAGGCTTGCGGGTCAGGCAGTTACAGCCCAGCTGGTCTGCGAGAACCCCAAATCACATTGGCTTTAGGCAATTCACGTCTCCTGTCTGCACAAGAAGTCGAATGAAAGAAGCTAGACCACCCTCCTCTTAGAAGACTGAGCCCCATCTATGTTTGTAAAGCATAAGCTGGCTGCCATGAAGACACTAAGGCCCGGTGTACACCTCTGGAGAAATTCGACTTAAGACATGCAACTCCAGCTAACTGGAATTGACGTACCTTAAATTGAATGTCTGAGGCGTCTCCATTGCAGGAGGCTGACTGGAGAAACTCTCCTGTCAATTTCCCTTACTCCTCACAACTCTGTGGAGTACTGGGGTCGATAGGGGCACCATCAATGATTGATTTAGCAGGTCTTTACTAGACCCCCTAAATCAAACCCCAGAAGATTGATCTCCAAAGCCTTGATCTCTAAACATAGACAAAGCAAACAACTAGCATACCAGACCAGAATTCCTCCAGCTCTGGGAGAGCTCCAATCTAGCACCTCTTCCCATCACTGACTCTTAGCACCATGACACATGAACCATCTCTCTGGCAGCTTGAATGGTCCAGGCAAATTCCATTGGCCATAAAAGTGAGGAGCCAGCCAGTCACTACACTAGAAGCATGGTAAATTTTCCCCAGGACATCTTACTCTGAAGCCAAAGTTAGAAAGAGAACCAAATGCTTCCAGAGTTTGGAGTGCTGTTACCCAAATCCAGACCCAAGGTGTTCAGCTGGGTCAGAAAGGAGCTCTGAGCAAGGCACTTCACTGCACTCCAACTTTCTGACTCCAGGGTGTGAAAACACCCTGTCCCCCGCCCATGCACAGCAAGTGACTGCACTGTCAAGCGCCAGTGTAACCAGCTCTCAGTGTTGCGAGCTGCTCCCCGGTAGAGATGGTTTACACAGAGCACGGGGAGAGCCTGTTGGGGCCGCACTTTAACATTACAAGTCTACACAAACCCTAAATGGGAGCTCTGGGCTTCTTTACCAGGTCTCAATTTCTCTCAAAGCCAGTGGTGCCCAGCTTTGTTATGCAGGAGGGACTCAAACCTGTGGGCCACACAGATTCGACATCAATCTTACCAGTGTCACCAATATTGATTAAAGACCCACTGATGAAGTGGGTCTTTGCCCACGAAAGCTTATGCTCCAGTACATCTGTTATTCTGCAAGGTGCCACAGGACTCCTCATCGCTTTTGCAGATCCAGACCGACACGGCTACCCCTCTGATACTTGAGTATTGATTTATATTTCAAGTTCCGCTTGTTGTGTATGTCTTCAGATAGGAACAGCCCATGTACTGTATTTTCTATTTGCATGCTTCAGTAATCAAAAAAAGACAAACACAACAAAATGCTCATGATTCAGCCATTAGTATATTGTTTGCAGCCACCCGAGGCCTTAGGAAAGGCTCTTATGGAGAAGCCACTGAACAGGTTGGCCCTGATCACACTGCAGTCAAACAGCCCTATTGCTGACATGCATTGTCAACAGGGCCATTTCCTAAACAATGCTCCAAGCTGCTGTTGTAGCATACACCCAGATAGCACCTGTAGCAGCACAGCAACGCCGCACGAGCTCCTTGCAGACACGTGGACGTCAGCGCAGGGAGAGCCTGCCTAAAGCTCTTCCTGCACATTTCTTGCCTGTCTCCACCGCAAGGACTAGCTAAAGCCAGCCCTACTTAGCACATGAGATCCAGCAGGATCCTAGCCCAAAGCAGTGGGCATATAAGCCTGAGATGGAGAGAACTATAGGGAGTAAGAAAGATACTCACCAGCTATAAGCACGGACAAGATGCAACCCACAGCAATCAGACACAGGACAGCCACCTACGATGGCTGCTATCCCTCCCCCATCCAAAGGGCCAGCTACCCCCACAGTATAAGGGTAAAAGCAACAAGGAGTCCTGTGGCACCTTATAGACTAACAGATGTATTGGAGCATAACATTTCGTGGGCAAAGACCCACTTCGTCAGATGCATGTAGTGGAAATTTCCAGAGGCAGGTATAAACATGCAGGCTAGAGATAACGAGGTTAATTCAGTCAGGGAGGGTGAGGCCCACTTCTAGCAGCTGATGTGGAGGTGTGAACACCAAGAGAGGAGAAACTGCTTTTGTACTTGGTCTTTGCCCACGAAAGCTTACGCTCCAATACATCTGTTAGTCTATAAAGTGTCACAGGACTCCTTGTCGCTTTTGCAAATCCAGACTAACACGGCGACCCCTCTGAGTATAAGGGTAGACACTCCAATACGACTTCAGTTTCTCATAGGAGGATAGGGCAGGCAAAGAGGAAACAGCTGTGGAGATAGGAGGGATAATTGAGTTCCTGTGTAAAGGCCAGTCAGTGGTCTGCACAGGAAACATGTCCCCAAGCATGGCTCTCAGCCTTGCCAGACAATTGGACCCCTTGTAGGGGTCTGATTTGTCCTGCATGGCCCAAGTTTCACCTCCCTTTGAAACACCTTGCTTAAAAAACCAGACCAGAGTTCAGAAGTGTCACAGCGCACTCTCTCATTTTTACCCAAGAAAATAAGTCAGTCAGAACGTACCTATCGCACTGATATTTCAGCGTATGACAGTTTCATTGGTTACAACTTCACTAGCATTATGTAGACTGTTGTCAAATTTGCAAGTTGCTATTCCCCCACCCAAGACCTCTGCCCACCCCCAGGGGACGCCTTTGAGAGCCACTGTTCCACGCCTGTTTGCGCGCCACTTACCACTTGTCTGTTGATGCTGCTTCTTGGTCCCGCTGGTTAGCCTTGGAAATCAACATCCCCTTCCCCAGCTTGTATGCTCTCGCACCGGACCTCTCTGGTCCGCTCCCCCTCTTCTGCTCCAGGGACCACAGTGTCCTCTGCGTGGCCAGGTCACTCAGCCTTCCCCTCGTCTCAGGCAATGTCTTGGCCACTGCCACGGTGACCCACACAAACTTCCAGTTCAGTGCCGGGCCACTACCTCTGTCCCAGTGGCGGGGAGGGGAACCAGCCCTACCACATGCAGACAAAGTCCGTTCAGTCCTCAACCTCACTGCTTACTCCCGGGGCTGCTTCCTAGCTGGCACTCCTCCATCTTTAGCATCGCCAACCTCCCCAGGAGCAATCAGGCCCTACTTGCCCAAACAAGCCCCAAGCCTGTCTCCCAGGGTATGTCCAGACTGCATCCCTCTGTCGGCAGAGGGATGCAGATTAGGCAGTTGACATTGCAAATGAAGTGGGGATTTAAATATCCAGCGCTAATTTGCATTAAAATGGCGACTGTTTTTGCCAACTCAGCACTTTGTCAAAAAAAGCGGAAGTCTAGAGGGGGATCTGTGGAGAAAGAGTCTTTTTCAACAGATCCTGTAAATCTCCTTGTAAACCATGAGGTTTAACCGTTAATTCGAAGTAAGGGGTTTATTTCGGAATCGCCCTTCCCTGCCGCGTGTAGTTCTTCCGGGCTACTCAATCTCTAAAATGGCGACCATCCGGGAACATGCTAACGAAGCTCAGGATATTTAAATCCCGCGCTTCATTTGCAATTTCGGTCGCCCTCATTAGCCTCCCTAGTTCGAACTAGGGGGCTAGTGTAGACGTACCCTCAGAAAGTGGCTATGCTGTCCTGTTCCCACACAGGTGAGCCTCCCCTAATTAGGTCTTTCCCCTCAACCCTCCAGGATAATTGGTCCACCCAGCCTCCATTAACCCCTTCAGGGCCAGTATGGGGACAGACACCCCCTCCCCTTTGGTGTCCTGTTTCCACAATACAAATCGGGGCTATGTCCTCTTGTGGGACAACTCTCCTGAGTCCTCTACAGTCCTCTGCCATGGTTTGCCCCTGTGGTGTTGCGGGGGGTGGGGGTATCAGCTCCTCCTGGCACTCAACATTCATTGCCACGGCCCCACATGTCCCCTCTGCACTGACGTCCCCTCCTGTGCCCCACGGGCCGTGGGATAATGAGGACGCCTGTGTGTATTTGGAGCGTGACCTTCCAGTGTGACAAAGAGATGGGGCTGCGACTTCATAGTGTGATGTCCCATTGCCTCGTTACCTAGTAACAAGGCTCACATGGATGGCAAGTCTGAGCAACAGGCCTGACTCACAAGCAGCCCTGACATCACCCGCCACACGCTCCTGACTGCAGTCTCCACATCCCCTTGGAGCAGCAGCTAGTGGCACAATGAGGCTTCCTTAGAGGAATAATTGGGACTGAGGGACAGAGCCGCGTTTCTAGGCTGCCAGCTTGAGTCTAAGCCAGCCCCAGCCACCTGACAGCTGGCCAGTGGCGTATGTGAAATAAGCTGAGGGTCTCTGTCCTGTTCCTGGTGGAGGAGAAGCCCCTGCCAGGAAGCCACCATCCCAAGCAACCTCCTTGGTCTCCGACTCAGCTGAGGCCTTGGCCTGGCTAGGCCGTGAGGAACAGTGGCCCTTTGAGTCAGGGATGGAGCATGTTGGTCCGCAGCTGAGGGGAGGGGAGGAATTTACACCTGCTGTCAGGCGGGTCAACCTCCTCTTTCACCAGGACCCTCCACAGGTAAATGACACAGGGTGACACGTTGGTAGAAGAGCAAACGCTTAGAAGAATAAATGAGTTTTGGCCCCTCCTGGCTTTCTCTGCCATGTGCCCCCTCCCCACACCTCCCTCCAGCCAGGACAGCGGTAACCCTGGAAATGACTTTCCCCATCTGTCCTCCACATCCTGAGCACCCTGATCATCGTCTTCAGTCCACCCTCTCTGGGGCACCTGGTGCTGGCCACTGTTGGCAGACAGGATACTGGGCTTGAAGGACCTTTGGTCTGACCCAGTACGGCCGTTCTTATGTTCTTTCAGGCCAGGCATAAGCAGCCATCATCTCCAGCTCTGTTCTATCACCGGCTCAGTGGGCGCCAACCTTTCTAAGCACGAGATCACTGTTTGAATTGAAGTGCAATCCGGGATCTACCCCAAACCCAAATGCCTTTGCCCCGCCTCCTGCCCCGCCCTTTCTCTGAGGCCCCACCCCTGCCCCTGAGGCCCCGCCCTGCTCACTCCACCTCCCCCACCCTGCACAGCAAACAGGAGGCTCCCAGGGGCAGCTCCAAGGCAGAGGACCGGGGGAGGCATGGCCGGAGGTGGAAGGGGGGGAAGGGAAGTGCTGGCTCTCGATAGCCTCCTGGCCAAACCAGTCAGGATCACCAGCCAGAGGCTCCTAGACCTACCAATAGATCTGATCTGGTGGCTGGTGGCCACTGGACTATCTGCTGAGGCTGGTTCCTCTCCAGGTATTGGGCCCATGAGGAGCTTGTTGAAGAAACAGGGGACGGGAACTCTTTACTCGGCAAAGCCCAGCAGGTTAGGCTGAGCCGGTGCCCCTGCTTCAGCCGAGTCGAGCGCTAAAAAGGGAGGGACTCAGGAGGCTTCCGACATTCTTCCTCCTTAAAATAACCCGCAAGTAGTATGAGGTCACCTGAGTGCTTCTGTATTGCTGCAGGCAGGAGTCCCGGGGTCTCCCGGCCCCCTGGTGATCACAAAAGGCCTCTTCCTAGTGCCTCTTCCGATTGGAGGCTGGGTCCCAACAGGCAGGAGCCGAGGTCCCCACGCCATGCAGGGGCGGTCACCCAGCGGAGCCCCGTGTGGACTTTCTCATTCTGGTTCCCAGCTGATTCAAGCTGCTCCGAGACACCCCCTCTCACACCAAAACCAGAGTGTTCCCATGGGCAGGGGGCTTGCACCGGCTTAACTGCGTTGGTCCCAGTTCACCGTTTAAATTGAGCCAGGTCTGTGCGCTGGTGGACAGGCTGGGGAGAGCAACGCCGCAGAATGAGCACGGTGCCGGGGTGCGAGGGGCTAGGCCCAGTGGCTAGGCCCAGACGGTACAGTGTTCTTGGGCACGCTACCTGCTCCCTCTCTCTGATCATGTGTGCGCTGGTACACGCCCAGGCTGCGGAGTCAGCCCTCAGGCCACGTCCGGCTGTCTCGCTTCCCGCTGACAGGCAGGTTCAGTGTCGGCTGTGATGGGGAGTGTCTCCCTGCGCCCTTTGCCTCGACCTCGAGGCAACAGCGTTAGTTCTGCTTGACAGCGCCCAGCCCCTCGACCGTGTCATGCTGAGGGCTGCGCAAAGCCTGGGAGATGCAGATGCGCCTGCTGCAGCGGAGTCACCTCCAACCCGCGGCTTTCTCCTCCGAGGAGTCCTGGGAGGCGGGTGCCAGGAGACAGGTGCTTGGATGCTGCAGCCATGTGTAGCCACATTGCGCTGGGAAACCAAGAGCGGAAGCCCACACAGCAGGAGAGGCAGAGAAGCATCCGAATCCCAGAGCTTCAGGGAGCTGCCCATTCCCCAGAGGGGCAGGCTTGCAGACCTCAGCATCAGCCCAGCTTTGTCTTTTCCCTCCTTGCGCTGCTAGATTCCAGCCCCAGGGCCCTGCATCTTTCTGGGGTCAGTGCACAGGGAGCCAGCTCCTTCCATCCCATTGAAGTCAATGGGGCTTCAAGTTTCACACTTGGGCTACGTCTACACTGCAGGCTCCTTGAGCAAGAGCGCGGCCACCCCTCAACGCACATCGCAATAGCCCGAACATAAGAGCGGCCGGACTGGGTCAGACCCAAGGGCCGTCTAGCCCAGTAGCCTGTCTGCCCACAGTGGCCAGGTGCCCCGGAGGGGGTGGACCGAAGACAATGATCAAGCGATTTGTCTCCTGCCATCCCTCTCCAGCCTCTGACAAACAGAGGCCAGGGACACCATTTTATCCCCTGGCTAATAGCCTTTTATGGACCTAACCTCCAGGAATTGATCTAGCTTCTCTGTAAACTCTGTTACAGTCCTGGCCTTCACAGCCTCCTCTGGCAAGCCCCAGGAAGGGCTTTTGTGCTTTTGTGCAAGAGAGCGTCCACACAGCATGGACACGCTTATGCAAGAAAGCCATTCACAGAATGGCCAGCAGAGCACCTGTGCTTTTTCCCACCGGGGTTTCTTGTGCGTCCACACTTGCCTTCTTGCGCAATAGCTGTAGCGCAAAAGGGAGTTCTGCCTCGTAGAAGGAGGTTTACCTGCACCGGCAAGAGCCCTCTGTCCTGCCCTTTTACTGCCGATTTACTTGCACAAAAGCGCATTTGAGGTGTGGACGTGCTGCAGGTTTCTGTGCAAAAACGGCCATTTTTGCGCCCAAACCTTGCAGTCTAGACGCAGCCCCACTGAAGTGCTCTGCCGACAGGCAGGAGGCCCGTGCCTTACTCAGCCGGGCCGAGTGCTGCTTCCCACCCCCCTGCTTATGCCTCATTTCTCCTTAGATCCCAGCCTGCAAGTTTTGAGGAGCCGAGCAGGGTGACGTGGGAATGAGCCAGAGCCACCTGGCAAGTGCCTGGCGCTGCCTTCCATACGTGTCAGCGCTGCCTGCAGCATCTCCTCCTCGGCTTAATCACCTCAAATTGTGCCTCTGACGAGCGCGTGCCAGCCCTCTCCCCTATTGTCCATCCCTCACCCCCCCTCCGTCTGCGGCTCTTTCTGACGCACTCGCCCCCCTCCCCTCCCACAGCCCAGCCCCTCTCCCAAGGAGCAAGGTGTTTGCACCGTCACCACGCTGTGACTCAGGGCCACCTTACCTTGCCCGTGGGCTCGGGAACGCTCATCACTCAGAGCTCAGCCTGCTTTCTCCCATCTGCTCCGCGCAGCAGAACTCTGTCACATGTGCCAGGGCGAGGGGAGGGGAGGGGAGAAGGAGGAAGGGGTAGGTGGGCTGTCAAGCAGGCACAAATCTCGTTCCCCGTGTTGATGCACAGAGAGCAGATGCCTCTTGCTGCAGCCGCTGGGGGGGCCGTTCCTCTCGGGCAGCGAAGAGCGCGGCTTTTGTTTCCTTCCGCGGAGAAGGGCTGGTGGCCCGGCTTTGTGCAGGCGAGCGCGGAGCCTGTGAGGTCAGGCGAGCGCCGGCGCCGAGTCTCGGGGCGGAGGGTAGGCAGTGGCGATGGAGGGCGAGATTCCAGGTGACGCATCGCTCCCTCTGTGCCAGCACAGCAAGCAAGGTGTCCCTGGAGTAGCTTCCCCTTCGGCTCCTGTTTCACAGGTCCCCTACCTGGGGCTTTCAATAGGGCTGCCCACTTGCCAACCCAGCTGAGCAGGCCTCAGATGAGACTGGCCTGGGGGATCACTGCTGCCGTGGAGGGGGGAGGGGGATCGTGTGTGCGCATGAGAGGAGGGGCCTGTCCCTCCAGGGACCTGAGATTGAGCCTGGCAGCTCTGGGCCCTGAATTCCAGGGGCCGCCCCTCCGCACCTCTGGCAGAACAAACGGGAATGCCGCTGGGAAGGGCCAAGATGCAGCTGCTGCAGCTTTCGAGACCAAGGACAAAACTTGGGACCTGAGTAGTGGAAGTGAGCAGGCAGGAGGGGGTCAGAGGCGCAGGGCAGGAGGACCTCGGCTGAGAGCCGTCCCACACAGCCCAGGGCGGTGCAAGGCGCAGGGCCGGGATGTTTGGCTGGACCATTCGGAAGAGCAACGCCCGGCTGCCCACCTGGACCCTGGTGCTGCCCTTCAGCTGGTAGGCCAGGTCCTTGAGGCTCTGGGAGCATCCTACTCTGAGCATCCCTGCACCATCCTCTCCCCTCACCCCTGCATTCATGCAACACAGGGCAAGACTGGACCGGGCCCGAGTGCAGCATCAGAGACATTGATCAACCATCTCCTGCAGCCGCACAGGTTGGCCTCCCTCCAGCATCCAGCCTCATAGCCACTGTCACTTGAAAGCTGCAAAGAGGCCTTAGCATTGTAGCCGGCAAACCCCCCCTCCCCTGCAGCCGCCCCCCAGCGTAGGTCAGTCTAACATCCCCCGCCCAGTGCAATAACCCCGTGCTCTTACATAACTGGTTTTCATCCATAGAGCTCACTGTATTTTGCAAAGGAGGACAGAATCCGCTCCATTGAAGACATGGGGAAACTGAGGCACAGGGCAAGGCAGGGACTTGCCTGTGTACCACTGGCCGCAGAGCCAGGAACTGAATCCTGGCTCCTGAGTACCAATCCAGTGCTCTAAGCACTCAGGGAAGTGACATGCTCAAGGGCCCAGTCAGGACCAGAGTCGGGGTATCCCAACACAGCCCTCTGCTGGAATCGCGAAGCCAGAGGTGCTCAAACTGCAGTCACCGTGGGGCAGAGACTCTGCCGGCATAAGCAGGTGCAGCTGCCTTCACTCAAGGAGCTGGGTCTAGTTACAGCCGACCTGGCTGGTTTGCTCCTGGCCCTTCCTGAGTGCGAGGTGGGCAGCTCTCTTCAGTGGCGGCGGCGCTGCGCCTGCTCTCTGGGGCGCAATCATCCAGTGCCCATGGCTTTACTCCACCTTTGGCTAGAGCCAGACCAGGCCAAATTCCCCCTCTCTTAGGTTCTTCATTAAATAAGGGTCGATTACCTACCCCCCGCCCCCCGCCAGTGAATTATTAAAGGGAACTGTTTGTGTCAAGAGCTACAGTGCACGAGAGCAGGTTTCTAGCCCAGGGAAGTACCAGGCAGCAATGCTTGGGACATGCCGAGTCTGAGATCTAACATTACGGATTGCTAAGGGATGGTAAATGAGCGCACAAGCAGGCCTGTGTATTTGCTCGTACGTGTGAGCCTGCACACACGTGTGCAATTGTGAGCCCATAAACACTCGTGTGCGTGCGGTACAGCAGGTGAAGTGTCAATTCAGGCCAGTCGCCAGTGCTCACGGATTCCTGCGGAGCAGCAAGCCTGCGGAAAGGCACCTCCTGACTGGGTACCATGGAAACCCTGCTCCTTCGAAAATGTTCAATAACACTTTTTTTTTAAGCTACTAATTGAGGAGTGAAGGGTTTGGCACCAGGCAGAATGTATTCCCTGTGAGCCAGCTAGCGGCGAAGGAGGGGGGCCGGGCCATTGTAACAGACCCTGGCCTGGCCAGTGATGCCCTGGGGTTTGCTTTGTGCTTGGGGGAGGGAAAGGAAGGGCTTTGCTGGCTCAAAGTGTGGGGGAGAGGACATGGAATACGGAGCGGGGGTTGGCGAGGACAGGGAGCCGTGGGCAGAGGACAGATCCGAAGCTCCTCGTGGAGTTGTATGTGCCCACTTCTGCTGAAATTTAACCCGGGACAGCTCCTGTTGGCCCCCCTAAATAGAGGCCACAGGGTGTGTTCATCTGCCCCTGCGCACAGCCACAGCCCATCCCCTTCTGGGCTGTCCGGCCATACTTACAACCCCTCGGTTGACCATCAGCAGCCTGCCACATGGCTGCGGTCGCCCCGGCAGCCCACCAGCCCCGGTGCCCAGAGTCCTCTGGGGACAGAGGAGGGAAGCGTGCTGCATTCCGGCCCCCTCAGCGAGCCCCATCACGCTGCGGCAGGGACGGCGAGGGAACAGGAATCCAGGGGAGCCAACTGCTGAGGAATCCCAGGGGAACGCGGTGTATTCCTGCCCCTACACTTAGTCACTTGGCATCGCCGCTAGCCAAGCGCCAGCAGCTCGTCTCGTGCTCCCTCGCCCACGCGGCAGATGGCAGCCTCTCGCGTGGCGACCGGGTTTATTTTTCAGTGGTTATTTTTATAGGCGGCCCTCCCCTGGGGCCCGGCGGGAGGAGGACAGTGTTGTGATAGTATGAGCTGGTACGGGGGGAGATTCGGCCTGGCAGCACAGGAAATTGAGGAGTCAACGGCCAGGTCAGCTCACTCTCCACAGCCTCGCCCATCAGCCCCGCCCCAGCCCCGCCCCAGCCCTGCCCAAGCCCCGCCCCAGCCACGCCAGCCTGCATCACATGGGGGCCACGAAATGCCGTGGCGCCTCGACTCTCGCTGGGGCTCGTCCCCTCTTCGTCTTTCTCCTCCAGGTTTCATTCCATTGGGCATCTTCATTGGGGAGCAACTGGAGACACCTCAGCAGGGCCTGCCTGCCGGCACCCCAGAGCTAATGGAAGCCATCGCTCTCTGCTCCGGCCCTGGAGGCCTGCATGCACTTGATACTCGCTCAAGGGGGGATGCAGTCACCGTCCTGGGAGCTGAAAGACACCTCCGTCCCCACACCGATCCCTGGGCTCCCCTAGCATCACCTCGCCACCACCCCTCTACTCCGCCGTTCCACCCAGGCCCTCCCGCGCACTAGCTCAGCCCTCCTGGCCCCAGCTTACATTCCCAGCAGAGGGGGGATAACTATATTTCCGTATTGCAGCAACAGTTCTCACAGCATTGGAGCAGAGACGGATCTCCCCTCTCACCCTAAAAAGCAGCTCTTCTAGGTCAAAGTTGGGGCACGCTGGTAGAGCAGACGAGGGAAAGGGGGCAGTGGGGAGCATGTAAGGCCACTGCCCTGGCTGCCCCTCTCCTGAGGGCAAACGGGGCTTCTGCCTGCAGGGCTGTCAAGCCGTCTCCCCCCACCCATGATATTCCCTTATGGGGTGAAGCGACCCCCTGCAGTGGAACCAGAACAAGGCCCCTCTGCACACTTCAATCCTGGCCACCTGAGTGGGGCCAGGCCTGGGTGCCAGCTCTCTGCACGCCGCTGACTTCCACCTTTCAAGGCTGCAAACAAAGGGCGATCCCGGGGCCCAGCGCCGCCCTGTGCGCCCGCTGCGAGTGAGGATTAGCCAGCCCAGGGTGGTTTTGTTCAGCTTTGACTTTCCTGCAGCACAAGGAAACCGACCAGCAGAGCGAGAAATACCAAGGGACCCAGGCAGCAGTGAGCACAGAGGCCTCAGATAATCCGTGGGCAATAGGCATTAATATGCTTGAGAGGAAGCCAAGGAAAATCAGCTGAGCTGCACCGTCCAAGGCTTTCATGTTCTCTTAGACTCTGTGACTGAGCATCCGTGCTGCTCCCAAAGCAGAGCTCCCGCCGCTGCTAGCTAGCTCACGCGTTCCATGAGCCTTCAGTGCTAAGCACCACAACACTGGTGCCCCAAAGGGGGCAGTGTAGCCTAGTGGATAGATCACTGGGCTGGGCTGCAGGAGCATTAGGGTCAATTCTTGGCTCTGCCACCAGGTGGCCTTGGACACATCTTTTACCTGCTGGCATCTCAGCTTTCCCCTCTGTAACATGGGGATAAGGGTACTGGCCTCCTTTGGGAAGTGCTCTGGGATCTAGATAAGAAGGAGGTGATTCCATACAGACCCGCTGACTCACCGCTCTCCCTACAGGAGTAATTTGCACAGGTCCTATTGTCTCATTCCCCTCTGCCGCTCAGTTCCTCGCGCCCTCCTCTTGCATATTTCACTCCTCTAGCTCCAGTTTGCTCCTTCCACAGGGAACCAGAAAGGAGCACCCATGCCCCGGCCCTCAGTTTCCCTTTCCCCTGCCTCAGCTTCACCTTCTTTTTTTGGATGGGCCAGAGCTAGCCCTCCAGCAGCTCCTCTGTTCCACCAGCAAAGGGGGGACTAGTCCCGCTCAGCTGGGGAGGGGGCGCTTCGACCTCTCCAGGCAGGAGGCAGGAGGCATGCGGCTGGGGAATGCATTGCATGAGAGGAGGCATGGGGAGGTACCCGCCAGCCTCCGGAGAGCCGATCCAGACCCTGCACTCCTCCTTGGGCTGACGTGAATAATTCACATGCCTTACAGAAGCTGCTGGATGCAGGTGGCAGGTTTGTATAATTTTTGGTGGTGCCCCATTAGCCATACCCCCTGACCTCTGTTAACCATGCCCCGACCCTCATTAGCCACACCCCCTGACCTCTGTTAACCATGCCCCGACCCTCATTAGCCACACCCCCTGACCTCTGTTAACCATGCCCCGACCCCCATTAGCCACACCCCCTGACCTCTGTTAACCATGCCCCGACCCCCATTAGCCACACCCCCTGACCTCTGTTAACCATGCTCCGACCCCCATTAGCCACACCCCCTGACCTCTGTTAACCATGCCCCGACCCCCATTAGCCACACCCCCTGACCTCTGTTAACCATGCCCCGACCCCCATTAGCCACACCCCCTGACCTCTGTTAACCATGCTCCGACCCCTATTAGCCACGCCCCCTGACCTCTGTTAACCATGCTCCGACCCCCATTAGCCACACCCCCGACCTCTGTTTACCATGCCCCGACCCCCATTAACCACACCCCCTGACCTCTGTTAACCATGCTCCGACCCTCATTAGCCACACCCCCGACCTCTGTTAACCATGCCCCGACCCTCATTAGCCACACCCCTGACCTCTGTTAACCATGCCCCGACCCCCATTAGCCACACCCCCTGACCTCTGTTAACCATGCCCCGACCCCCATTAGCCACACCCCCTGACCTCTGTTAACCATGCCCCGACCCTCATTAGCCACACCCCCTGACCTCTGTTAACCATGCTCCGACCCTCATAGCCACACCCCCTGACCTCTGTTAACCATGCCCCGACCCCCATTAGCCACACCCCCTGACCTCTGTTAACCATGCTCCGACCCCCATTAGCCACACCCCCTGACCTCTGTTAACCATGCTCCGACCCCCATTAGCCACACCCCCTGACCTCTGTTAACCATGCTCCGACCCCCATTAGCCACACCCCCTGACCTCTGTTAACCATGCTCCGACCCCCATTAGCCACACCCCCTGACCTCTGTTAACTATGCCCCGACCCCCATTAGCCACACCCCCTGACCTCTGTTAACCATGCTCCGACCCTCATTAGCCACACCCCCTGACCTCTGTTAACCATGCCCCGACCCCCATTAGCCACACCCCCTGACCTCTGTTAACCATGCTCCGACCCCCATTAGCCATACCCCCTGACCTCTGTTAACCATGCCCCGACCCCCATTAGCCACACCCCCTGACCTCTGTTAACCATGCTCCGACCCCCATTAGCCACACCCCCTGACCTCTGTTAACCATGCCCCGACCCCCATTAGCCACACCCCCTGACCTCTGTTAACCATGCCCCGACCCCCATTAGCCACACCCCCTGACCTCTGTTAACCAGGCCTCTTGAGGTAACACGCTCGGGGCAAGATGGACATGATCAGAAGTAAAAGGTGTCATGTCACCCCTCTCGAAGGACTTTTCCCACCATCCTCCTACCAACAGGGATTAGTTTGGCCCCCCCCATACCCCCCTCATGCAACTATCCTGCAATTGCATTAACCCCAATGTGTGTGACATTAACTCGGGTGCAGAGAGGCTGGGGGAAGTGTTCCCTCTAAGGCTCTGTCTACACTCACGGCTACTTGTGCAAGTACAGCCCTTCTTGAGGAAGAACCCACAGAGTATCCACACTGCCCGCCTGCTCTTGCGCAAGGAAATTTACAGTACGGCGTGGGAAGAGAGAGCATCTTGCGCAAGAGCGCTTTTTTTTAATAGGTGTGAGCTCTCTTGCACAAGAGGGCAGTATGGCTGCTCGGCAGGGATTTCTTGCGCAAGAAACCCCTGTGGCTAAAATGGCCATCGGAGCTTTCTTGCGCAAGAGGGCGTCAACACTGCCATGGATGCTCTTGCGCAAAAGCACAACTCGCACATGGCAGTGTGGACATGTTCTTCCACACGACTTCTTGCACAAGAACCCTTGTGCAAGATGTTCTTGTGCAAGAAGCTGCCAGTGTAGACATAGCCTAAGAGTTTCCTCCCATGAGCAGAGCTAATTTTGTGGTGTGCACCAGTACTGAGTTCATGGGGCTTGTTTGGATGTGCCACTGTGGCACCCAAGTTATTAATAAATACGGGTATGTCTACACTACCCCGCTAGTTCGAACTAGCGGGGTAATGTATGCATACCGCACTTGCTAATGAAGCCCGGGATTTGAATTTCCCGGGCTTCATTAGCATAAGCGGGGAGCCGCCATTTTTAAATCCCCATTGCTTCGAACCCCGTGCAGCGCGGCTACACGGGGCTCGAACTAGGTAGTTCGGACTAGGGTGCCTATTCCAAACTACCGGTACACCTCGTTTCATGAGGAGTAACGGTAGTTCGGAATAGGAACCTAGTCCGAACTACCTAGTTTGAGCCCCGTGTAGCCGCGCTGCACGGGGTTCGAAGCAATGGGGATTTAAAAAGGGCTGCTCCCCGCTTATGCTAATGAAGCCCGGGAAATTCAAATCCCAGGCTTCATTAGCAAGTGCGGTATGCATACATTACCCTCCTAGTTCGAACTAGCGGGGTAGTGTAGACATACCCTACTTTATAGACCTTTACCTTTTCTCTCTGTTGCCATGTCTCCTCCCCTTGCTCCATCAACTCCCCTGGTGCCTGCTGCCCCCCAACTCCTCACCCTCCTCTGCTGTCCTGACTCCTGGCCTTCTCACTGCCCTCAGCCCTCCTGCAACCTGCCCCCCTCCACCAGCCCTTCTCTCCCCCTGTGCCCACTCCTCCAGTAGCCCCACTCTGATCACATGAGCTACCCCTCCTCATCCCCTCTCCTAACACCTCCCTCTACACACCTGCCCTGCCTCTCTCCTCTGGTGCTGGTCCCTCCCCTGCAGGTGTCTGCCCTTCTGCTTCACCCTCAGAATCCCCTGACACCTGCACCTTCCCTTAGCCCTGCACCCTCCTGGTGCCTCCCCCTTCCCTTACTGCCCCTTCTCCCTTTGCCTTCTTTTTCCCTGATGCCCACCCCCTCACCACTCTCTGCCCCCATTCTTCTCATGCCCCTCTGTGCCCTCACACATGATTTGCTCCATCCCTGCCTTCCTCATGCCCACCCCTTCTTTCAAGCCTTTTCCCAGCACCTCCCCCTCCCCCCTCTAGTCCCCAATGCCCTTACCCTCTCCAATTGCAGCATCACCCTGTCCCCCCTCCCCTCCTGTCCTATTCCTCATTGTCTGCACTTGGCCCCCTGGCATTTGTCTCTCCTCCACGCTGTCCCTTGGTGCCTTCCCCTTTCTTTCTCCTCCCCCTCCACACAAGCCCCTTCCTCCCCCTTCCCTTCCCTTCTGCCTTCCACTTTGCGGGGCTGGAGTCTGCGCTCGGGCCCCAGAAGTCCCCAGACTCCGAACCCAGAGCTAGGCTGCGTGGCGCAATGCCATGCCGAGCAGTTTTAAAGTCCCGGGCTGTGACATCACGTCACGCCGGGCGTCTCCTCGCTTACCTATTAACGCTGCGCATGGCAGCAGCAGCCGGCAAGGGGGAGCTGGACTGAAAGTTGTGCACGGCAGGGCCGGACTAGGGCCAGTGGGGGATGCTCTGGGGCTGGGGTGGGAGGACGCACAGGGGGCCTGGGGCCCACTCCAGGCAGGGCTGGGGGGGAGACCCAGCTCTGAATATTTCTGGAGCAGGGGCACCACAAGCCCATATAACTCGCCGCCCATGGTGGACGCAGCCAGACCCAAACAACACAGCTTGTGCTGCCCCGGTGTCTCCGCTGCCTGGGGTGGACCTTCGGGGCACCGTATAAACCTACAGGAGGGTACTAAGGAGGCAGAAGCACTCCATCCTGAGAGCAAGAGGAGCTCTCTTGGGCAGTGCAGCCGGGCGACTGTCTTGTGCCTGGCAGACTCAGTGGGATGGGCTGGGCGGGAAATTCCGTCTCCGGTTCCCCACCTGCCGAGGCGTGACTTCTAGCCCTGGGGTGGGGCTAGAGCCTGCCACCCTCTGATTCCTAGGCCAATGCCCTAAGGCACGCGGGAGCCCACCCTGCCTTCAGGACGTCCCTTATACCCTGTGTGGGCAGTCTGGTTGCTCCAAGGATGGGCAGAGGCGGCGCTAGAACCCGCCACCCTCACTCTCCTGCCTCATCCAAATCTGGGCCCGTGGAACCAGCAGCCACGCTGGCCCAGATCCTCAAGGGGTACTGAGGCACCTCGCTCCATTAGATCCCTACAGAGCCTCGAGGAGCCGGGCCAGTCCCCTGGGGAGACTCTGTCCCCATCCCTGTGCCAAGGACGACGCCACCGCTCCTGAGTTGACCAGTGAGGAGGAACAAGCAGAGCTGGGACTCCCCCGCCCGCTCCCTGGCAGCTGAAGCGATGATCAGGGCTCGTTGGTGGTTCCTGAGGTGATTTTTCCCTCCCCCGCCCTTCAAGCAGCTTCCTCTACAAGGCCCGAGTGCAGCCAAGCCGACACAGCAGCGTTTCCAAGACATTAAGCGTTCAGGCAGCTCGGCGGTGCTGGAGAGAGAGCCAGGGCAAGACAGACTATAAATAAACCCCGGAGAAGTGGGAGGCAGCAGCTACAAAGCGCCTGGTGAGCCTGCGAGAAAAGCAGGTGCATTCTGGAAAAAGCCTCGGCAGCCTTTGTACCTCACTGCAACGTCAGGGCATCCCTCGGCACCACGCGCGGGGGGGGAAGCAAAGGAGTTGGTGGGGGAGGGGTGTTTTCCTCCCCCCCCCCCCAGATTGTTACCGTTAAAATGAATATTGTGCGGGAGAGGCAGGCGAGTGACGCCAGCAGGAGAACAAAGGGAGGCGGGGGAGAGAAAGGGCTCGGGGCTCCTGAAACATTTCACAAACCCATCAGGCGGGAGCCAGCGTAGGGCCTGGAAAATGTCAATATTAGCTCGGCGCAGCTGTGGGCCCTGGGGACAGGGAGCCATGGCGCGCGGGCGCAGTGAGGATACTCAGCGCTGCTCGCACGCCACGGGGAGACTCCAGCCACCCACGGCCACCCATTCACCCTGGGGGGCCACCGAGCGAGACACTGGCCTCGCCCTCCCCGGAGGCTTTTCTGCTGGCCACGCAGGCAGCCAAAGGCCCAGCCATCGGATGGGAGAGCCGGGACGGACCAGAGCTCTGTGTCCCTGGGGCAGGTTTTCTCTTGCCCCTGGGCTGCTGCGGCTCAGCCAGGGGTTGCCACGGGAGAGGCTGCATTCCCGTGGGCAGTCAAGCCCCTAGGAGCCCCACACGCGCCAGGGGCTGTACAGACACAGAACAGAAAGATGCCCCTCCCCCAGCCCTCCAAGTCCTGAATCTGCTGGGGGGAAGCCCGGCTACGGAGCCCTGCCGCTGGGCTACGAGCTGGGCAGTCGGCCCAGAAGCCAATGAGTTAACTGGGGGGATTAACACCCCGAGGCCCGGCTGAGTGAGGAGCTGGGGCTCAGGAACAGGGCGCTGTCCATGCTGCTCCTGGCGAGGGGCCTGTCCCTGCAGCACTGACCCACACCAGCCCTTTCCTGCAGCAGTTAGAGCTCAGAGTCCGGGGCCTTGTGCAGGGGGGGAACCTCCATCTGATCCCAGGGTGGGCTGTGGCCCCGGGACGCCCTGCAGCCTCCTCCCTCAACAGGGCGAGGATGCAGAGAGGCCAAGGTGCAACCAGCCAGGGGGTACGTCTACACTACAGCGCTAGTTCGAACTAACTTAGTTCGAATTAGTTAATTCGAACTAAGCTAGTTCGAACTAACGCATCTAGAACTAAAAACTAGTTCGAACTAGCGTTTTGCTAGTTCGAACTAGTAAGTCCACATTGAGTGGACTCTGAACAGGGCTTAATGATGGCCGGAAGCAGTGCCGGCAGGGCATAAAAGGAGGACTTAGAGCATGGAGATACTGTCTCAGGCTAGCTGAGGGCTGCGCTTAAAGGGTCCCGACCCCCACCCCGGACACACAGTTCTAAGGGGTGCCCCGCTTGCAAAGAAGTTCTGGCTTGGAGTGCCCTGAGTGCCCACACTGGGCACATCACACTACTCGGCCATCAGCCCGGCTGCACTTGCCGCAGGCTGCCATCTGGGGAGAGGGAGTAATTGGGGGGCTGCAGGAGAGCTTCCACCCCCAGAAGCCCGCAGAGCCAGCCCAGTCCTCCCCATCGGGGGCTCGTACCCCATTCCTCCCTCACCTCCTTCCACTTGCCCTTCCCTAGCCCCCCTTCTTATTGATGTACAAAATAAAGATAACGTTTCTTCCAACATTGACTCTGTCTTTATTGAAAAAAACTGGGGGAGACTGGGAAAAGGAGGTGGGAGAGGGGAAGAGAAAGGCTGGGAGAGGGGAGGGCAACTAACATGATCAGGGGTTGGGAACAGGTCCCAGATGAAGAGAGGCTACAGAGACTGGGACTGTTCAGCTTAGAAAAGAGGAGACGGAGGGGGGACAGGATAGAGGTCTCTAAAAGCAGGGGTTGGGTGGAGAGGGTGCATTCAGAAAAGTTCTTCATGAGTTCCCATAAAGAAGGACTAGAGGACACCAAAGGAAAGGAATGGGTAGCAGGCTTGAAACTAGTAAGAGAAAGTTGTTGTTGTTGACGACAAAGCAAATAGTTAACCTGTGGAACTCCTTGCTGCAGGAGGCTGTGAAGGCTCCAACTAGAACAGAGTTGAAAGGGAAGTGAGATCAAGTGATGGAGGTTGGGTCCATGGAGTCCTATTAGCCAGAGGGTAGGAGTGGTGTCCCTGCCCAAAGTTTGTGGAAGGCTGGAGAGGGATGGCACAAGACAAATGGCTTGGTCATTGTCTTCGGTCCATCCCCTCCAGGGTCCCTAGGGTTGGCCGCTGTCGGCAGACAGGCTACTGGGCTAGATGGACCTTTGGTCTGACCCAGGACGGCCATTGTAAGCTCAGGGCTCAGTGTCGGGGGTCTCAGTGGACCCCCTGGATTTTCATGCACACCTGGTCCTGGGTGGCCAGGCTGGCAGCTCTCCTGCCCTAGCCGGCCACTTTCCTGTGCCTAGTGCGGAGATCGTGGACGAGGTCCACGATGTCCGCACTAGCCCAGGAAGGTGCCCGCCTCTTGCGGTCCAGGGCAAGCTCCCGGGAGCCGCCAGCCTGGTCCCGGCAAGAGGGGGTGGGCTGGGGGGCATCGGGTGGGTGGCTCTGTGCCGTGCCAGGTGCAGGGTCTGCTAGCTGGGTGCTGGCAGGCTTGCACCTGGCACGGGCACCGTAGCCAGCCCGTGCCCCTTTAAGGGGTCCGGGGCCGGGAGGGGGGCATAGAGTTTCCCTGGTGTTGGCCAGAGTGGCCACCAGGGAAACCTGGGGAGGGCTAGCCTCCCACTAGTTCGAACTAAAGGGCTACACAGCCCTTAGTTCGAACTAGCTAGTTCGAACTAGGCGTTAGTCCTCGTAAAATGAGGTTTACCTAGTTCGAACTAAGCGCTCCGCTAGTTCGATTCAAATTCGAACTAGCGAAGCGCTAGTGTAGCGCATAGGAAAGTTAGTTCGAACTAACGTCCGTTAGTTCGAACTAACTTTCTAGTGTAGACATACCCAGGGAGAGGGATGGGAGGGAAGTGGAGAAAGCACCCTGGCGGTAAGGGGGGGGGGGAGGGGCAGTGGGTTCTGGCATAGCTTAGGGGATAGGGCAGTCACCCACGGAGGGCAGTGTGGTGGGTTCAAGTCCCGGCCCCCACCTGGAGAGATGGGACGGCCCAGGCTGCCCTGGCGGAGGGCGGGATGAGGGACGCAGCAGGAAGAGCCCAGGTGAGGGAGGGGCTGGCACGGGAAGCAGCAGTCACAGCTCCCCTGGGGCATGGCTGCAGGGGAGCTCGTCTCGGGGCACGGAAGCTGCGGTGCTGCCGTGTAATGGGCGGGGCTGCGGGGAAACTCTTCTGCCACTTGCCAAGAGACGTCCAACTGTCTGTGTCACCAGAGGCAGCATCTGCTCGCCTGGTACCCAGCCACCAGAGAGAAGCAGCCTGGCAGGGACATCCCCCCTCCCTGCCTTCTGGATCACAGAGCCACTGGCACAGGATGGGCTACGGCCTGGCCTGGCTGCTGTCTCTCCGCCACCTGCCAAGGCAGCTTCTTCCTTCCCTGTGGCCTCGGTCAGCACCCAGGGACTGGGCTACTGCACCAGGGCCGGGAGGAGGGGTCTGCCTCACAGGGGTGGGCTAGAGATGGGGTGCCCCTCTGTCACTCTCCTCCTGAGCCCATCTTGTGCTCTGCCTGCCTGGAGCTAGCGGCTAGCTCCATCCCCCTTAGCATCCTAGGGCAGGCAGGGCTTGAACACTCTAGGCATGGAGAGTTCACCCCCTCCCTAGGGAACCCAGCCCAGTGCTTCCCCACCCGCCTAGGGAAATAAAATATAGATCCCTTATATTATATGGGCCCATCTACACCTCCCCCACTGATGCTCCTTGTACATCATGTGAACTGGGGCAAAGTCTTCCTGGCGTCATCCCCGTTGCCCCAGACCTCTCCCACCTTCCACCCCACACGGACTCACACCCCCCGCTCCCCAACCCAGCGCTCGTCCCTCTGCCTGGCCCTGCACCTCGGTACGTCTCGCTCACCCCACGCCTGCTGCCCCCTGCTGCCTCTGCAGTCACTGGCAGGCCCCAGCACGTTCCCCGTGGACGGGTGTTCACATCACCAATACCCCACCACCTCAGCTGGCAACCAGTGAGCCACCATGTGGGCGGGGGCGGGCTCAGCAAGGATGCCGAGGGCAGTGTGGATCCTGGAGTCTGGCCTCGCTCAGCCTCGCTCCAGGGGCCCGTCCCGCTGCCGGGACCGTGGTGGGGGAGACCTGCCCTGATAGTCCTGCTCTGTGGCTGAAAGCCGGGCCGAGCTCAATAGGGCCCCCCAGCCACAGCTGCGGAGTGTCTGAGCGCCACAGGAGGAGAGGCTGGAAGGCTGCCAGCGTCCCCGCCCGTCCCATCCCCATGGAGAGCCAGCGCACACCGAACCCCGGCTCACATCCTGCTCGATGGCGCTTGTGGGCTACCTCCTTGCACGCTCCCTCTTTGCCAGCTGCGGCAGAGGTGGGCTTTCCCCAAGCCCCCACCCCTGGCGGAGGGAGGCAGGAAGGCGACAGAGCTGGGGAGCGGAACTGGAGCCGGACTCATCAGTGCCAGGGCTCAGGAGATGGACTCCTGCCCCCATTACATCAAGCAGGCCAGAACCCCCCCCCCCCCACCACCACCACCACCACTCTCCGTTGTTCCCACCCTGTATTCTGTGCATCACAATCATGCCTCAGGGCCTGTCCTGGGCCAGGCCCAGGCCCCATTGTGCTCGGTGCTGTACAAATGCAGAATGCAAAGACAGAGGTGCTCTAAAGGGCTCACAAAGCCACGCGGCCCGTCCTCGATCCACCCTTTCCCCAGCAGCTCTTCAGTGCTGTTCAGGAGACCCGACTCCAACTCCAGTGCCCCTTCCCCTGCATCTCGAGGAAAACATGTGGTGCATGGGGGAGCTGGATCCTTACTCCCAAAGTGCAGGCCATTGGTGCCTTAGCTCTTAGCAACTCCAAGCGAGGAGACGGTTCTTTCTCCTCCACAGTGGTGGCCAGGCAGGAGAGGAGATGTCCCTCCAGAAGCCCTTTCACATGCTATACCACAGGTGTGTGTGTTTGCTGGCTGCACACCGGGGTTTATCGCCCTTGCATCAATGTATTCCTACTGCAGATAAAAACCAAGGCAGGTCTTGCCGTGCCTCTGAATATGGATGAGAAACAGAACGCTCCGCATGGGGAGGGGATGAGTGGTGAACACAGAGCAATAAAGGCAGAGCGGAGAAAGGCAGCGAGAGAGCAGGCAGGAGGACAGAGGGGGGATGGGGCCCAGAGTCACTCACCCAAGGGGCTATGCGAGCAGTGAGGGTGGGGTGAGGCTGCATTTGGGGAGCAGATGCCTGCACAGGATTCTCAGCTGATGGGTGCAGGAACAAAGAACTCTGTTGAGGAGCCAAACACCAGACCCTAGAGATCCAAACAGGGAATAAGCCATCGGAGAGAAACGCAGAATGCAGCTGAGCAGTTTCCGTCTGGTGTTTCTCGCAGGACAGAGCACCTGGCTATCTCTGTTAGTGGGATTCCCATTCGTGCTGGGGCCCGTCAGCGCCCCTCTGGACACAGGCGTGACTGGCAGCTGCCCACTCGCTAGCCTCCCCCGGAGATGCCCAGGCATGCCATTCATCAACATACGGGGCAGGCCACTTTGCAGGGGACTTGTTGGATGTGGCAACATGGGCTGTGGAAGTGGGCATCTTCCCTCTGCGTTAGGAGAGCGCCCATTCCCCAGGCTGGTGCTAGGGGGCCCCACGCAATCATGTATAAAAATGAAATCTTGACTGAGATCGTTAATGGTCCCTGGCACAAATTCCTGCATTTGGATGAGCTAAAGACCTTGACAGTTTCAACGGGGATGGAATTTGTCTGGACTTCTTGCTGTCCTTAGCTCCTGGTAAGTGGCTGCTCCTTTCCAACCCAGAAGCAGCCGCATTTCAAAAATAGTCGAGAAGCTGATATCCCTGGATCTATGTACTGAAGCACACCAAGGAAGCTAAACGCCGTCGTGACTTACAACTTATTGCGGCTGTCTTTGGATCCCTTGGGATGGAACAGCGCGTGCCATGTCAGGATCACCCGGTGTCCTGAAGAACCCTGGGACGAGAATGGATCGAGGCCGAATGCACAGCCAAGGCCTGCCTGGCGTCACCCCGCACCTGCCACCTGCAATGACAGCCCGGCTTAGCCTCCCTGCGAGTGCCTTCTTTGGCAGGGAGGTTCAGTGATCCCGTTGGACAGAGGGCAGAGAGGCAGAGCTGGGAACAGATCCCACAAATGCTGAGGGCTCTGTAGCAGGCGACCAGATTCCACGGTGATGGGCCCGGCACAAGAACCAGAATAGAAAGCTCCAGGGGTGGCTCTTCCCTCGCAGCCTTTGGCTCTGGGTCTCTGCCACTGTCATTTGTGTCTTGGCCTCTCCTGGCTTCTTCAATGATTTGTTTCCCCGCTCCAGCCGGCTCCCTCCCATCCGATCCCTGCTCCGAGCCAGTACAAAGGTGACAATATTTTCTCATTATTAGCCTGAGTTGATGGGTCTCTGTCAAGGGGGAGGAAAAAAAGCAGCAGCAGCCAGGCAGGCAGGATTCTGGTAGGGAAACTGCCACCCTCTTCGCCTCTGCATCAGCAGCTTCCTTGTGCATGTGCCATTTCTCCGGGCTCAGGCTAGCAGCGGAGAGCACCACTCACGCAGCATCTGCATTTAAGTGGGGATGGCAAAACCCTCCATGAAGCCTAGAAGTCTGATTGGTGGAAGAAAAGCCAAGCCCACGGGCCTGGAGCGGGCAAGGGCCGGAAATGCCTCCTCACTGCAGAGAGGGCAGCCAGCAGCTGTGCCCAGAGCGAGCAGAGGGGAATCACCCTGAACAGTCACCCCCAATTCAGAGCCAAAGCGCCGCTCCCAACCCAGCTCTCATCCTTTCCCCAGGGCCCAATGCAGACTCCACCGCTCGTCACCCCAAACCTTCCTCCCTCCACTCCCCCATATCAAGTCGGCCCCCCCAAAAAAGGCCTTTCAGCCGTAAGCCAAACCATTCACCCCACATCCCAGACCTGGATCTCAGCTTCACCCCAGTGACTTGGCAGCTCTGGATATGCTCCAGAATTGTGGGTAGGACACGGGGGGTTAGGCAGTGGGGGGGCATAGGCAGGCATCTCGGAAGGCCTAACACAAGATGAGAAACTTGTCAGCATTCAAGATTAGGACAAACATCACCCTACGTCCCTGCCCCCAAGCCCACGTTCACCATGTGCCCTTCCTCTCTGGGCCGTAGGCTCTCTGCACCCGCCTTTTGCCGGCCAGACTCTGCCGGGGGCAGGTCAGTAACACCCATCCATGAGCGACTGGCTGAACTGCTCGCTCTAATTTCCGCAAGCCAGCGGAGCCCAATCCCGCCACCGCCGCGCGCGAGCAGCCGCCCTGGGCTGCAGCTGTGGAATCCGGCCCGGAGATTCCTGCCGGTGCCTGGAGGAGAGCAATGCAAAGCGCAAGGGAGAGACGGAGGGAGACAGATGGACAGCAATGGAAACATACGTTCAGTGGAAGGAAGCAGATACACAGCAGGCATGCGGCAGATAGGCGCGCAGATGCTCCTGCGCAGAAAGCCAAGCGAAGGGAGATTCCCCATTGTTGGCTGCTCTGTTCCCATCACCCCCGTGCCACAGAATCAAACCAAAACCCACCGAGCTGCCAGGAGCCCACAACCTGGAGCAGGGAGCCTGGGCTGGGTGTGGCCTATGCAGCCACTTGGGTGTCGGTGTCGGGGGGCAGCAGCCCAAAGCCAGGGGGAAGGGTTTGTCCTTGGCTCCTGGGGAAAGCGTGGGGATTGGCTGGGGAACCAGGCGGGTCCCACTCGGGCGTAAATGAATCTTGTTCCAGTCCTGAACTCTAGGGATGGAGAATTCTCCAGGCTGGGAGTGAAAGGGCAGCATGGGACGAACCTGCCACACAAAGCCACGTAATTCTAGCCTCCGTGTCCCTCCGCGGCAGGCCGGGAGGGAGGAAATGTGCTGAAGCAGACCTGGTCCTCGGCAGCAGGGGAGGCCAGTAGAGCTTATACTACTGAGGCCGTAACCGAATATCGGTCTGGGCGCTAGGAAACCAGCATTCTTGGCTCTTGGAGTGAGTGCGCAGTAGTGCTTAGAGGAGAGTCAGGGCTGCTGGGACGTACTCTCAGCTCAGGGATGTAGTATTCTTTAGTGGTTAGAGCAGGGGGATCAGGAGTCCTAAGCGTAATGCCCAGTTTTGCCACTGGCTCACTGTGCTGCCTTGGGCAAGTCACTTCACCTCCCCGTGCCTCAGTTTCTCCAGCTGTAAAATAGGAATAACAGACTGTTCTTATGGGGTGGGGTGGGGATTGAAGGCTCAGTAATGAACATGCATCAAGAGGGTGTATAGGTCCTTCGGTGGCAGAGAAGAGTGATTGCCCAGCTACCTTGTGTGACAGGGCTGGGCTATGGATATAGGTCACCACTGAGGACTCCGGCAGGATGCAAAAGGGAAGGAGAAAAAACCAGAGTGGCTGAGACCCTCAGAAGTCCTTGAATCATGTCATGCAGCGCGTCCCTGCTAATTAGAAAACCCCGTTCCGAGCCCTTGGAGCTGTGATGTCATCCCTCAGATTGCTTGATTGGAGGGGGGAGGAATTAGCTGGCGGATGGGAGGCAAGTGCTGACACCATCCTTTCTGGATTTCACACCTGCCTTGCCTCCCCGGGCCCATCCCCCGGCCCCGCTGGTGTCTCTGAAGTGGCGTGGACCCCAACAGGAGCCCAGGAGCGCGGCAGGTTCCAAATCACGCCAGGTGTGTGTGTGGGGGGGGTGTCTTTTACTTGCTTGGGGACCCAGGCAGCCACTCGCGGCTCTGCCAGCCAGGTCATTGGCCACCAGCTACCCTGGCCCCTAGCCAAGGGCTCTGCCAGCAGGGCCCTGAGCCCACTAAGTCCCTTCCCCTGGGTCCAGGCCGTCTCCTCACACATCCCTAAATTCCCTTCCCACTGGCCCTGCAGCCCACAGAGCCTCCCCTCCCCCGTTTCCAATCGGCCGAGCTGTGAGCCCTCCATCGCCTCCCTGCGAGCCCACCATCGCCTCCCTGCATCGCTGTGCTGCCCTTGCCCAGTCTTAGCTTGCCTGCCTGCCTGGACCCGTCCCCAAGCCTTCCCTGCCCCCCCCCCCCGCCCCTCGCCTTCCCACCCAGGCCTGCCGCCTCCGAGGCCCCAGGCCGGCAGAGCTGCTGAGGCGGCTGCGTTCGACGGGGAACTTGCCAATGCCGCAGCATTCCCAACTTGTGCACTGCGCTCTACTTGCCCGGAATAATAAGCAGGCGGGCGGCAGGGAGCTGCCGTGCTGTTCCCTGGAGGCGCTGGCCCGGGTTAAACGAGACCCCTGCTCCCCCAAGTGCTCGCCGCGTGTTGTAACCCAGATGAAGTGCTCAGGACGGTGCCCGGAGGCTGTTAAATCAGCAGAGTCGCCGAGTGCACCTCCGGACCCTCCCCCACCCCGGGCGCGTGTATTACTGATCACTGGATGCCTTCCAGATGCAGCCGAGGCCTCCCTCCCCCCTCCTTGTGCCCCAGCTCTGGGCAGGGGGGCAGGGCAGGCCGCCGTCCCCACCACACAAGTACAGGCAGCATTTCGCCCCGGCGAGAGGCTAACACATTCCTAACGGTTGCCAGGAACAACCAGGCGCCGGGGGAGAGAGGCAGGCGCACAGGCCCCATCCTGTGCTGATGTGTGGAGAATGGTCCCATGGTCACTTCTGTTCACTCCTTCCGGATGACCTTCCTCCCACCAGGCCTCCAAAGCAGCCCCAGCCTCCAGGGAGCAGAGCGGTGCCAGGCATGTCGGGGCTGAGCCTGGCACCTCTCGGCTTGGCAGGTCGGAGTCCCAGCAAATTAAGCAGTGGAGCATGGACGGCTCTCAGAGCCAGGCAGCGCGGGCGTGCTGGCTCTCGACCCCTAGCCTAGCCCTGCAAATGCCTGTTCACATACCCCCCTGCACACACACGGATTCAGCGGTTGATGGCACTTTCCTGGCCTCCGCCACTGCATTAAGTGAGCCCCTCCCAGTCCAACGCCCGTCGCACAGTTATCCCCGCTGCACGGACCAGGAGGTGAAGTATTTGCCCGAGGTGGCTGTGGGAGAATAGAGGCTTGAACCCCCGTCTCCCCCATCCACCACGCCACCCTTCTCCTCCCCGTTAGCGCCCCACGGTTTTGCCATCCAGTTGGCTCTGGGGCCGTTCCGTCCTGTCCCCAAAGGCCGGCAGCTCCACAGGCCAGGAAGGCCGGGCAGGACCCTGGAGAAAGGGGACAGCTCACACTGCGCACCAAGGTTAGGCTGGCAAGCCCAGCTCTCACCCCGCAGGCACCCTCTGTGCCAGGATCTGCCTCCCGGTGCTGCACAAGAATGGGAAGCGCGTGCATCCGCCGGGAGGAAGCCGCCGGGGAGGAGGAGACAAAGGCGCGCAGTGTAAGGGCCTGGCTCCCCCCAGCCAAGTGCACCGCTTTGGCCTGCGCTCAGAGTTATAAATAGAGCGGGTGTGTGGCGTTTGACACCGACTGAGACACGACCGGCTCCTCGGCGGAGCACTGCAGCAGCTCCCAGCCACGTGGCCTAGGTGGCTGTGCCAAGGCTGCTTCATCCTGACCCACAGCGCCGCCTGCTAGGCCTCTTCTGAGCCCAGGCACAGAGCTCTGCCAATGCCCTCCAGGGCCAGCCTGCAGCGCCCCTGTCACGTTGCTGGATCTTGAAGGGAGCAGCCAGATTACTGATGCACCCATAGGTGTGGGTGCTGGCCCCAAAAATGGTATAGAAGGGGGCCATGTGAGGTATTGAATAGAAGCTTATTATTGGATAATCCTATGTACGCTGTTCATGTGTTTGTATAATGTCTGTGTGTGCAATTATTAGCATGTACTTGTATGGACACTGGAGATTTCCCTGCATGTGGTTAAGCATTGGGCAGGGCCAAGCCTGTGGACATGCTAATTACCGAGGCCCTGTGGAACAATGGCTCTCAATGGGCCAAGGACACACCCAAAGAGCAGCCAGCAGGGAACACAGAGATTGGCCTCTGACCAGGTGACCTGCTACATACTAGAAGAGGCCAGGAAGGAGGTATAAAGAGGCCATGTGGTCAATGCCATTTTGTTCTCAGCTCAGCACTTCATCCCAGAGGCAGCATTGCAGGGATCAAAGAGCCCGGAAGACCTGTGAACCCATCCTGATGCGAGGATGTGCAACAAGAACTTTTAAACCAGCAGCTGTAACATCTCTGCTAGAGCCTGCATCGAGGACTGGGAGATTCAGTGCATGTAACGTAATATTCTTTAACAACCTGACTCTCGTGCTTTTCTTTCTTGTGATAATAAACCTTTAGTTTTAGATTCTAAAGGATTGGCCCAGCGTGATTTGTGGGTAAGGTCCAGAAGGTAAATTGATCAGGGATCTGTGGCTGGTTTCTTGGAACCGGACAGAACTTGTTCGGGGTAGGTGGGATTGGGTGCTAGGACCCCCCACCTGTGTATGAGGCCTGGGGCCATCTGGGGCACGGATATTGCTGGGATGTCAGAGGGGTTTTGCTCGGGAGGCTTCAGGCAGGCAGCTGAAGCGCTCTGTGGGACTGGTGTGTGGCCTGTTTGGAGAGGTCACCAGTCTGGGGGCTGTAAGGAGCCCCGGATTTGAGCAATTCGCCCTGAGCAGATGCCCTCAGCTGTGCCCAGACACGGCCCGGTCCGTCACAGCCCCCGGAGACCACAGTCCTGGGCTCCCCGAGGCAGCCCCTCCGGCAGGGCCCGGTTCTGCTCTGCAGCCCCCAGCTGGATGAACACGGCACGTTCCTGCCTCCCCGCAGCCTCCCCTTGCGCCTCCATTCCTGGGCTCCTCCCCGGGAATGGCCAATTGTTCTGGATTATTGGGGCTTTCTGGGGTGTGCCACAGGCTCAGACTGGGCCAGACTCGTGTCACTTGTGTCCAATCAGGGTTAAAATCGGGTTCTCGAGAACTGGCGGCAACCAGTGCATTAGCCCGCTGCTTGTTCCACCCTCCCCGTCTGAGCCAGAGGCATGGACACCCCATAGACCGGAAAAAGCCAGTAGGTGCCTGCGGGGGGAGAACCGGATTGCCTCTGTGTTGGGAGACCTGGAGCGTAGAATCTTTACACGAGGAGTAAATTCTTAACACAGCAGCTGCCTCCACTCCCAGGCAGGAGGAGACTCTGTGCTAACCTTTCCAGGAATAGCAATGGAAGGGCCCTGCCTGCCAGCACAGACTTGGGAACAGCCACCCAAAAAGCTGGGCCAGCGCTGCCCTCTGCAGCAGCCTGAGCATTTCCAGTGCACACGATAGAGCTGTACCGTGGGAGACAATCAATCACAGCTAACAGCATTACGTTCCGGGGAGCTGGCAGCGCGGGCGAGAGAGAGGATGGGAAAGGTGGAGTGGACAGCCCAGACCTGGGGAGGGATGTGAAGACTCCAGCCAGAGTCCTCAGACGCACCCGTGCTGCTCTCGCCCGTCCAGCTTAAGCACGTGTGGGTCCAGTGATGGGTGGCTGGAGAACGGCCCGCTCCCAGGCTCAGCGCGTGACACCTCCCGGCCCGATCGTGCCCTGCATGTGTTTTTCCCCCTTGAGGTCCCTTCCAGGCCTTGTGCTCTATGCATTCTCTGCAATGACTGCAGATTAACTCATCCCAGAAGGAGGGAAATCTGGGGAAAGGTTGGAGAAAAGGCTGGGTGCAGCACCCCAAGCTGCAACCCGGCCTCATGCTGTGCGGAGCCGGGAGGGCTCCCTTTCTCTACAACCAAACCCATGAGCACTGCAGATTCATGCTCAGCTAGCGAGCAAAATTAAGCCAACTGATTCTTAACTTTTGCTACTTCCCTTTGTGAAGGAAATCCTCCGGGATCCTGCTGTGATTGTCCAAAACGACGTGCCGAGAGGTGCCGGCCGTTCACGTAGGGTATGTCTACACTACCCTCCTAGTTCGAACTAGCGGGGTAATGTAGGCATACCGCACTTGCAAATGAAGCCTGGGATTTGAATTTCCCGGGCTTCATTTGCATAAGCGGGGCACCGCCATTTTTAAATCCCCGCTGCTTCGAACCCCGTGCAGCGCGGCTACACGGGGCACGAACTAGGTAGTTCGAACTAGGTTCCTATTCCACGAGGAGTAACGGTAGTTCGAACTAGGAGGGTAGTGTAGACATACCCATAGAGATTTAAGGAAGGGTCAGCGCCGCTGTTTAAAGAGACACGTTAAGGAGCACGTTAACACGGAAATAAACCCACATTGATCCACACTGGAAAAACCCACCCTCGTTCTGAACTGGATCCCAGCTAGGACAGCAGAGGGCGTCTCTCTTCTCTACAGCAGAGGCATTAGCCAACTCGCTGTGCAGTTCAACCCCCGGCAAAGCAGGTTCCTGACCCCAGATGGCGTTCACTTCTTGCCCTGTGGACCGAAGGCCTGTGGAGCGTGTAGCCGAGATGGTGGCATTGCCGGTGCTGGTCTCACTCCTGTGTATCTCATGCTCTACTCCCTCCCCCACTTCTTCCAGCGATTATTAATCGGAAAAGCTGGCGGATTGGTCTTATTGCCTTCTAACGCCCCGAGTCTGGCACCGCACACACAACTGAAGCACTTTGTGTGTCTCCTTTCCCTTCCGCCAGACGCTCGCATGGCTCCTTAAAGCCCGGAATGAATTTAGCAGCACAACCCCCCGCCTCAGGTGGGAAGCTAAATAGAATGGGCCAAGTTCTCCAAAGAAATCGGCCCCCTTTAAATACCATAACTAGTGGCCAGATTTCCCCAAGGTGTTTTCAGGCCCCGGTGAGAGGCTCTGGGGGTGTTCTGGTGAGTTTGGGGCATCTGTCAGCTCCTAGCAGTCGGCTGGTCTCCAATTCAAATGCCCGTCTGCGGTTTGGAGCAGCACTCCCCCAGGGCAAGGGCAGGCAGGAGGAAGCGTGTTGTGCTAGCAAGGCTGGAGAGGGCCTCGAGGTGGAGCCTGGGTCCATGCTGGCAGAGGTGTGGCTGGTGATTGCTGACGCGAGCCTGGGGCACAGGTGTTCGGACGGGCAGGCGGAGCGAGTGGCCAGGTGGCAGTGGGTGTGAACTCACCACTCGCCTCCCTTCCCACCCAAACCAGGACAGCACCACCCAACCTCGGCCCCACCCCTTTGCACACCTTCCTGGCCCGTGATCCTGGAGAATTCCTAGGCAAACAGCCTGAGAGACCCTCCGTGGGCACGGGGCTATGGCGACACGGCTGAGAATGGTCCCCGTGATCTGGTGGCTCTGCTGGGCAACAAGCCAAGGGACTGAGCTGGGCCGACATCCCAGAAGATTCCTCTCGGCACCTGGTCCAGGGACAGAGGTCCCTTTGCACAGAGATTCACGAGCCCAAGCTAAGCCCTGAGACCGGCTCAGTGCCCAGCAGATCCCTTGGCACAGCGCCCCAGAGGAGGCTGCTGGTTCTGCCCAGGGATCCCTAAATAGGGCTCCTCCTCCCCAGTGCTTTCTCAGGTCCCTGACCCACAGGCTCACGCTCAGCCAGGCTGACTGCCAGCTACCCTGGCCACAGCAACAGGGGGGCGGCTGAGGCAGGCCACAAACGTGAGCCCAACTGGCTTATTTACTAGGCAGCAGCACGGCCAAGGAGCAGCTCCAGCGAGCAAGAGGCAACTAGGGCAGCAGGTTATTCTTAGTAAGCGCGTGCGAGGCTGCAGCGCCGCGTTTAATGGATGCCCACCCCGGGTCTCTCTGCTCCTCAGGGCTGGAGGCTAGTTGCTTTCTCCCCCTCTCCGCTGCTTCCATGGCCCAGCGATGTGGCCGCGGAGGGAAGAACGCAGGGCTTGCCCGATCGGATGCGACGGTCGGCCCATCGAGCCCTGCATCCTGCTTTCCACCGCCACCCATAGCGGATGCTTTCGAGCAGCGGTTCCCAACCACCGGGCCGCAAACCGCTGACTGCCGGGCCACGGCGGCTGCTGGAGCTGAAGCCGACTGTTTGCAGCGGCTCTGGGGGGTGAGGATGGGGTACACCCCGGCCCGCTGAGCAGACGCACAGCAGTCGGCTTCCAGACAGCTGCAGCCTCCCCCTTTCCCCCTCCCCCGAGTGGTTGGAGCACCAGCGCCGGGTTCCTGCGGGGGGGGGGGGGGGGGAGGACACGACAGGGGAGGGAGAGAAAGCCCTGAGCCTCACTGTGCAACCCAGCTGGCAGAGAAGCAGCACGTCCCCTCCCTCTGCCGGCTGGGGGAACAGCAGCACGTGGGCAGCACTTCTCCCCCGCGAGCCAGATTGCGCAGTGAAGCTCGGGGCTTTCTCCCCGCCCCGCCCGGCAACTCCGGTTGCCTACATTAACCACCCTAGTTCGAACTAGGGGGCTAGTGTAGACATACCCTCAGAGAACTGATGGGCAGGATTCCCTGGGATACTAACATGAAGGGGAAAGGAGTCCAGGGGAGCTGGCAGTATTTTAAAGAAGCCTTATTAAAGGCACAGGAAGAAACCATCCCAATGTGCAGTAAGAAAAGAAAATATTGTAGGTGACCAGATTGGTTACTGGGGACATCCATGGTGAGCTGAAACACAAAAAGGAAGCTGACAAGAAGTGGAAACTTGGACAGATGACTAGGGAGGAGTATAAATATATTGCTCGAGAATGCAGGGGAGTTATCAGGAAGGTGAAAGTGCCATTGGAATTGCAGCTGGCAAGGAACGTGAAGGGTAACAAGACAGGTTTCTACAGCCATGTTAGAAAAGCTAGACATACACAAATCCATGGGCCCGGATTTAATGCATCCGAGGGTACTGAGGGAGTTGGCACATGTCATTGCGGAGCCTTTGGCCATTATTTTTGAAAACTTGTGGAGATCGGGAGAGATCCCGGATGACTGGAAAAAGGCAAATGTAGCGCTCATCTTCAAAAAAAGGAAGGACAATCCAGGGAACTACAGACCAGTCAGCCTTACCTCAGTCCCCGGAAAAATCATGGAGGGGATCCTTAAGGAATCCATTTTGAAGCACCTGGAAAAGAGGAAAGTGATCAGGTTAGTCAACATAGATCCACAAAGGGCAAGTTGTGCCTGACCAATCTGATTAGCTTCTATGATGAGGCAACTGGCTCTGTGGATATGGGTGTGACGTAGTGGGGGTACTTGCTGGGATGTGGTGACCCCTGCTGTCTGGAGCAAAACCCAGCAGGGAAAACCTCACTAGGCAGAGATAAGGACAAACTTGTTGAACCAGTGGCCAGACACCCCCCATGGAGAGGAACAAAGGAAGGTGAATGCGGCCCTGGCTGGGGGGCAGGGCTGGAAGTGGGTTAGTTGGTTGGTGGCTGTCTGGGAGGATGGACGAGACAGCCTAGGGAGAGGAGCTGGAGTTTTAGGGGCCCAGTCTCCCCCATCTCAAGGGGGCCTGAGGCATCCTAGCCCAGTTCCTGTAACCAGATTACATCTGTGCTGCGCTGTGCTGGAGGAGCAATAAACCACCCTCAATTCCACTGGCTGGTACAGTCTGTTTGTGCCATTTCGGGGTGCAGGAGACGGGGAACCCCCAACGTGCCGTCACACTGGTGTCAGGAGTGGGATGCACTGCACCCCGTGGATGAAGCTCCCAGCGGCAAGCGACAAGGCGCAGTAGAAGCAAGAGCCCTGGAGCCAGGCGTGCTGGAGACAGAGCGAAGCGGTTCCTGGGAATCGTGGGGCGCTGCAGCACTAGACTGGTGAGTCTTCACCAAGGGGACCAGCGGGCAGATGGCCTACGCCCGACTCTTGAAGGCAGAGCTGGTGGGGCTGTGCAGAGAGAGGGGCTTGCCTGTGCGGAAAGCAACCAAGGCCCAGCTGATTACCCAGCTGGAAGAGAATGACCAGCCACGGGGCCAGGATCTTGTCCCCAGGGGAAGCAGCCAGACCCCACCTGAGAGTGTGTCAGGCTCAGAGAGGGGGAGGAGCGCTGGAACCCACCGGAGAGATGAGACAGCATCTCCCGGGAGGCCTGCAAGCCGTAGCCCATCTAGGGCAGGGGCCAGACCAGCGGAGCTGCGGCGGCTGGAGATCCAGCTGCGGATGAAGGAATTGGAAGTACAGGACCGAGAGAAGGAGCGCCAAGATCGAGAGAGGGAGCGCCAAGATCGAGAGAGGCAGCGACAGCATGAGCTGGCCATGGCAGAGCGGAGAACCTGCGGGGCCCCGGCTGCGCCAAGAGTGGATGGGCCCCAGAGTCCCGGGGATGCCAGGCGCTTGGAGAGGCTCACGGTGGCCCAATTGAAGGACGTGGGCGACATAGACGGGTTCCTCAGCTCCTTTGAGAGGGCCTGTGGGCTGCAACAGGTCCCCCCAGCTGACTGGCTGCAGGAGCTCATCCCCGCACTGAACCAGGAGGCGGCCGGAGTGCTCAGTCAGCTGGAGGACCTACAGCCAGGGGATTACAACCGAGTCAAGGAGGCCCTGCTGCACAAGTTCGGGCTGACCCCCGAGATGTACAGGAAGAAGTTCCGGGGGATACAGAAAGGGCCACGGGAGACCTATGTGGATCTGGCCTCCCGCCTGGCGCAATACTGCAGCAAGTGGGTCTCGGGAGTCGGAGCCCAGACCGCAGAGGAGCTGCTCAAGCTGGTCATGATGGAGCAGTTCTATGAAGCGTGCCTACCCAAACTCAGGCTGTGGCTCAAGGACCGGAGACCAGAGAACCCCCAGGAGGCCGGGAGACTGGCGGATGAGTTCATGGAGAGCCGGTCCGGGGGTGAACGGGAGTCCCGGAGAGAAAGAGAATCGCGCAGAGACCGGTTCTCGGCGGAGCAACGGAGAGAGACACCTCCGAGGCGAGCCCCAGGGACCAGGACCAGTCATCGATACCCCAGAAAACCAGCCAGGGCCCGGGCAGAGCCGACCCGAATGGGCCCACAGAACCTAACTTGCCATCGCTGTGGGCAACGGGGCCACAAGAGGGCTCAATGCACCAGGCGCAAGAACAGGTCCCATGACCTGGGACGTTCCAGGGTTAACTGGCTGGGGCAGGAGGAAGGGCCGGCTGCCCCAGTGGCAGGGGCTGGCCGGCAAACCTCCGCTCGGGGAGGGGGGAAGGATGCTCAGTGCACCTCCCCTGGGAGGTCTGACCCTCGGGAGACAGATTTATCCGTGCACCGGGTGGGGGCGGGGCGGCCCCTGCGGAGGGACTGCCTCGTACCCCTGGAGGTGGATGGCAGGAAGGTGACGGGTTTCTGGGACACGGGGGCGGAGGTGACGCTGGCCCGGCCCGACATAGTGGCCCCAGACCGTATGCTACCCGACACTCAGCTGACACTGAGGGGCATAGGCGGCACCCCCTTTAAGGTACCCGTAGCCAGGGTGCATCTGAAATGGGAGGCCAAGGAGGGCCCCAAGGAAGTGGGGGTGCACCCGCACTTGCCCACCGACGTGCTAATGGGGAGTGACCTAGAGGAGTGGCCAGACGGACCCCACAGGACGCTGGTCACCACCCGTAGCCAGAGCAAGCGAGGGGCTTGCGGCCCGGAACTCGAGGAGGTTCCCCAACAGGGGGCCCAGGGCCCCGTCCCAGCAGACCTAGAGTTGGACCTAGGCAGTGGGGGGAACCACGGCCCTGTCCCAACCCCAGCCGCTGAATTCCAGGCGGAGGTGCGAGCGGATCCCTCCTTGCAGGCCCTGAGGGACCGGGCTGACCTGGGTGCCGCTCAACCCCTAGGAGGAGATTGCCAGGAGAAGTTCCGGTGGGAGAGGGGATTTCTGTACCGGGAATGGCTTTCCCCCGGGACGGTAGGCAAGTGGGGGCTCCAGCGGCAGCTGGTGGTTCCCCAAAGGTATCGCCGCAAGCTGCTACACCTGGCCCATGACATCCCGTTCTCGGGACACCAGGGGATCCGGCGCACGCGGCTGAGGCTGCTCCAAAACTTCTATTGGCCGGGGATGTTTGCAGCTGTCCAGCGGTACTGCCGGTCCTGCGACTCCTGCCAACGAGTGGGGAAGGCCCAAGACAGGAAGAAAGCTGCATTGAGACCCCTGACCATCATAGAGGAGCCTTTCCAGAAGGTGGCGATGGATATTGTGGGGCCCTTCAGCAGAGCGACCCGGACAGGGAAGAAATACATCCTGGTGGTGGTGGACTTCGCCACCCGCTACCCCGAGGCCGTGGCCCTGCCCTCCATCGAGGCAGACACGGTGGCAGACGCACTGCTGACCATTTTCAGCAGGGTGGGGTTTCCCCAGGAGGTTCTCACGGACCAGGGATCCAACTTCATGTCGGCCCTGCTCCGGTGCTTGTGGGAGAAGAGTGGGGTGCAACACACCTGGGCCTCGGCGTATCACCCCCAGACCAACGGGTTGGTGGAGAGGTTCAATGGGACTCTGAAGCAGATGCTACGGACCTTTATGCACAAACACCCGCAGGACTGGGACAAGTACCTACCCCACCTGCTGTTTGCATACAGGGAAGTGCCCCAGGAGTCCACGGGGTTCTCGCCGTTCGAGCTGTTATATGGGAGGCGAGTGAGGGGCCCCCTGGACTTATTGAAAGACGAGTGGGAGGGGAAGGTCTCCCCGGAGGGTGAGCCGGTCGTGGAATACGTCCTGACATTCCGGGAAAGACTTGCCGAGCTCATGGGCCTGGCCAGAGAGAACCTGAGCAGGGCCCAGAGGAAGCAGAAGGTCTGGTACGACCGCAATGCACGGGCCCGCGCCTACGCTACCGGGGACCAGGTGATGGTCCTGATCCCCGTGCGGAAGAACAAGCTGCAAGCCGCCTGGGACGGCCCCTTCAAGGTGGTTAAGCAGCTGAACGAGGTGAACTACGTGGTGGAGCTGACGGGCCGGACGCGCGGCCAGCGGGTATATCATGTTAACATGATGAAGCCGTACTGGGACAGGGAGAACTTGGTGCTGGCCGTGTGTAAGCCCTGGGAGGAGCAGGGGGAGGATCCCCTGGTGGGCCTGTTCCCTGGGACCGGAGAGGACTCTTCGCTGGAGTCAATTTCCCTCTCGGACCAGCTCACCCCGGCCCAGCAGGCCGAGATCCGGGAGGTGCTGCGCTCCCATCAGCAGCTGTTCTCCAACAAGCCGGGTCTCACCAACCTGGCTGTCCACCGGGTGCAGACGGGCACTCACCCCCCGGTGCGCTGCTCCCCATTCAGGGTCACAGGGAAAACAGCCCAGGACCTGGAGAGAGAGGTCCAGGACATGTTGGCCCTGGGGGTGATCCAGCCGTCTTCCAGCCCCTGGGCCTCTCCCGTGGTGCTGGTTCCCAAGAAGGACGGGTCGATCCGGTTCTGCGTGGACTACCGGAAGCTCAACGCCATCACGGTGTCCGACGCCTACCCGATGCCAAGGCCCGATGAGCTCCTGGACAAGCTGGGGGGAGCTCGCTACCTCACCACCCTGGACCTAACCAAGGGCTACTGGCAGGTGCCGCTAGACCAGGAGGCCAGACTGAAATCGGCTTTCATCACGCCACTGGGGCTCTATGAGTTCCTGGTCCTACCCTTTGGCCTCAAAGGGGCGCCGGCCACCTTCCAGCGCCTGGTGGACCAGCTGCTGAGGGGAATGGAGAACTGTGCCCTAGCGTACATCGATGACATCTGCGTCTTCAGCCAGTCCTGGGAGGACCACGTGGCCCAGGTCAGCCAGGTACTGGATCGGCTGAGGGAGGCTGGACTGACTGTAAAGGCTGGGAAGTGCAAGGTTGGAATGGCCGAAGTGTCCTACCTGGGCCATAAGGTGGGGAGCGGCTGCTTGAAGCCAGAGCCGGCCAAAGTGGAGGCCATCCGGGACTGGCCTGTGCCCCAGACCAAGAAGCAGGTCCAGGCTTTCATTGGGATGGCGGGGTACTACCGGAGGTTTGTGCCCAACTTCAGCTCCATCGCTGCCCCGATCACAGAGCTGTGCAGGAAGGGGAGGCCCGACAGGGTGGTCTGGACGGAGCAGTGCCAGAGGGCTCTCTGTGCACTGAAGGGAGCCCTGGCCAAGGCTCCAGTGTTGGTAAACCCAGACTTCGACAAGCCCTTTATCGTGTTTACTGACGCCTCGGACACTGGGCTGGGGGCGGTGCTGATGCAGGCGGACGAGAAAGGGGAACGTCACCCCATCGTGTACCTGAGCAGGAAGCTGCTGCCCCGGGAGCGGAGCTACACGACCGTAGAGAGGGAGTGCCTGGCCATGGTGTGGGCCCTGCAAAAGCTGCAGCCGTACCTGTTTGGCCGGCGTTTCACGGTGTTCACCGACCACTGCCCCCTGACCTGGCTACACCAGATGAAAGGGACGAACGCCAAGCTGCTGCGGTGGAGCCTGCTCCTGCAGGACTACGACATGGAAGTGATCCACGTCAAGGGGAGCGCCAACATCATCGCCGACGCGCTGTCCCGTAGCGAGGGGCCCGAACTTCCCCAGGTCACGAGCGGAGTGACCCTGCTCAGTTCGCTCTCGGAGGGGGGAGAACTGTGACGTAGTGGGGGTACTTGCTGGGATGTGGTGACCCCTGCTGTCTGGAGCAAAACCCAGCAGGGAAAACCTCACTAGGCAGAGATAAGGACAAACTTGTTGAACCAGTGGCCAGACACCCCCCATGGAGAGGAACAAAGGAAGGTGAATGCGGCCCTGGCTGGGGGGCAGGGCTGGAAGTGGGTTAGTTGGTTGGTGGCTGTCTGGGAGGATGGACGAGACAGCCTAGGGAGAGGAGCTGGAGTTTTAGGGGCCCAGTCTCCCCCATCTCAAGGGGGCCTGAGGCATCCTAGCCCAGTTCCTGTAACCAGATTACATCTGTGCTGCGCTGTGCTGGAGGAGCAATAAACCACCCTCAATTCCACTGGCTGGTACAGTCTGTTTGTGCCATTTCGGGGTGCAGGAGACGGGGAACCCCCAACGTGCCGTCTGGGGAAGTCAGTGGATGTGATACACCTTGACGTTAGCAAAGCTTTTGATATGGTCTCCCACAATATTCTTGCCAGCAAGTTAAGGGAGTATGGATTGGATAAATGGGCTGTAAGGTGGATAGAAAGCTGGCTAGACTGTCAGGCCCAGTGGGTAGTGATCAATGGCTCCATGTCAGGTTGACAGTCGGTTTCTAGCGGAGTGCCCCAAGGATCAGTTCTTGGACTGGTTTTGTTCAACATCTTTATTAATGACCTGGATATGGGGATGGATTGAACCCTCAGCAAGTTCACAGATGACACTAAGCTAGGGGGAGAGGTAGATATGCTGGAGGGCAGGTATAGGTGTCCAGAGTGACCTGGACAGATTAGAGGCTTGGGCGAAAAGAAATCTGATGAGGTTCAACAAGGACAAGTGCACAGTCCTGCAGTTGGGACGGAAGAATCCCAAGTATTGTTACAGGCTGGGGACCGACTGGCTAAGTAGCAGTTCTACAGAAAAGGACCTGGGGGTTACAGTGGATGAGAAGCTGGATATGAGTCAACAGTGTGCCCTTGTAGCCAAGAGGGCTAATGGCATATTAGGGTGCATTAGGAGGAGCATTGCCAGCAGATCCAGAGAAGTGATTATTCCCCTTTATTAGGCACTAGTGAGGCCTCATCTGGAGTACTGCATCCAGTTGTGGGCACCCCACTATAGAAGGGATGTGGACGCATTGGAAAGGGTCCAGCGGAGGGCGACCAAAATAATTAGGGGGCTGGAGTGCATGACCTATGAGGAGAGGCTGAGGGATTTGGGTTTTTTCAGTCTGCAGAAGAGAAGAGTGAGGGGGGATTTGAGAGCAGCCTCAACTTTCTGAAGGGAGGTTCCCAAGAGGAAGGAGAGAGGCTGTTCTCAGTAATGACAAGTGGCAGAACAAGGAGCAATGGTCTCAAGTTACAGTGGGGGAGGTCCAGATTGGATATTAGGAAAACCTATTTCCCTAGGAGGGTGGTGAAGCGCTGGGATGGGTTACCTAGGGAGGAGGTGGAGTCTCCATACCTAGAGGTGTTTAAATCCTGGCTGGACAAAGCCCTGGCCGGGTTGATTTAGTTGGGTTGGTTCTGCCATGGGCAGGGGGCTGGACGCGATGACTCCTGAGGTCTCTTCCAGCTCTAGGATTCTATGGAGCTACATCAGGGAGGGTTGGGAGGGATTTTTCTGAAGGTCAGTGACCCCCGACCCAAAAAAGGTTCCCCACTCCTGCCATAAATCAAGAGAACATGGGAACCTTTTGTGTTAGACATAAATTAATTTTACTTGATTTTAAATGAAGTTTGATAAACTAACATGAGGAAGTTAAAGTGTTTAGTCTGGTTAATAATTCACATGAACATTTCCCTTCTTACTGGTTAAATGAATCCGTTCTCCTGAGCTGCAGCTCTAGCCAAATGGCTCGTGCGTAATTATGTAATTAACAGCGAGTTTCCATTGGTCACTGGTGGCCCACGGAACGGTCTGCACTGAGCCAGGCGGGCCACAGGCCAAACTGTCTGAGAGCCACTGGCACAAGGTGCTGGGTGGCACTGGGCAGGGAGGCAGTGTGGTAGGCACCCTGGCGCTGCAGGGCTGGAGCTGCGGGTGCAGGTGGGAGGGAAGTGCAAGGGTGGCAAAATGTTGGGGTGAGGGGCTCAGTGGGTGAGTTATTCCAGCCCCCGACAGTGACCCATCAGCTAATCCACTCGTACATGGCCTGTGGTCACTCCCCATATTCGCCAGCCGGCCATAGGCATTGCTCCTGCCCATCAAATCCGCCCCCCTTCCTTTTCCCTTCTGAAAGGGGCCTGCGCTCACCCCACCGCAGCCCCACTGATGTGAGGAGGGCCACAGCTGCGAGCGATGTTTGGCCCAAGGAGGGGGAGTTCCGAGGATCAGGACCCCCGGATTCTGTTCCGGCTGAGCCCGACTCCCCATGAGACTAAGTCCAACTCAGGCACATTGTACAGATGGGAAACGGGGGCGTGAGATGCCGCTCTCATCCCATATTGAGTCAGTGGGAGAAACCGAGTCTCCCGGCTCCAGTCTACTGCGCGACGCAATTGCTACACAACCAGTCACCGGCCGATTGTTTCTTTGGGCCACCCCATTGGCCTGCAGCGCCCCCGTCCTGTCTCGACTTGGCAGGGACCATCCTTGGGCTGTGTTTGTTCAGCGCCTCGCACAGGCTGTGTCTAGACTAAAAGTCCAAGGGCTTCACCCCCAGGCTGGGGGCTGCAGCTTGAGCCCAGTTCCCCGGGTGGAAGCTCTCCGGCTTGGCTTAGTCCCAGATGGTGGGTTCGGTCTTTGATCTTAGGCTCCAGCAAGTCTAAGCCTGCTCTAAACCCTTTCCCCAGCCATAAGACAGAGGAGATGATACTCGCCTACCTGCCACGCCCAGTGTGACGTCTCATGTGTCATCAATGCCTGGAGAGGCTCAGATCACAGGAAAAAGGGAAACCCCTAGAAGAAACTCACTAGAATCGGGATGGAGGGAGCAATGCTCTGTGCAGCTTTCACCTGGGATTGACTTCCCGCTCCCCCCAAATCAAGGTGGTCCAGCTGCTCCCCAGATCGCTGCTTCTCCTGTGCCAAAGCCGCCGAGGGCTCTGGGAAAAGACTTCCTAACCCAGCCGGGCTCCGCTCCTTGGGGACAGCTGTTGGCAGGGAGTGATTTGTTTCTGTGTGTGAAGAGCCCATTTTCCACGCCGGGCAGCTTGTCCAGGAGATGGTGAATGCCCCTTGGAGATTAATAAAGGCTGGGGAAGCAAGGCTGTAACAGTGCAGCCAGGAACACACGCCAGCCCGTTGCCTCCCCCAGAAACAGCCATGGCATAGCTGTGAGATGCTCCTGCAAAGAGCAGGGGGACAGGAGACAGCACATCCATCCAGATCTCTGCACGAGTGCCCCTACACCAGCTATCCCAATGGAAAACGTGTGCGAAAGACGAATGTTTCGATTCAGTGCATGTCTTTGAGTAGAGCCCTGCGCAGATACAAAGGAGCAGAAATCCACAGATTTGCAAGGCCCTATCTATCCGCAAGAGGAATATCTATGCCAGTCCAACGCCAGGTGTGGATGCTGTTAGAAGGGGGCCTTATTCCAAATTAGCTAAATCCTACTTGGAAAAAACAGCATCCACGCATGGAGTTAATCTGGAATAGTTAATTCACTTTAAATTCACACCTAACCTTACCCGAGATTAACGTTCCTCAGGAGTCAAATCCTTTTGCACTGGTATAAACGACTCTCCAGAGCGCAAGGGGGCAGAGATGCATGCTACAGGCGGACAGGATACGAAATGTAATGTTCCAGGAGAATCCAGTCTGCGTGCCTTGGGCCAGGACTGCAACAGCAGAGGCTGCCGTGGGTTGTGCGGTCCCCACAGGAAGGGTGGGTCAGGAGTGAAAAGCCCTGGCCGGGCCGTGTGCTCATTAGCAATCGGAGGCTGCTGCACTATGCCTTCCTGTTCACAGCCCCCCAGAGTGCAGGCTTTCTCCCCTTTCTAAATGACTCTGGGACCAGGGAGGGTCGCAGACAAGGCGTGGGTGGCCTCCAGCCCATTGGCAGCACATACCTGATGCAGCATTTAGGGGCCACTGGAAAAGGAAGGCTGTTGGGGGGGAGGGGAGAGGTGTCATTTACACTATGTCAACACTGCAAATGAAGGCAGAACTGTAGCAACGAAGGCATACGCTTCAGTGATAACAAAGACACTGAAGGTCCGCTGGACACTGGCAGGGCTGGCAACCCCACATATGTACACAGGGAGCAATGTTCCCTCTCATTTTTTCCATCCGTGTGCAGAATAAATTTTGTTATGTGCACTGAGGCAGGTGCACCACCAAGAGAAACACCTGCCCCCGGTTGCTGTGGGTGTACTGCTAATCATCTGGATGGCACCTGAATCTTGGGTGGGTGCTCAGCTTACAGGGAACACTGCCTAGGATGTCTGACAGGTTTGTACTGGACACCAGGGGCGGCCCATCCATATAGGTAAACTAGGCGGTCGCCGAGGGTGCCAAGTTACATGGGGTGCTAAATGGTGGCGCAGCATCGTTGAGGGGTTTGGAGGTGGGGGCGTCGATTGCAGGGTTCGCCTAGGGCGCCAGTTGCTGGCAGCTAGTCTAGGGCACCGAATCTGTGCGGAAGTCTGTGCTTCCACATCCTTGCTGCTATTGTTACCAGTGCTAGCGAGAGGAAAGCCGGCACCGGTACACCTGCCCACGCGGCAATCACACTTCCTTTTGCAGCATAGGCCTCCCTTCGCATTTTCTGTTCATCTGGCTCCCTGATATGGAAACAATAACAATATGTTTCCATGGGAGGAGAGACAGGTGAACAGTGGGATATAGCTCTCTATAAATAAATAAAGCAAGCCGCTTCTAGCCCAGAAACTGCTGCTGATCCCTCCCTGCCGCTAACAGCCCACGCACTGGATGGGGCCCAAACACGCCTCCTCTGGGCTAACCTTTAGGGATACCCTGAACAACACGCTTGCCCTGACCCTGGCTGTTGATCAGGGCGGGACCTCTCAGTCCTGTCCCTGGCTCCCTGCTTCAGCCACGTCTTCCAAGCTCTGATCCGGGAACAGCACAACCGGCACGGACACAGACAGGCGGGCACATGTACTGCTGGATGCACCATCGCATGGCATCTTTCTGGCCGTCCCAAACCTCTAAGATGCCGGCCACAGTCTCTCATATGGGTGGGAGCAGGACTGGTCCTGTCCGTTTTATGAATCCTGGGTATCAGTGGGCAAGTCTACCCAGCAAAAAACCAGACCCAAGGCAGTGAATCTCAGTCTGGCTCAACAGATTCAGGCTCACTCTATGGGGCTAAAAGTCGGGAGCTTGCACCCTTTCCCTGGGACACTGTTCCCCTGCCTGATCGAAAGCTCGATCTACACGTCCCGGACAAGGACAACCCCCGAGAGGTTCTCAAGAGCTGGGCTCCCTTTTAGGGAGGTTTCCAAGTGCCCAGTCCCATTCCCAGTTCACTCCCACTTCTGTACCAGGTGCCACATACGTCAACGGCAGGTGAATTCTTTGGAAAGTCTGTGACCTCGGGCAAGTCCCTTCCCAGCTCAATGGCTCCATTTCCCTGTCTGTAAAATAGAGCTAACAAACTCCAAGAATTCCACGGGGATTTCAACAATCTCCATCTCATTAGCAACCTCAGCCTGGGCCAGTCCACACACGAGATCCACTGACACTGCAGTGCAAATGAACGATGGTCACATAAACACCCTGTACTGGAAACCTGCTGACCCCATTATCTACATGCCTCTAGCTTCCATCCAGGACACGTCTTACAATCTGTTGTCTACAGCCAAGCCCTAGGACACAGCCGGATCTGCTGCAATCCCACAGACAGAGACAAACACCTACAAGATCTTTATCAGCCATTCTTAAAACTGAAATACCCACTTGGGGAAGTGAGGAAACAGATTGACAAGGCCAGACGAATACCCAGAAGTCACTTACTCCACGATAGGCCCAATGAGGAAAATAACAGAATGCCCCTGGTCACCCCCTACAGCCCTCAGCTCAAACCCCTCCAGTGCATCACTGACAATCTACAGCCTAGGACGTGAGGAATTGTTTCTCGCAGGCCTTGGGAGACAGGGCAATCCTTGCCTATAGGAAGCCCCCTAACCTGAGGCAAATACTTGCCAGCAGCCACACACCACAGCACGGATACACTCACCCAGGAATCTACCCCTGCCACAAACCCTGTTACACATCTATACAAGCGACACCACCACACAACCTAACCACATAAGCCACAGCACCAGGGGCTCATACACCTGCACATCCTAGTCTAACGTGATAGATGCCATCAAATGCACATCCATATGCTCCCTGCTGCCGTGGGGGCCCGGATTGCAGCCTCTCAATCGACTGGGATACACATACTAAATGGTCGTCAGCTTGCAGACCGAGGGCCAAGCAGTGGGAAGCGCTGAGCAGCAGGAGATCAACACCTCTTAGATTTGGGGCCTCAAAGATGTCCCAAAGGATCTCCCAGACCCATATCCTCAGAAGTACACAGGCATCTAACTCCCCTTGATTTCAACCACAGGCTGCTGAATACAATTCAGAGCAGAGCATTTTCTGCACCAGCTCAGACTAAAGCAAAATTAGTCACCAAGACTCACAGGTGCAAGCTAGAATAGTCCGTGCAGCACTGTGTCCCTGAATCCAGAGCCAATAGGAACAGAGGGAGCATCTGTTGCTTTAGCTAATCCAGATGTAAGGGCTGAGGGCAGGGGCAAGGAAACCCTTCCATTACGGGATGAAAATCAGCCTCGGACAAAGCACCGATTTAACGCAGATCGTGTCGTACGTGGCAGTTGGCCGTGGGAGATCGGGGGGCTGCAGCTGCTGAGGCAGATGACGCGGGCCCATCAAGGGGCAGGGCTTGAGCAGCGAGCAGCACCGCAGTGTCAGCACAGGCCTGGCAGAAAAGAGACAGAAGCAGAGCGAGCTGAGCTGGACAGGTGCTCTCAGCCACCGCTGCCCCTCCAAAGGATTCTGACACACGCCTTGTCCCTCTAATCTGATTGGCTGTTGCCACGGTTTCATCCTTGCATCACCTCTCACACTGAGCATCCAGAGGCCTTACAGCTGCAAGGAGCAGCACAAGTCAGGGCGCTAGAGCTAAGGACAGGGCAGGAGCAGCAGTGGAGGAGATGGGTAAGAGACTGAGAACACAGGCCACGACATAAGGCCGCCTCTACATGATGGGATTTCATTGCTTGGGCAGCACAAGTTTCCTCCCCATCGCTGAGGGAGAGAAAGCAGCAAGGAGCTCTCCGAACCCGACTGGACCCAGCTAGGTCTCTGTGCTCAGTAGATCTCACTGGTGGGACGTTCTCCCTGCTGCTCACTTTAGATGCCCCCTTCCCTAATTGCCCCTCTCCCCCATTACTTGTAATATGCCCACTCTCCAGGGCTCCCTGCTGGGAGAGATTTGGCAGATTTTCTCAGTGCTTGGCATTCAGAAACAGGGCACGGCCAGCCCAGCGCTCAGACAGCACCAGCCAACCCTCCCACCCCGCAGCTACGAGACTAGCTATACAATCCGAAGATTTGTTAAAAGTATGGACCGATGCTGGGTTCTGATTCTCCACTCTCTGAGGGGTTGAGCCTTTAAGGGTCACATTTCCCAGCCTCCCACCCCAGCACCAAGTGAACAAGTCACTCATTTGGATTTCTTTTCAATGCAAGCCACGGTGCTGCCATACTTAGTCACCTGACTCCAGGAGCTGGGGCTTTGAAAAGCCAGATCCCAATGATCACAAGACTCAGGCTAGCACAGAGAGGGTCGGCAGCGCTGCAAATGGGGCCAGCTTTGGCAGAGATGTCAGTTCCCAGTGTGCCAAGCTCCCTGGCAGGTCTAGCCCTGCTGGCTGTTTTCACATGCTCCTTTTGACACTTAGTTGAGAGGGTCAGATACGTCCATGGTGAAAAACAGCCAGCGAGAGGATCTGGCCAGATCTGCTTGGCTTCTGCCAGCTCTTATTAAAAAAAGTCAAACCTCCTGCAGGTGGATCTAGGGGACAAGCTCATGGATCCAGAGCTAGCTCCTAGCCCAGCTGTCTCCCTCCGGGTTGCACCGATCCCAGGAGCACTTGGACAGCCTAGCACCCCGGGATCTCTCCACCAGCAAAGCATGCCTAGCCCAGGCCTGGCCGGGGAGAGCGCCTAGCCCAGGCCTGGCCGGGGAGAGCGCCGGAGGAGGGGAAGAGTGTGGCGGGACAGAGAGGAAAAGCGACTGAAGGAAAGCGTGAGAAAGGAGGAGGAGTTCAGCTGGAGATGAAGAAGAGGGAGCGAGCTGAGGGGAGGTGGTCACACAGTGCCAGGCAAGCTGCCCAAGCTCGCCTCACTGAGCGATGCAACCACCTGCCCACGGCTCAGCCAGGGCTGGTTTCCAGCCCAGCCCACCCTGCTGGGGAGCACCCAGCCTCGTGCTATCAGCAGACTACAGGCCCAAATACTGCATGGGCTGAGCGGCCCGGCCTCCCCAGGCGGCCACAGGAAGCCGCTCCACGGCTCCACGGCTCAGCATGGCCTGGGCTCAGACTGACAGCAGGGTGAGGACAGGCTGATGGACACAGCCCTAAGCAGGGCCCAGCCCACCCCCACCCACAGGCCCCTGTTAGGGCCAAACCCTGCTCCCCGTCCGCACAGGGGGGTTGGCCCTCGCCTGCCTGCCGAGGGCAGCCTGCCTTCTGCAGCGGTGCCAGGCAATTGCCCCCCGCAGGGCAGGAACACCTCGCAGCTGCCTGCACCGGCCCAGAGATGGAAGGGATGACTCAGGAGATAATGAGGCAGATCTGAGGGCAGAGACAAGAGCGTGGAAGGTGGAGGGCAAGGCAGCGACACGCCGCCTCGCTGGCTCCCCCGTTACGGCCCAGCTGCTGGGGTGTGTGTGAGTGAGCCCCCAAGAGCACTGACTCACCAGGAGCCCAGCTGATGAGGAGAGGCAGAGCTGCGATATTTTTATCCTCGCTGCTGAGGTGGATTCTCTTCTCATTTCGGCGGGTGGATTTTGGTGGGGAGACAGACGCAGCGGGCACTGAGTGTCGGCTCTTTGTCTGGCACCGTAATTGGAAAGTCAGGCTTGCTCCCTGCCACGGCGCTGCTTGGCTCCCTCGCCTTTGATTCCAGCCCTGCTGGGCTGCTCTCTGCTCCTTTCGCTTGTGCTTAAGCCGCCTCCATTGGTGCTTGTGCACGCCCCAATGGTCCCCTGCTACGTTCCTGCTCCCGGAGCCCATCAGCTCAGTGATTCCACTGACTTTCCTGGCCCTTGTTTTAACAGTTAATTCGAACTAAGGGGTTTATCTCGGAATCCCACTTCTCTGCCACATGTAGACACGGGCAGTTACTTCGGGCTAGTCAGTTTCCAAAAATGGTGACCAGCCGGGATTATGCTAATCAAGTGCGGGATATTGAAATCCCGCGCTTCATTAACAATTTCGGTCACCATCATTAGCCTCCCTAGTTCAAACTAGGGGGCTAGTGTAGACATACCCTGAGAGGAGACATGATAGCAGTTTTCAAGTATCTAAAAGGATGTTAAAAGGCAGAGGAGAAAAATTGTTTTCCTTGGCCTCTGGTGATAGGAGTAGAAGCAATGGGCTTAAATTGCAGCAAGGGAGGTTTAGGTTGGACAGTAGGAAAAACTTCCTGCCTGTCAGGGTGGTCAAACACTGGAATAAGTTGCCCAGGGAGGTTGTGGAATCTCCATCTCTGGAGATATTTAAGAGCAGGTCAGACAAACATCTATCAGAGATGATCTAAGTGGTGCTTGGTCCTGCCATGAGGGCAGGTCATGGGAATTGATGACCTCTCGAGGCCCCTTCCAGTTCTGGTGTTCTGTTCTGTACTTGCACCCCTGCACACCACTGAGAGCAAAGGATGAGGGGGGAATATGCAAATAGCAGACAATCAAAGGAGGTGGCGGGAGGGGGTTGGGAGAGAGAAGGTACCAACACAGCAGGGAGGAGATCCCTGCTCTGGGCTCGTCCCTGCAGCTCCTGGAGCCAGATTTTTGGCACTCTCTCCCACCATCACTTTGAGCAGAGACTTGGCACTGAAAAGCCATTGTTTACACAAAGCAAATGGGAATCACTCAAAACAAAAGGCACCAGGCCTGCTCCTATTTATTACCCTGTAAGTGTTCAGGGCCCGGAGCTAGTGAATGGGCTGCCACGTCCCTTCCTCTCTGCTAACCCACCGCAGCCTGAGTCAGCACTTCCCCAAACAGAGACACCAGCACGCTCCCTGCTGAGGGGGGCGCCAGCGCCCCTGCAGCTCCCTTAGGGTGTGGCTATTAGCAATTGAATTCACGTGGAATTGACCCAGCGGGTGGGGGTGGGGGTGGGGAGTGCTGCAGGGCGAACCCCTTAAGAGAAGTTGAGACATTTTCACCCCAGAGACCTTTGCCCATCCAAATCCCTCCCAGTCAGGGGCACACTCAGCCTCCCAGGGGCTCAAAGGACTCTAGGACCTGGCTTGTTCAGGGAGGGTAAGTACGGCTAGATGCCAAGTCAGGGCTCAGCTTCTATCCTGCTTGTGTCTGACCTGGTGGCTCCTGCTGGGTGGCAGAGACTCAGTCTGTAAGTCCCAAGAGCTCTGTAGAGGAGTCAGCAAGGTCTGGGCCCAGCAGCTCCTACCCCAGTGCCGCCGTAAGCCTCCTTCCTGTCTACCCTGCACCCGCTGGGCCCAGAGGCGCTCCTGAGCTTCCACCTGACTGGGGCAGGACTGGAGGGAGAAGGGAAAGGACATGCCCCATCTCAACTCCCCTCCCTCTAGGGTTGCCAGATGGTTTAACAAAAAATACCAAACACACACACACACACACACACACACACACACACACACACCGCCAAAAAAAAAAACCACCTGGAAAAAATTCTGTCAAGGAAAAAAAAGGGGGGGGGGGGGGGGAGGAAGAGCCAAAGTTGTTAAGCAAAAGTTGCACCACTCCCTCCAGTTTGGGACCACACACTAACCACCAATGCACCCACCCCTCCCCCTAAGCCAGGCCCCCCCCAGCCTACCATCCCAATGCACTCACCCCTGCCTCAGACCCAGGCCCCCCCAGAGTCCCCCCATCCCAGTGCACTCACCCCTGCCTCAGACCCAGGCCCCCTAGTGTCCCCCCATCCCAGTGCACTCACCCCTGCCTCAGACCCAGGCCCCCTAGTGTCCCCCCATCCCAGTGCACTCACCCCTGCCTCAGACCCAGGCCCCCCCAGAGTCCCCCCATCCCAGTGCACTCACCCCTGCCTCAGACCCAGGCCCCCCCAGAGTCCCCCCATCCCAGTGCACTCACCCCTGCCTCAGACCCAGGCCCCCCCCAGAGTCCCCCCATCCCAGTGCACTCACCCCTGCCTCAGACCCAGGCCCCCCCTAGTGTCCCCCCATCCCAGTGCACTCACCCCTGCCTCAGACCCAGGCCCCCCCAGAATCCCCCCATCCCAGTGCACTCACCCCTGCCTCAGACCCAGGCCCCCCCCAGTGTCCCCCCATCCCAGTGCACTCACCCCTGCCTCAGACCCAGGCCCCCCCAGAGTCCCCCCATCCCAGTGCACTCACCCCTGCCTCAGACCCAGGCCCCCCAGTGTCCCCCCATCCCAGTGCACTCACCCCTGCCTCAGACCCAGGCCCCCCCAGAGTCCCCCCATCCCAGTGCACTCACCCCTGCCTCAGACCCAGGCCCCCCAGTGTCCCCCCATCCCAGTGCACTCACCCCTGCCTCAGACCCAGGCCCCCCCAGAGTCCCCCCATCCCAGTGCACTCACCCCTGCCTCAGACCCAGGCCCCCCCCAGAGTCCCCCCATCCCAGTGCACTCACCCCTGCCTCAGACCCAGCCCCCCCCCCAGTGTCCCCCCATCCCAATGCACTCACCCCTGCCTCAGACCCAGGCCCCCCCCAGTGTCCCCCCATCCCAGTGCACTCACCCCTGCCTCAGACCCAGGCCCCCCCCAGAGTCCCCCCATCCCAGTGCACTCACCCCTGCCTCAGACCCAGGCTCCCCCCAGTGTCCCCCCATCCCAGTGCACTCACCCCTGCCTCAGACCCAGGCCCCCTAGTGTCCCCCCATCCCAGTGCACTCACCCCTGCCTCAGACCCAGGCTCCCCCTAGTGTCTCCCCATCCCAGTGCACTCACCCCTGCCTCAGACCCAGGCCCCCCCAGAGTCCCCCCATCCCAGTGCACTCACCCCTGCCTCAGACCCAGGCCCCCCCAGAGTCCCCCCATCCCAGTGCACTCACCCCTGCCTCAGACCCAGGCCCCCCCAGAGTCCCCCCATCCCAGTGCACTCCCCCTCAGGCAGGCATCCCCGGTGTCAGGAGCCCCCGCTCCAATCAAATCCCCCCCCCCCCCGCAGAGCCAGGCACAGGGGAACAATCTGACTTTTAAAGTGGCTGCTCCTGCCCCCCAGCCTGGCTGCCTCGGCTCCGTTGTGTAGAGGGAGGCATCACACGGCCAGCTCCCGGGTCTCTGCTGGTCACATGGGTCTGAGCAGCGTGCGCTTCGCTCCCAGCCCGGCACCCCCCTAGCCTGGTGCCCAGCAACTGCCCCCCTCACTAGATTCTGCCCCCTCCTCACTCCCTGCCCCCACCAGACGTGGCGGGGAAAATTGTCCCCACTGGGCTTCCATCCCAGGGAAACGGGAAATACTGGACACTGCACATGTCCGGTATTTCCAGGTTTTTTAACCGGATGGAGCCTGCAAATACCGGACTGTCCGGGTGAAAACCGGACACCTGGTAACCCTCCCTCAAATGGGCGAGCTGTGGTCCCAGCCCACTGCGCCGTGGGGCCTGTTGCTGATCTGCCCTCCGTCCTCACTGCGGGGTCCTGGCAGCTCCGTGGGGAAGGAAAAAAGGCAAAGGAAGAATGGAAACACCCTGCAGAACTAGCTCCATTTCCTCCCTCTCCCCCGGAACAGCTGCGGCGTGCAGGGAGCCCTGGCAGGCCCGTGCATGGGGGGTTGCGGGGGAGTGTGCAAAGGGTGCGAATGCACCCCCCCCAGTCCTCCAAGTAAGTGTGCTCCAGCCAGCGGGGGGAAGGCAGGAGCTGCAGGCTGTCTGAGCCTTCCCCCCCCCCCCCCGCCCCGAAATTCTTGTGTACGGCTAGACTTGCCTGGTGTCCGGTTTTGAGCCGGGCTGTCCAGTATTTGAACTGTCTGTTCGGGAAACAAATGGAGCAAATCGACCTGTCGGGTATTTTCTAACTCGCATGCAGTGTAGGTTGTGTCCGGTGTGTTTGCTGGAACTGTCCGGCCACCCTGCGGACGGCCTGTCTGGCCCTGCAGCTTGCACCAGGGAGGGCCCGAGCCGACCAGTGGCTTTCATGCTCCTGCAGCATGATGAGCTTTGCTATGGCCAGGCTCACAGGAAGCGACGCTCCCTGGGGGAAGGTGCTGCGGGCCCCCTACACTGGGCGCTCCTGGCAGCAGACTCCAGCTCAGGGGATGCCCGTGGACTTGTGGAGCCCTGGAACTGCAGAGCTGAGGGAGTTTTCATCCCCCAACGCCGTGTGTTTCCTTGGTGCTACTGAACTTAGCTCCGTACAGGAGTCCTCCGGGGGATCAGCCCTGCTGGCCGTGAATCACAGCTACTGGGGTCACCACGAGAGAGCGACAACGTCCCACGGAGAGCTAGCAGAGCTGCACAGGCCAGGAATTTACCCTGCTGCTACCCCGGCTCCCATGGGGCTGGTCACTGTGTCACCTTCACCACCGGGTGTCATTTCACACCCACTCTCATCCCAGCAGATCCGGCTGGTCCCGAAGGGCAGGAGGCTCTGGGGGTCTGAGGGACAGGAAGCAAAGCAGGGTGCTCTCCTGCCCCTTCATGCAGTGAAATCCCTGGGCTGGATTCCGCACTCGTCTATCAGACACACTCAGGACTCACAGCAGAGGCGCTGACAATGGGATCTGGCCCGCGCCGCTGAGTTAATTGAATCTGTGCTGCTTTCCTGGGGCTGCGACTTTTGTTAATAAATTCCTTGGCTGGCCGCCAGGTTCCCTCCTCTCTGTCTCCTTGGCCGAATCCTCATTGAAGGAGGCAACTGCTGAGAGCGTCTTTCTCCACTTCCCTCCTCTGTGGAGGGGTAATTCCAGAGTCCAGCAAGAATCCAGCGGGGCTGGTTAAGGAGGGTGTGAGATGGGATTTTAACGTGCTGATGACATGACTCTCAGACCTCAGCATAGCATGGGGGAGGCGATTGCATAGCATGGGGGGACATAGCATAGAGGGGCCCCCTACATTCATATCCTCCGTGCCCACTGAAGGTAGGGCAAGAAGCAAAGGGCTAATCTGCACTCGGGGGGAGTAGGTAGCATTTAGGAAAGCGCTACTCTCAGGGGAGTTATGTTCTGGAACCGGCCTCTAAGGGCGGTTGTGGACACCCCCTCACGGAATGTTTATAAGAACAGGTTGGCCGAACATCTGTCAAGGATGGTCTTGATTTACTTGGTCCTGCCTCAGTGCAGGGGGGTGGACTTAATGACTTCTCAAGCTCCCTTCCAGTCCTCTCTGTGATTCTATCTCTAGCCAGAAGAACCCCTGGGTGAAAGGCAGTCCTTGTGGGGAGAGGTTGCTTTGAAAGCAGGATAAATTATTGTTGCATAAAGTGGTTAAGAGACTCACCCAAGGTCACACCATACCTCAGTAGCAGGGCAGGGACCCAATCCCAATGAGTCTTAATTTGCTCTAAACCACATTCCCCACCACTCATTTGCCTGCCTGAAAGCCGTCCACCACAAAGCCCAGAGCTCTGCTGCCGAAGACTAATCACCAGCCCCCCTTCTCCTTCCTAGAGCTGGGAGGGCTGGGGCCAAGTGCTGTGCTCTAACCACTAGACTCCCTTCCTTGGGCTGGGTACAGAATCCCAGAGCCCTGAGACCCAGGCTACATATAGACTGCAGGCGTCTTTCGGAAGAAGCTTTTCTGGAAGAGATCTTCTGAAAAAACTTCGTCCAAAAGAGCGTGTCTACAGAGCAAAAGTGTATCGAAAAAGCAATCTGCTTTTTCAACTGATAGCGTCCACACTGAATGGACGCTATCTCACATGTAAGCGTTGATTACTATGGACGGAGTGGCCACCAGGGCACCTTTGTTTTTTCCTCTTTCCTCTTCTGCCGAAAGAACTCCCTCTTCCCCGTCCCCACACGCCATTTTCCGAAAGAGCTTTCGCAAAAAGGCTTCTTCCTTGTAGAAAGAGGTTTACCAATGTTGGGAAAAGCCCTCTGTTCTTTCGATTTTCTTTCAGAAGAACCCAATTGCTGTGTGGACGCAAGTGAAGGTTTTTCCAAAAAAACTCGGTAGTGTAGACATAGCCCCAGTGGCGGGCTTTAACTGTGAGCCCCACACCTCCTGGCTAGAGCTAGGACCAGCTGTGCACATTACAAACAAATAGGGCCACAAGTCCCTGGCCATAATTTACCCTCCTGCCATCACATGGTGTGCAATGGGCTGGCTCCTTATCACAGCACACCGCAGAGGTGGCTGCATTTTCGAGAGGCTGCATTGTAACGAGCCTTGTTCTGAAAATGGCTATGGAAGAGATTAGGACAGCCCGTGGTGCTCCCATGGGATGGGAGCTAAGCTGCTGCCATTCACATGATTTACAAAGGAAAAAGAAACTTGGAAGACAAAATCCCAACCCAGCGATGGGGGAGAATCTGTTAGCTCAGATGTGGCAACAACAGAAGATTCAGTTCCAATGCCCTGATGCTTTCAGTACCCTTTGGCCTGGAAACCTCTCCAGCTTTCGGGGACATCCTGATGGGCATGTTTACAGCTTTTCTTATGTGGTCTAGTAATTAGAGCAGGGCACCAAGCGTCAGGAGGCCAGTGTTCTGGTCCTAGCACTGAGAGAGTACAGGGTAATGGTTAGAGCACCGAGTTCTGATCTCAGCGCAGGAAAGTTGTGCAGGGTAGTGAACTGGGGGAGTTAGGACTACAGTTCTGCAACTGACTTGCTGGCTGGGCAAGTCACTTCATTGCTCTGTGCCTCAGTTTTCCCCTGTAAAATGGGCATAACGCTACCGGCCTTTGTCAAATACCATGAGATGGAGGGAGGAATGGCTCTGTAGAAAAGCCAGCTGGCATTACTACTAGCATTCCTGTTCATAGCAGGCACTCAGACTAGGGAAGAAAAATCCTGTTTAATCAATTAACCTGCCAGGTTGGAGCAGCCTCCCACACCGTGGGCGGGGGCTGCTGTAGCTGGGTTGGAGCCCTGCTGCCCATGGGGCACTGGGCAGGGGCTGCTGGGCTCAGCCCCCTGCCCATGGCGGGTGGGGCACTGCTCCAGCCACTGCGGGTTAACCAGACCTGACAAGTAAGTTAACCAACTAACCAGTCACATCCCTAACTCAGCCCACAAGGCCACAAGACCATTACCCACCTCTGCCCAGCTCGGCCAGGGGATGGAAGGGCTTCGGCAGGGTCCGGCCCAGTGGCAGCGGCAGCGGGTGGCTGAGGTCGCGCTGCCAGGGAATTGCGGCACTGCTGGCCTGTAGCCCAGCCTTCCACAAGGAGTGGGAGGCTGAGGAGAGGGGGTTGTGGACAGGCTGTCTGCCTGCCTGCAGAGCACCAGCTGAGAGAGGGAAGAGGGGGCAGCCCTCCCAAGTCGTGTTGCTTCGCTTCTCTCCCGTACCAGAGTGGGTGGGAGACACGCAGCCCTGGCTGGCTGCAGCCCTGGCAAAGTGTCACCGCTGTGGGGTGGGGACGGAGGGGCACCCAGCTATTCCTGCCCCGAGGAGAGGACTGGAGAGAGAAATGACATGCCCTGTGGCAGAGGATCCCCTCCCAAGGCATGACTGTGCACACACGGACAGGTACCAAGCATGCCCACACCTTCACATGCAGGGGTACCCACGGGCATGCCCTGGAGCACAGACACATCCCTGCATCCATACAGATGTGCTCATACATGCGCACACAGGCATGTGTAGATATGTGCACACAGGAAGCCGAGCAGGCATATGCACGGCCACACATGCACCCAGACACAGGCCATGTCCGTGCACACACAGGGCACCTCGGCATAGGCCCCCTTGCCCACCCGCACAGCCACGGCTCTCTCCTCGCCGCTCCCTTCAGGTCCCGCCTTAGCCTTGCAAACTCCACAGCAGCAGCAGCTTCCCACCGGCAGCAGTTGCCCCTGCCCCTCAGGGGACCATGAGCCGTCGTCACGTGGGAAAAACGGAAACGGCAGAGAGCTCCCGCTAGTCAAGAGAGTCTGGATCTTGCTGTGCCCTTCAGGAAGGGGCCGAGCAGAGCCCAGGGCAGGTTTGGTCTGAAAAACACATGATATGGCCCGGTGTGGGTAGTCACACCCTGGATCATTCCCTGCACATCTTTATCCCCCTCTTTGGGAGGACCTATAAGGAGGGAGCGAACCTGAACCAACTCTCAGCTCCCCTGGGTCAGTACCATTACCCTTACGTCACACATGGGGAAACTGAGGCAAGGAGCGGTGCCCAAAGTCACAGAGCAAGTCAAGGGGAAAGCTGGAGGCGGAGCCCAGGAGTTGGGACTCTCAGAGCTGAGTTTGTCACTAGCTCCTCCTCTTCCCCGCCGGGTGGTTCCAGGCCCAGTTCGCTCAGTTGCTCTAACAGGTGCCACAGACTCAAGGGCAGGAATGAGAATCCAGCTGGGTTTCCGGTGCCAGGCGTGAGCACCATGCCCAGGGAACGGAGCAGGCGAAGCGCGAGGCAGAACTGACTCCAGCTCACAGTCCGGAGCCATGTGAGCCAGAGCAATGGGGTGGGTGGCTCTCAGCTCTCCGGCTCTCTCGTGCCCGACGGGATTGAGCATGGGGTGGTGATCTGAGCCCCATCCTTACAAGGAACTTCCGGGGCAAAGGAGCCCACTCTCCACTCCCCTAGCTCCCAAGGACTCTGGCACCGGGAGGGAGAGATCAAGCCAGCCTGCCAGGTGTGAAGCCCACATGTTCCCTGGCAGCCAGGGGCTGTGGGCCCTGATGGAAAGAGACACAAAGGGGGAAGGGACCTCAGCTGAAAGCAGATCCTCGTGGTCAGTCGCTGCTGATTCTAGCTGGGGCAGAGAGGGAGGAGGGGGGCTCCAGACTCAGCAACACACGGACCTGGTACTCAGCCCCCGAGCAGCGTCTGCAACCAGATCCACTTTCCTCCGCTCCCTGCCAAGAGCAGAGCAGGGTCGCTGCCCTGTCAGGCAGGCGCTATCCCCAGTATGCGACCAGGTGGCTGCCTGAGGGACTGCCAGGGTATGTCTACATTACCACCCTGGTTCGAACTAGGGTGGTAGTGTAGACATACCCCCAGTGAGGGATCCGTATGGGTGGAGTGGTCCAGCTGCTGCAGAGCTAATGAAGGGAGAGAAGCATCCAAAAATGCCTGCGCAGGACAGCTTGTCCCGGCCCTGGGGACACATGGTCGTTTGACGGCATCTTTCAAGCAAGGATCTCAAAGAACATTAACTGCAGAGCCTCCAAAATATTTGGGCTCCTAACTTGCATGGAAATCAGTGGAGAAACAGAGAGGGTCCAGTGAGTCACCCAAGGCCACGTGGCAGGGCAGTGGCAAAGAACCCAGGCCTCTGGAGGCCACTTCCCCTTCCGTAATGAGCACCACTGGAGCGAGCCAAGTGCAGCAGGGGAGGTGACCCAACTGGCACTCAGCCCCACTCCCTGTTCACGTCATGGATTATCATTGGCGCTAGTGGGGCAGGATGGGGCCCAGTGCTGTACCTGCAATACAGGAGGCAGCCAAGCCGGCTCCTCTGGCTATAAATGGCCAATCCCAAACACCGGCCCCATATGCCCCCCCCCCCCCCCCCAGCTCTGTCTGAGCCAAACCTCTGTACAAATCTAGATGTTGCCCCTCATTGCCTATTCCTGGGAGGTGATTTCGCCATGGGCCCCCCAGCCTCCTCCACTGGCTCCCTTCACCGGCCGGGGGCGAAGATGGTTTCTATCTCGCACAGGTCTGCACCCTAGTTCAGTGGCTCTCAGCACCCCCGTGTGCACACAGTGCCACCCCCCTGCCTCCGGTCCACTATGGCCAGCTACCCCGCACTGGGCACCCGGCTCCTTCGCAGCCCTGCCATGCAATGAGCCAGGGCTCCCTCTCGTGGCTCAGAGCGAGGCAGGATTTCAGCTCCTTCCCTGCCAAGCATGGAAGAGCAGAGGCAGCTGCTGCCCGGTGGCTATGGGAAGCAGCGTGGAGCGGTGGGGGTGGGCTGTAGCAGGCCAGCTGGAGCGCTGTGGGGAAGAAGCAGAGCCTGGGGCAAGGGACTCCCTGCCCTCCACAGCTGGCATGTCCAGGGGCCAGCCGCAGCCCCATGTAAGCAGCCCGGACTCCTGAGCTGCCCAGGGAGCTGCACTGGCCTGCCCTCTTGCCGATTCTCTCCCTGGTGCCTTGGAGCCGGGGTTCCAAGCCCGGCAGGGGAGGGGAAAAGCAAGTAATGGCCAGTGGACGATCAGGCTTATTCGGACGAGGCCTCGCCCGCCCACATCCTGTCTGCTGAGCGTGGCCGTTCACAACCCACCCAAAGCAGCGATTAGATCGGGTGCTTTGCCCGGACCGCTCCCCTTGCCATTGGCAGGCTGGCTGGCTGCTGCCCCGTCGCCCCAAAGGTGGAGCTGCAGCACTTTGGGGGGAGCTCAGCTATTCTCCCTGCACATGGAGGGTTACTCCTTGGGAAGGAGCATTGCCAGCAGATCCAGAGATGTCATTATTCCCCTTTATTCGGCTTTGGTGAGGCCACATCTGAAGTATTGTGTCCAGTTCTGGGCCCCCCACTACAAAAAGGATGTGGACGCATTGGAGAGGGTCCAGCGGAGGGCAACCAAAATGATTAGGGGGCTGGAGCACATGACCTATGAGGAGAGGCTGAGGGACTTGGGTCTGTTTAGCCTGCAGAAGTGAAGAGTGAGGGGGGATTTGAGAGCAGCCTTCAGCTTCCTGAAGGGAGGTTCCAAAGAGGCTGGAGAGAGGCTGTTCACAGTAGTAACAGATGGCAGAACAAGGAGCAATGGTCTCAAGTTACAGTGGGAGAGGTCCAGGTTGGATATTAGGAAAAACTATTTCCCTAGGAGGGTGGTGAAGCACTGGGATGGGTTACCTAGGGAAGTAGTGGAGTCTCCATCCCTAGAGGTGTTTAAGTCTCGGCTTGACAAAGCCCTGGCTGGGTTGATTTAGTTGGGATTGGTCCTGCCTAGAGCAGGGGGCTGGACTTGACCTTCTGAGGTCTCTTCCAGCTCTAGGGTTCTATGATTCTAAGGCACAAGGCGCGGCTTCACAGAGCCTCGCTGTGCACTGGGGAGTGGGAGGTCACCTCCCTCCTCACCGGCACTTCTCCAGGGAACTCCAAGCGCTTTGCAAAAGACTGAGCGCCCGTTGCCCTCCAGGACAGCCCCGACCTGCACACACAATCCAGGGCTCCCCTGTACTCCCTTGTCCCCGAGCCCTCAGAGCAGGTCCCTCCCACTCTCTCTCCAGACAGCCAAGGCTGTTGCCTACAGCCGGATCTGCACAGCTGCATCTAGTGCCATTCGCAGTGGTACCAAGGGATGGAGCATGCCACCCCTTTGGGAAATTCCAGCCTAGTAGATCACACTGTAGTAGACCTATTGCCCAGATGAAATGTCCCTGTTGGGCCCTTTCACACAGGAGCCTGAAGGAAGCGTATGGGCCAGGATGGATCCCAAGCCCCCATGTTTAGCAATTCCATACAAACATGCCAGACCTAACTATGTACAGACAGCTGCCTCCAACACACAGAACACAGAGAGCACCGGCTGTAGGTTCAGTTATTCCAAAGGTATTTCCCTATTCCTCCCCTCTACAGTTCCCTGGTCACTTGTCTCCCATTCACCCACTCAGCATGACTGGGGTGCGTTTCTAGTTTTTAAACTAGTTCTGACAAAATCACTGTGTACACAACTTTTCTCTGTGTTTATTGATTCCGACTTTCACGGCAGTGGGAAGTTACGGGAAGGGGAGACAATTATTTAATGGCACCAGAGGTTGAGATCCAAAAAGCTCAAGTTTCATAACCATTAAAGCACAAGCTGTCAACACCTCACAGAGTAAATTCCCCTCCCTCCAACCCTACTGCTCTCCAGCCGCATTTTTCTTACTGTACATTTTGATTGGCCCGGTGGGAATTTATTGTCCAGTTTGTCTGAGAGCGGTGAAATTGACACACACTGAATGCTGCCCAGGCCGGTCACACTGAAGAGTTCTTCCGGCCCAGCTAGATGCAGTGCTGGGAACATCCTCTGAAGATGCGCATGTCAGCAGATTCCGGCTTGCGCTAGGCGTGTGGCCGCCTCAGACTGCAGCTCCAGCTCTGAAGCCAAAGCCAGGGCACGGGCTTCAAAGCTCAACCACAGTATTCACAGAGCTGTTTTTAGGGTTCACGGTATCGGGCTAGTGGTTCGCTCAGGCTCAGCGGGTCACTGCCACGGGCTGCACAGACATATCCAAAAGGGTGGAGCTGCACTGTCTGGACTCCCGGATGTCAGCTGAGCTGGGTTATGTCTCCTGTCCTGCCACAGACTCACCCTGCGTCCTTGGGCAAGTCACTACCTCCCTGTGCCTCAGTGCCCCCCTCCTGTGGCTAACAAGGCTGATCTCTACCCCCCCTCCCCAAAACTCCCAGGCTGTACGTTTAAAACTGAACAAACAAGGCTGAGGGCAGAGGGCGTGGGGCCAGCTGGAAGTTCTGATCCCACAGTCCCTGCCTGGCAGCGGGCACCGAGCTCTGGCAGCGCTAGCGGCTCCTGCAGAGGGGGCTGGAATGCAGCCCCTGTGCCAAGTGTGACTAAGGGAGCTGCTGCTTGAATGCCTCTGACGAATTCTGAGGACACTTCACGAGCCCAAAGGATCCTTCTGTCCCTGCAGCGAGAGGAGAGGCTCCTGTTTCGGCTCCGTGGGAGCAGTGACTAACATCGGCCCCCGCGGAGGCATTAATAAACTCTGATCCGAGGGGGGCATGACTCGCCCACCTGCAGCTTGGCGACGGCATTCACAGCTCCCGGTAAATGTGCTGGCAAGTCACAGGGAATTCGCCCTCTCCCGCTGGAGGCACCGCCCCCCTCGCCCTCAGAGGAGAGAGGGGGCTCAGTGAGGCTGGGAGCAGCGCTGCAGGGGCCATGCCTGCCGGAGCAGAGCTGATCGGGGAGCCAGCTGAGGGCCTGCTTCCTGGGCCCCCTGAGACTCCACGTCGCATGCTTGGTGCAGCCCAGGGGGCCAACAACCACCCATCCTGCGAGCCCCATGGAGAGCCACATCCTGCCCTGAGAACCTAGGCCAGGCCTGGGGCAGGGCAGCCAGCCCAGACCAAAGGCTAGGGACACCCAGCAGCAGTAATGGAGCTGGAGGGTGAGCAAGATCAGAGTCATGGAATCATAGAACCATAGAGCTGGAAGAGACCTCAGGAGGTCATCAAGTCCAGCCCCCTGCTCAAGGCAGGACCAATCCCAACTAAATCAACCCAGCCAGGGCTTTGTCAAGCCGAGACTTAAACACCTCTAGGGATGGAGACTCCACTACTTCCCTAGGGAACCCATCCCAGTGCTTCCCCACCCTCCTAGGGAAATAGTTTTTCCTAATATCCCACCTGGACCTCTCCCACCACAACTTGAGACCATTGCTCCTTGTTCTGCCATCTGTCACTACTGAGAACAGCCTTTCTCCATCCTCTTTGGAACCTCCCTTCAGGGAGTTGAAGGCTGCTCTCAAATCCCCCCTCACTCTTCGCTTCTGCAGACTAAACAGATCCAACTCGCTCAGTCTCTCCTAATAAGACGAGTGCTCCAGCCCCCTAATCATTTGGGTCGCCCTCCGCTGGACCCTCTCCGATGCGTCACACAGCCTGAGTGGGGAGAGGCTCACAGCCCGGGGGAAGCAGATGCCCTGGGGGCACAGCGCACAAGGGGCATGAGAGCACCCAGCCCCCCTGCAGGCAGGGTGCAGTGCTGAGAAGAGCCTGAGACTTCTGGCCCTCAGCTGCACCCCAGTTCCCTGCTGCTGGAGGGAAAGTGGGAGCAGCTAAGGGCCAGGTGCCAGGGCAGAGTCGGACGCCTGCTTGGAGTTAGCCGCTACCGGGAGCCCTGTCTGAGCTACCCGCTCCCAGCCACGCCACACTCGGGGAGCAATGGGTGTGAGTTCAGACGCAGACTCAGCCTCCCCCTGCTGAACGCCCTGACCTGCCTCTTGGAAGCAGGCACTGCCATTCAGAGACGTTATTAATACCTGGCCACTTTCTAGCCCCATTCAATGCACTTTATGCACTGACCCTGGCGCTCAGAGCATGAGCATGGCGTTCTGCAGCAATGGCCTGAGGTTACAGCACAGAGCGCTGCCAGCCAGGAGAGAGGGGTGGAAGCAGGGGGGGGGCACCTTTATTGTCCAGCCCTGTGCAGGGGACACATGACCTGTAATGGGGGCATCAGGAGACCTGAGTTCTGTTCCCTGGCCAGCTGCTGTTGGGTGCGAGGCCCCTCCCCTCCGGGCCTCCCTGTGCTGTGAGCTCTTCAGAGGAGGGCCTGGCTCTGACCATGTGCACAGGGCACCGCGGGGCCCTGATCTTAGCTGGGGGCCCTGGACGCTGCCACAAGCGTTACTGAGGCTCTGCTGGGGTGCATGTCAAATGCAGCTTCGTCGGGCAGATACTGGTGGAAGGCAACACAGTTATTTCCATCTCTGGCAGGCTGCGGTTGGCATCCTTGTTCCACCCCCAGGCATTTGAAATGCAGGAAACAGGGGCGTTCTGCTGGCGAATGCCAGCTGGGGGAGACGAGTATCACAACTTGTTACTGACACAAGAGGGAGCCCCTGGATTGGAAGAAATTCTTTCTGCGGGAGCTAGACAGCCCTGTGCTAAAACCTCAGCAGCAAACCCAGCCTAGCTCCTCCCCAGTCAGACCCCAGGCCTCAAGACAAAGCTGTATCCCATATCCCAGACAGACGTTAGCAGAGGGACTAGAAGATCCTGCTCTTGCAAAGAGACCGTCTCTATCTACTAGGATCCTGTTGAAGACAGGGTGGTTCCTGTTTCCATAGCTAATCCTGCAGGGTGCTGGCCCGGGGTCCCATTTTGCAGGGTCCAGACCTCCTGTTGCACTTCTCCTGTCTGATGAAAGGGATTTGCAGTGAGGACACCAGGCTGGCCTGGACAGACTGCAGTCATCTGATACTGGCCAGTAAGACTTGGCCAGTGCTGCAAGTCTCACCCTTGCCCGTTCCCCTCTCCTAAAATGCAGCCCTGGCCTTGCTCATGACCCTGAGGGGGCTATTTGGGATTCAATACCTGCTCCCACTTGCGGAATGCTTTAGCATCCGTGGAATTAAGGAGTGCCTGTTTAGTAACAAAGCCATGGGGAGTACTAGCTTGTAGCCAACCTCAATACCTTGCTTTGTGTGTTATTTTTCCATTCCCACCCTCACCTTTGGGGCTCTCCCTGGGTTTTGGGGAATGCTGATACACAACACACCACGCCAGCCCTTTGAAAGGGGATAGCTGGGAGTTCACAGGCTGGGATGCAGCCAGGCTCATTATTTCACTGTCTCTCCTAAAAAAGACACTGTCCTCATGGCTCCCTCCTCCATCTGGGAAGCCAAAACCAGAGGGAGCTTTGGCTGCATTCTTCCCTGCATACATCCTAGCTTATTTCAAATGGCAGCGGGGAGTCCACCTCCCTAAATGTTCATGAAGCGAATAGTTGGCCTGTCCCCGGAGGAGCGGAACGCAGACCTAGTAGGAAACATGTAAAAAAAGAACAGACAACAATAGCAAAGCGCGTACCTTTCGTGGAGCTGAAAACCAGCTCTGGGTAGCCCAGACACTTGTCTTTCATCCACAGAACTGGACCCAATAAAAGATGTTGTCTCACCCAGCTGGGATCACTAAAAGCAAACAAAACACATGTTTAAAAACACAACTGCTATTTACCTAAACTGAAAAGTTTGAGGGATGTGTCAGTTTGGACAACCTTCCATTTAAAAAGCTCCAAATGAACCATGCCAATAATACAGAAACCTCCAATTTCAACATTTTTGGAACCTAACGTATTGATTGTCCAGTTCCAGCTGAAATGTGTTGTTCCTTCTAGCTTTTATTTTAAGGGCTAAGGACAGTTGACATTGGAATCAAATATTGAACAGTATGCCTGATTATCAAAATACAAGTGTTTTGTTTGACCTCTCCTGAGTTTTGTTTTGCAGGAAATTTCAACTTGTTTTGTTTTTGTTCCATTCTGGAATTATTTTTTGTAAATCACGGACTATCCCGGGGAATAGAAAATCCAGGTTCTGCCAAACTCTGTGTATCTAAAAGGGCTTTGGAGAAATGGTACCTTACTGCAGCCTCCAGAAGGAGGTGGGCCCAGATCCAGGGCTCCATACTTGGATCACGGGACAATGCTCTCTGCTGTGCTCTTCTGGCCGGGGCTAAACAAGCCTTATGCTTCAGGTGTCGAGCTGGAGGTTGGATTGGGGGCACCCAGGAAGGCTCCTGCCCTCTAAGGGGCAGCACTGCAGTGTGCCAAGCATCTTGGAATGTTTTCCATGCTCATCAGCACTGCCAGGTGTTGGTCTGCTCTGGATATAGGTTATCGGGCTAGGTAGAGATTAGAGATGTTAAATCTCGGTTAATTGAATAGTCGGTTAACCACGTGAATTCTTATCAGTTACTTGACTATCCTATAGTGTCGGGTGAGAGCTGGTCTGCAAGGGGAGCCAGTTTAAAAACCAGCTCCCCTTGCGGACCAGCTGCCTGCCACCCCAAGTTGCTGCCTCTGATACAAAGGGTGGCAGCAGGCCCTGTCCAGGAGGGATGGGGGTCTGAGCTCTCAAACCCAGTGCAGGCCAGAACTGAGCCGGGCTGCCTGGCTGCTAATACACTTTACATGCAGAGCTGCAGCAGGGGTAGGTCCCAGACCTGGCGCAAGCTGGGACTGAGCCAGGCTGCTGGCCAGCCTGCTAAAAAATTTACTGGAGGCTGGGGGAGGGAAGGGGGAGTGAATGGGTGTAGTCTATAGCACTAACCGAAAAGCTTTTACATATTGGTTAATGACTATACTATTACATGGTGGGAGAGAGGCGCTCTAGAGCCAAATCCCAGAGCCCACGCCCTTCTGAGCCATAGTCCCACACCCGTCCCTTTTCCCCAGGCCCACAGCAGGGATTTTCCCTATAACTCTGATTGCAGCAGGCCCTGCTCTGCATCTCCTTATGTCCATACAACTCCACGAGCACCTGGGTCATTTTGCAGGCAGGGGCAGGCTGAATTCATAGAATCATAGAATAATAGGACTGGTAGGGACCTCGAGAGGTCATCGAGTCCAGCCCCCCGCCCTCAAGGCAGGACCAAGCTCCATCTACACCATCCCTGACAGATGTCTATCTAACCTGTTCTTAAATATCTCCAGAGAGGGAGATTCCACCACCTCCCTTGGCAATTTATTCCAATATTTGACCACCCTGTCAGTTAGGAATTTTTTCCTAATGTCCAATCTAAACCTCCCCTGCTGCACTTTAAGCCCATTACTCCTTGTCCTGTCCTCAGAAACCAAGAGGAACAAATTTTCTTCTTCCTCCTTGTGACACCCTTTTAGATATTTGAAAACCGCTATCATGTCCCCCCTTAATCTTCTTTTTTCCAAACTAAACAAGCCCAGTTCATGAAGCCTGGCTTCATAGGTCATGTTCTCTAAACCTTTAATCATTCTTGTCGCTCTTCTCTGTACCCTTTCCAATTTCTCCACATCTTTCGACCCAACAGTTCTGTGCTAGTCAGCTTCTAGCAGCACTACCAGATCACCCCTTGGCTGGGGGCAGAGTCTGCTCTCTCTCTGCTGCAAGACCTCAGAGCTCCCTGCCTGCCTGTTTAACCCCCTGTGACGGACCGGGCCGTGTCTGGGCACAGCTGAGGACGTCCGCTCAGGGCGAATTGCTCAAATCCGGGGCTCCTTACAGCCCCCAGACTGGTGACCTCTCCAAAGAAGGCCACAAACCAGTCTCACAGAACGCTTCAGCAGCCTGCCTGAAGCCTCCCGAGCAAAACCCCTCCGACACCCCAGCAATATCCATGCCCCAGATGGCCCCGGGCCTCATACACAGGTGGGGGGTCCTAGCACCCAATCCCACCTACCCCGAAAAAGTTCTGTCCGGTTCCAAGAAACCAGCCACAGATCCCTGGTCAATTTACCCTCTGGACCTTACCCACAAATCACGCTGGGCCAATCCTTTAGAATCTAAAACTAAAGGTTTATTATCACAAGAAAGAAAAGCACGAGAGTCAGGTTGTTAAAGAATAGTACGTTACATGCACCGAATCTCCCAGTCCTCGATGCAGGCTCTAGCAGAGATGTTACAGCTGCTGGTTTAAAAGTTTTTGTTGCACATCCTATCATCAGGATGGGTTCACAGGTCTTCCAGGCTCTTCGATCCCTGCAATGCTGCCTCTGGGATGAAGTGCTGAGCTGAGAACAAAATGGCATCGACCACATGGCCTCTTTATACCTCCTCCCTGGCCTCTTCTTGTATGCAGCAGGTCACCTGGTCAGAGGCCAATCTCTGTGTTTCCTGCTGGCTGCTCTCAGGTGACAGCCCCTATTCTTTGGGTGTGTCCTTGGCCCATCAAGTGCCATTGTCCTACAGGGCCTGGCTAATCAGCCTGTCCATAGCCATGCTTAACCACATTCAGAGAAATATTCAGCTTCCACAGATTACAGATTCCTACCTACACACACAGACATTATACACTCACATAAATAGCGTACATAAGATCAGCAAACAATAAGCTCCCATTCAATACCCCACCTGGCTCCCTTTTATACCAATTTCTGGGGCCAACACCCCCTCCTAGGGGTGCAGCAGCGATCTGGCTGCTTCCCTCCAATTCGGTAATGTGACACCCCCCTGCAAGCGCTTCTCCAGACGACACTTTAAGCAGTTCACCGGGGCAGCAGGCACTTGCCCAGAGCTGAGGGCTGGCATTGGGGTGCTTGGTAGCACAAAGGAAGCAAGAGACTTTCCTGGGCCCTCCTCTACCCTGGGAGGAAAAAAGCCTGGGAACTGCAAAGGGTAAACTGCTAGGCAGAGCCGTGTCCCTTCCCACCTCTCCCGCTGACATGCCTCTGAAGCTACCCAACAAGTACAGACCCACTCGCAGGGAGGCAACTTGGCCTAATGGTCAAGCTGCTGTTAATGGGTTGGAGTGGAGGGGGTGCGGAACGGAATCCATTGCATACTCCATGCACATGTGGCAGTTTCCTCACCTCACCTGGGCTTCTCTGGGGCTGGCCAGAGACTCAGTGGGGTCGTTTCCAGCCACGCAGGCTAAAACAAGGATGCTGCTGCTTGTGCTTTGGAAAACCGTGGCAGCTGGCTCTTGTTGTTTCCAAAGGGAATCCAAAGTTTGGGGAGTCCAAATCAGGGTCTCCCTTGTGAGGCCATCACTACGTGCGTCCCTAAAGGCTGAATCCTCCCCGCTGCCCCAAGCCTGAGTTAACGAGTTTTCACTCAGAGATGCCTGGGGAGGGACAGACAACTTCAAGCCGTGGCAGGCTAGTAGTGCCGCTCAGGGACAGCAGCACGTGGTCTGGGCTGCAGTAACTCTAAGGCAGCTCTGTCCCTTCTCTAAGGAGGAGTTGGCTGGTGCTTCCATGTAATCATGATTCCAGCCGCCACTCTGCAAGCTGGTGTGCCTGGACACTCAAAGAGGGGGGACGCACCCCTGCTGGCTTACCACGTCCTGGCCTCCAGGGACTGCACCTGTGGGGTGGCATTTGTGCCAAAGTTAGATTTCAATGCCCAAGGAACCCCCACTGGGCAAGGATCGCTGCCCTCTACCACACCCGCTGATCCCGCACAGGAGATGGGTGGGGAGCAGTATGAACAGAGAAACAATTTCTAATCGGAAGGCTGGGTTAAAAATACCCAGCTTCCATAAACAAAGGCAGGCAGACGGCATGCAGCCAAGCCCCAGCTGTGGGAGCCAGACCTAGGAGCACAGCAGCTTGCCACGCACAGCTGTATTTTAAACTATCTGAATAGTCCAACAGTAAGCTGTGCGAGAGTGGGAGTGGAGTGGGGACCCAAGTTAGCTCTGAGATAGCAGGGATGGGATGCTCAGTTTGACTTGGGGACAGCAGGTGTTTCACAGCTATGGAGAGCCAAAGAGAAAGGGTCTGGAATGATGCTAACGGATGTGGGTATTTTACCAGCTAGCAAGACATTTAGGGCAGTTTTACCCATAAAGTACTTGGAATACAAGGAGTGGCCTTAACTAATTGGGATTTCTCCTCTTTCTTAATGCCTGTGGGGCACTAGGTATTTTAGGTGTAACCTTAGCATTGATTTCTCAGGCTGTTTAACCTCTGGAAATGTATTGTGTTCCTTTAGCTCTTATTTTCCTGACTTCCGTTGGATCCACTCCTTCTGGATCCACTCCTGTCTCTGTTAATGACTTGCAGTGTGATCTCAGGAAAAATGATGTGTACTTGTGTGCCTCACTTTCTCCTAAGTTGGTTGATTCCTTCACTCACAGAAGGGTGCAAGACTGAATTAATTATTGCCTCCCAGCTTCTTGGCTTCACCAACAATCATGGGGGGGGGACAGAAGTCTTGTTCCAACAAGCACCTCATTCCAATGCCCCAAGCCAGACATTGTCACCCAGGTATGTGGCCGTACACTGGATCAGCTCAAGTATTTGGACAGCACCTTCTTGAGAGATAGTTCCTTTGATAAGAGAAATTCCTCCAGATTTAATAAATCCAGCTGTGCCCATGGCTCACTCCAATCAAATGTTCTTAACCAAAACAACATTTGTCTCTCCACCAACTTGAGGGTCTCCCACGCAGTGGTTCTAACACCTCTCCGGTATGGATCTGAGAGGTGCACTCTCTGTACATATCATACCACATAGACTCAGCAATTTTATGTGCGCTCCGTTTGCTCAGTAATCAGCATTCACTGACAGGACAGAGTGACCAATATTAAGGTCCTTGAGAGAGCAAACGCAACCAGCATTGCGGAAATGCTATTGAGAGCACAACTTAGATGGACAAACATGTGATCAGAATGGACTGTCACAGAGTGGGGGGATTTGTGGGGGGTGAAAAGGGGTTGCCTATAGAGAAGGTGGCACTCCGAGGTGTCTGACAGGACCAGCACAGATTTTAGCGGTATCCACAAAATCATCTCCATGCTACATGTGAAAGGCGCTACTGTAATACAGGAGGTATCTGGGGGCACTGCTGAGTGGGTCAAATCAGGGTGAACTGTTTGGAGACAGGGCTGCTTACAGCCCAAGACTGGGGTCCTCCACTATAAGGCACCAAGCCAGTCCTAAAGAGCACTTCTGCTTGCCACACTGACTAGTAAGAAGTTACACAAGACACTCCAACTCTCCAGTGCAACCACCAGTATCGCTCCTAATACAGATGAGGGGTTATGCAAACCCATCTCACCAAATCAGAACAGGTTCTTCTGATCCCAAAGGACCAGCCACATTCCCAGGTCAATTTATAACTCAGACTTTACCCAAAAAGCACGCTGTTCGCCAGTCCTTTAGAATCTAACATCTAAAGGTTTATTAATAAAAAGAACGGAATAAATGCTGAGAGTTGTAATTGTTAAAGGAATCAAATTACATATGTCAATTGCAAAGTTCTTGATGCAGGCTTGTAGCAGGGGTGGAATAATCTGCTATTTAAGAGCAAGTCTCTGGAATACAGCCTCTGTTAGAATGGGTCTTTGGTCCTTTCAAGCTTCAGTTCACAGCAAAGATGCTCTTGAGGTGCTGAGCTGGATTGAAGACACAATGGAGGAACCTCTAGGGCCCTCTTTATACCCTTGCCCACATGCAGGGACTCCTATTGTTCGCCCTGTGTAAAAGTATGTCCCAAGATTAAGTTTGTCACATAAGAAAGTTACCTGTCCGTGTATGACTCAGTCTTTTTTAGGCAGAGAACATGGCCTGCATTCCAGACTAAAGGTTTACCAGCAAGTCCATTCAGTGTAGTCAGGTGCTTCCTGTGCTTTATTGTCTGTTGAATGTTCCTTGACGGACCAATTATCCTGACTAGCCCTTCCCAGACAGGCTGGCTAGCTATTCTGTGGGGCTGCGTCTAGACTGGCATGATTTTGCACAAAAGTGGCCGCTTTTGCGCAAAATCTTGCTGCCTGTCTATACTGGCCGCGAGTATTCACACAAGAACACTGACTTTGTAATGTACAAAATCAGTGGTTCTTGCACAAATACTCTGATGCTCCCGCTCAGGGATAAGCCCTCTTGCGCAAGAGGGCCAGTGTAGACAGCAATGTTAATTTCTTGTGCAAGAAAGCCCAATGGCTAAAATGACCATCGGAGCTTTCTTGCGCAAGAGAGCGTCTACACTGGCACGGATGCTTTTGCGCAAAGGCACATGCCAGTATAGATGCTCTCTTGCGCAAATACTTTTAACGGAAAAACTTTTCCGTTAAAAGTATTTGCACAAAATCATGCCAGTCTAGACGCAGCCTGGGTGTTATGCCAGCATTTGACATCTGAAATGTAGACACACAGTTAATGTTCACATCTTTAAGTACAAAAATGATGCATGCACACATTAGTATAAACAGAATCAGCAAATCATAAGCTCGCTTGGCCCGCTTTGTCCAAGATTTGGTGGAACCATATAATAGTGGTTGCAACAATGATCTGTATGTTTATCTCACAATCCAATAACATCACAGCTGCATCATCAAACATCATAGAAACACACTTCCCATTCCCTTACTGTGGCCAAGTCTGCGTATCAGGGTTCGGATTTCAGAGTTGTAAGGAGTAGCCATAGATGGGCACTGTAACAGTATCATCGCCATCATTGTCAGCGATGGACTACCAAGCAACAGCCATGAGCTCCTTTGAGACGTTCAGATGGAAGGTGCTATAAAAGGTGCAGAGGCCAAAAACTGTCTGGGAATTTCACCAAATGGAAGGCAGGATTTTGCTTTGAAATGGCCTCATAGTGGATGCAGTCCAGCAGTTCTGATACAAGCTTTATTCAGGCAAATCTGCCATTGGCTTCAGTGATGAAGAACCGATTAGGGAAGGGCCATGGGATCTGGCCCAAAGTGGGTAAAAGCTGTGCCCAAATGCAACGAATACCCTTTCTCCTGGCAATGCAGAGCACTGCTCACTGGGCTATTCCTAATACAGTTGAGCGAGATACCATTACTCACTCCCTGATGATTTCACCGTGTCACCAATTAGGCATCCAAGAGCGGATGAGCTGGGAAAGGATCCAGGCATTCCAATACCAGTCTGTTTGCCGGAATTTGCCCCTTGACTGAACAGCATTGTCCACACACCTCTTGTTGTTTTAAGAGGAATTTCCCCAACCTGCCTTCCCCCAGCCTCTCTACAGGTTTCTCTTCTCCCTCCTTCTCTTGTCACCTTTACTCAGATTTTACACAAGCAACAGCCACTGGAGTCAGGATTTAGGCCACATTGTCTAATTCTGCATTTCTTTCCCCAGCAACAAGGCTGTTTCATTCACTTGCTTCACCTTTGTCACCCCACAGACCAACTCTTACCCCTATTCTATGCTAGTCACTTGTTTCAGCATTAAATAATGAACCAGGAGCTCTGTGTGTGAAAATCAATGTTTTACACTGCAGCGCTTTGCCAGTCCGGCTTGATGGAAACCGTGGCTCTTGTGTATAATATTTATTGTGAGTAGGTTTGCTTGTCTGCTTTCACATTTCCAGTGACTCTTTGGTGGTGATAGCAGATTAAAAGGCAGAACAGTGATGCTCTAATGCAAACACGGAGGAGGCTGGATAAAGTAGGATGCCAGGATTAGTGAAAATTGTATGAGGTTTGCAATTATCTCATGAGCCTCATTTCTAGCACCAGGATGCTGTACTAAAGGGCATGTTTAAGGGGTCGTGCATTGATGCTATCCTCTAAAAGCCATGAAGAGTTTACAGGCATAAGTGATGATCCTTTGCCCCTCTCCCTTCTTCTTTTGTTCTGTCTCGCCTACTCTCTTCTTTCCTTCCTTCTCTTCACCCCACTCTCTTCTCCAATGGGTACTAGAAACATAAGCAGGGTCCTTTGGAGAGCCACTTGAGCCAATGCACAATGGCCACTAGTAGCACTTTTATCTAAGTTGCAACAGTTATATCCAAATGGTTCCTTGCTCAACTGGGGCCTGATTCAAAAACTCATTGAAGTCAATGGGAATTTTTCCATTCATTCAAGACCCTCATCTACTCCCAATGAGAATCTTGAGTCAGAACGGCTCACTATACCAGTTCAAACTACTTTTCACTCCTCATACCTCTGCAGGACCAATCCAATGAAAGGAGAGGGAGTTGGAGTTTAGTCCGGCTGGTGCATTGTCAAATGATCTTTCACAAAGGGTACATTTACACTGCATCGCTATTTTGGGATACCGGAGTAATCCAAAATAGCTATCCCATGTCTACACAGTAAGCCCGTTATTTTGGGCTCACTATTCCGATGTCCCTGTAAACCTCATTCTATGAGGAGTAAGGATGTTTTGGAATAGCACTTTATTTTGAAATTTGATGAAATAAGCTATTTTGAAATAGCATCAAAATAAGATATGCAATTTGCGTAGCTCAAATTGCGTACCTTATTTCGAGTTACAGAGCTGTGTAAATACACCCAAAGTTCCAATAACAGAATATTGAAAAATGGGGATAAAAGACCTAAATTCAACCCAGCTTCACTTTCAGAACCCAGAGCACATTGCAGGGCTGGCAGTTAGGGAAAAAACAACATCTTTCTACTTGTGATTTGAGGAGATTGGTTCTGGAGTCACTGAAAGATGATAGACATGTACATTTGTGATGCTCTTTGTACAGAAGATCTTTGCATAACAGAATCGCTTTTTTAAATGTAATCAGGTCGTTGGATCACTGCTGAAATAAACTGGTGCAGCATGTCTGTTGAACAAAGTTTCAAACCAGAAAGACATTAAACTAGTGCTCTGGAATCTCTACTGTCTGCCTGTGAGTTTCCAGATACAATTTAAGAGTTGGTTTTGAGTAGCTTGAAAATTTTACATCAAAACATTTTTTCAATAACTAACAGTTCTTAAATCAAATAGGAATTTCCACAACTAAGAATTTTCACTGAAAACTTTTGGATTTTCATCTAAAAACTGAAAACAGAAAAATACTATTGTCACTAAAAACTGAAAAATCCAACTACAAATGAAAGTTGTCAGTTTTGTTTTCTGAAAAATATTTTTTTCTCCAGACTTTGATTTGGTCAAATCCTGAATATTTTAAAAGAACAATTTTCATGAACATGAAAAAAAAATCTTACGGGTAGACTGGGAAGGAGCCAGTGGCCGTGATACAAGTAGGTACCAATAACATAGGGAATGGTGGGAGAGAGGTTCTGGACACCTAATGTAGGCTGCTAGGTAAGACCTGAAGTCCACGACCTCCCTGGGAGCATCTTCTGAAATGCTTCCAGTTCTACACACTGGGCCAGTTTGCCAAGCAGAACTGTAAGATCCTAAACTGTGGATGAGACAATGATATATGAAGAAGGGTTTAATTTATTAGGAACTGGGGACTCTGCTGGGAGCCAGGGGTGTAAAGGCCAAGACAGTAATAGGATTCAAAAAATAATTAAATTTATGGAGTCTAGGTGCATCGATGGCTGTTATCCAGGATGGGCAGGATGATGTTCTGAGCCTCTGTTTGCCAGAAGCTGGGAATGGGGAACAGAAACTGGGACTGGGGAACACCTTATCTGGTTGGTCTTTCTGAAGCATCTTGCGCTACCTGGTCCAGTAGGTCCCTCTGAAGTGTCAGGCGCTACCTTGTCCGTCCCTCTGAAGTACCTTATCTGGTCGGTTTCTCTGAAGCATCTGGCACTACCTGGTCCGGTTGGTCCCTTGGAGGCGCCTGGCGCTGCCTGGTCCGGTGGGTCCCTTGGAGGCGCCTGGCGCTAGCTGGTCCGGTTGGTCCCTTGGAGGCGCCTGGCGCTGCCTGGTCCGGGGGGTCCCCGGAGGCGCCTGGCGCTACCTCGTCCGGGGGGTCCCTGGAGGCGCCTGGCGCTACCTGGTCCGGTGGGTCCCTGGCTCGGCGCTGCCTGGTCCGGTGGGTCCCCTGGAGGCGCCTGGCGCTGCCTGGTCCGGGGGGTCCCTGGCTCGGCGCTGCCTGGTCCGGTGGGTCCCCTGGAGGCGCCTGGCGCTACCTGGTCCGGGGGGTCCCCTGGAGGCGCCTGGCGCTACCTGGTCCGGGGGGTCCCCTGGAGGCGCCTGGCGCTGCCTGGTCCGGGGGGTCCCTGGCTCGGCGCTGCCTGGTCTGGTGGGTCCCCTGGAGGCGCCTGGCGCTGCCTGGTCCGGGGGGTCCCTGGCTCGGCGCTGCCTGGTTTGGTGGGTCCCCTGGAGGCGCCTGGCGCTGCCTGGTCCGGGGGGTCCCCTGGAGGCGCCTGGCGCTGCCTGGTCCGGGGGGTCCCCTGGAGGCGCCTGGCGCTACCTGGTCGGGGGGGTCCCCTGGAGGCGCCTGGCGCTGCCTGGTCGGGGGGGTCCCCTGGAGGCGCCTGGCGCTGCCTGGTCCGGGGGGTCCCCTGGAAGCGCCTGGCGCTGCCTGGTCCGGGGGGTCCCCTGGAGGCGCCTGGCGCTGCCTGGTCCGGGGGGTCCCCTGGAGGCGCCTGGCGCTGCCTGGTCCGGGGGGTCCCTGGAGGCGCCTGGCGCTGCCTGGTCCGGGGGGTCCCCTGGAGGCGCCTGGCGCTGCCTGGTCCGGGGGGTCCCTGGAGGCGCCTGGCGCTACCTGGTCCGGGGGGTCCCCCGGAGGCGCCTGGTGCTACCTGGTCCGGGGGGTCCCCAGGAGGCGCCTGGCGCTACCTGGTCCGGTGGGTCCCCCGGAGGCGCCTGGCGCTACCTGGTCCGGTGGGTCCCCCGGAGGCGCCTGGCGCTGCCTGGTCCGGGGGGTCCCCAGGAGGCGCCTGGCGCTGCCTGGTCCGGTGGGTCCCCCGGAGGTGCCTGGCGCTGCCTGGTCCGGGGGGTCCCCTGGAGGCGCCTGGCGCTGCCTGGTCCGGGGGGTCCCCTGGAGGCGCCTGGCGCTGCCTGGTCCGGGGGGTCCCCAGGAGGCGCCTGGCGCTGCCTGGTCCGGGGGGTCCCCAGGAGGCGCCTGGCGCTGCCTGGTCCGGTGGGTCCCCTGGAGGCGCCTGGCGCTGCCTGGTCCGGGGGGTCCCTGGCTCGGCGCTGCCTGAGGGGCGGACACTTACCTAACAGGCCCTGTGGTGGGACCAGAATGGCCCTGAGGGGCTGCTACTGTGTTGCCATGGTAACCAAGTGCCAGCATCTCCCGTGAGCTACCTGGCCCGGGCCCCGCCCCTGCGCCCAGCGCGCGCCAGCATTCCCCGTCTCCCGGATACTGTCGCCATGGCAGCCGAGGCCCGAGCAGCAGGCGTCCCCCCCGAGCAGCAGGCGTCCCCCCGCGCCGGCCTGGGCCCGCTCCAGAGCGGCAGTGCGCAGCCTCCAGCCCGGCCGCCGGGCCGCTGCACAAGGCGTCATGGCGCTCGGGCGGCGGGCGCTGCTGCTGCTGCTGCCGCTGCTCGGTGAGTCCCGGGGCAGGGGGCCGAGGGATGCAGCGGGGGGCGGCACCCCCCGTGCACCGGGCAGCAGAGGAGCGCGCATCTGCAAGCGGCGGCGCCGGAGAGGGGACTTGCCCCCCAGCGCGGGGGAGCGGGGAACATGCCTCCCCTGCCCTGGTTAGCGGGGGGGGGGACCGAGCGCGCCCCCGCGCGAGGAGGGCAGAGCAGCTGTCCCTGCTGCGTGGGGGGACTCGACACGCACCCCCACACCCGGGGTGGCGGGGCCGGGGGGCCGCGCGCAGCCCGGCGCACGAGGAGGACAAGGGAGGGCAGGGTGGGGGCCACCAGCCATGGGGGGTCTTTGGAACATCCCGACTGCTCAGGAATCGGGTCCCTGGGGCGGGGAGTCAAACCTGCAGCCCCCCCGGCAGAGCGCCCGCCTGGAGGCTGCCTGCGCTGGGCACTCCCCAGTAGGTGCCACTTTGCCCTGGGGACCACAGCGGGAGGGGAGGGGGGGCTTCCAAGCAACCTGAGGGCTTGCTGGGCAGGAGGGCTGCTCCCCCCTGCTCTGACCCGGGCACAGTGTCTGTGGCTTTGGACTCAAGCTGCTTCTAAGAACATCTATGTTTCTGCTAGTCCTAGTCCTAGAGGGTGCCAGGAATGTGCAGCCTCTGCAGGCAGGCTGGACAGTAGAGCCTATTCACACCAGGGCACAGGCCCCTATTGTTCAGGGGGGCCTGCATGAATCTTGGTAGCTTAATTGCAAAAACATTTGCTGATGCAGTTCAGGAATGAATTGGGACTTACTTGTCTGGCTATGAATAAAGGCAGGAATGGGGCGAGGGAGGGACAGCCAGTGTGCCTGGTGCCTTGCCTCACCGCCCACCCCATCCCACTACACAACCCCTGTTGCTCTCTGTGGACAAAGCCCTGGCCGGGTTGATTTAGTTGGAACTGGTCCTGCCTAGAGCAGGGGGCTGGACTTGATGACCTTCTGAGGTCTCTTCCAGTTCTATGATTCTATGACAGCGCACTGCAGAAGGCAAAATCAGTATTTGTGGAAGAGAGTGGGTGTGGAATGCTTACTACAGGTTAGCAGGCCCTGAGCCTGAATAGACTTAAACATACTGGCACTTAACTTGATGTGCTGCCCACAACCCTTCACACTCAATGGAATTCCTCACAGGGCATCAAAGTAAGGAAATGCATAAATCTTGGCATGCCTGTGACCTTACCACCCCAGAGAAAGGGGCCAGCTGATTAGGGATGTTAAAAAGCATTTAGTACGGTAATCATGTAGCCACTAAAAATGTGGTTACATGCACTGTGGGCTCTGCAGTATAAAGCTTAGCTTTATACTGTGGAGCCTGCAGCGAAGCGGGCAACCCTTGCCCACCCGGCTCCCGGGGAGGAGGCTTCGCTGTTCTACCGCTGCAAAGCCACCTCCCTGGCAGTCAGCTGAGCTCAACCGATACCATTAACGAATAAGCTGAGTTTAAATGGTTAATCGGTTAAACTCTAGCATCCATACAGCTGGTTCTGCGACTTTCAGGACACGTTTGATGTCAGTATAAAAGTATTTCCGCAAAAGAGCGTCTAGATTGGCACGGGTGCTTTTGCGCAAAAGCATCCATGCCAATCTAGACGCGCTTTTGCGCAAGAAAGCTCCGATGGCCATTTTAGCCATCGGACTTTCTTGTGCAAAAAATTAAGGTGCCTGTCTACACTGGCCCTCTTGCGCAAGTATTCTTGCGCAAGAGGTCTTATCCCTGAGCGGGAGCGTCAAAGTATTTGCGCAAGAAGCACTGAATTCTTACATTAGAACGTCAGTGCTCTTGCGCAAATTCAAGCAGCCAGTGTAGACAGCTGGCAAGTGTAGACAGCTGGCAGCCGCTTTTGCGCAAAATCTTGCCAGTCTAGACGCACCCAATAGGTAATAGAGCACACTAAATGGATAATTACCCCCGGTGGAGTTGGGAGCCGTATTGCCGTGATGCAGCCACAGGTTTCTGATGGCCAACCTTTTGTCTGTGTCTGGAGACCCTGACCCACTTGACCCAGAACCACAGTTCCCCTCTTACATCTGAAAAGTTACAAGACATATCAGTCAAGAAATCATTAGGTGGGTGACCAAACAATATCGGCCAGTAGGCAAAAAGTAGGTGTTACAATATTATATTACAAATATTAATTATTAAGCACGCAGTTAGTCTGGCAGTCCTATTTCCCTACAACAGCAGTCCTGAAATATATTCCGATTTCCTGTTTTTCATAGCTGCTTAGCCCGGCATATCAGAGAGGATGCAGAGTCCAGTCTATTTTTTGTGATAGCTAATGCCACCCGCACTTCTATACACACACACTTGCCTTAGTTATGCTAAGAGCCTCAGAGGTTTACTAAAGGGCTAAATGCAACAAGTAGAATAATTTATAGTCCATTCAAATAATTGACAGTGGCTTGGGCATGAGGTTGGTTGCTAAAATGCCCTTCCATAAATGTGCCGAGGCCCCAAGCTGCAAATCTCCTGGTTTGGAGCATTCAGATACTCGCAGCCATGTTCAGATGATGTCTACGCAACAATGGCACAGCGACTGCACTGCAGCTGTGCCCTGGAACACCCTAGTATATCTGTTCTATACATGAGTGGAAGGGGGTTTTCCTTGGATGTAGCTAATACTACCTCTCAGAAAGGTGGAACTACTGAGAGGAAGAATCCCTCTGTCAGCACAGTTGCATCTACATTGGAGGTTAGGTCGACTTAACTTCGGTGCTCCAGGCATGACATTTGTCACAGGCCTGAGAGATGTTTTTCTAATTTTTAGGTGTAGACCAAGGCTTAGACTGTAATCTTTTTGGGGCAGGGACTGCCTCTTACTGTGTACCTACAACACTTAGCACAGAGGATCCTCAATCTTGATTGTGGCCTGGAAGTGCTACCATCATCCAAATAAATAATGACACTGTTATGGGCACTGCAGAGAATCTGAAGACCCTGTCTACATAAGGGAAATATACATGAACACAGCTACCCCAGTGGAGTAAGTTGTGTAGGTGTAAGCCCTGTTTAACTTCAGTGCAATATAGCTACATCAGATTTGCTACACTAATATAAACTTTTCTAATATAAGATAAGGTGATATCTTAATGGACCAACTTTTGTTGGTAGAAGAGACAAGCTTTCGAGCTGCACAGTGGTTTTTGCTAAGTCTGCTTGCTCATATCCTGGGATCAATGTGCCTATAATAGTGCAAACTGCTAATATGGACATGCCTCTAGTTGGATTTTGAACATTCCTTGATTTATATCCACCCTTTCTGAGGTGAGTTGTGAAATCCAAGTCAGGATTTTGAATGACTAACCTGAACTCTCTGAAAATTTGGAGGCATTTTGACCCAGAAATTGGATTTGTACTGATGCTTCAATTTATTCTGATTCGAGTTAAGTTTGTTGCTTCACTAATGCTGTTTATATTTTAAAACTATATGGTAAAAGTCTCCTGATTTTTGTTTAAATATACAGTCCACCTGTCCCTGAGGCAAACAAGTGCTCAGAGTCAGCTGTTGGTGCCAAAAATGGCTTCTTGGAGGCAGTGTTTTTAGCTCTAGTGCTAAACTGGTGTGTGAGTTGCTTGCAAGGATTTTCTTACTGCAAATAGTTGCAGGGTTGCTTTATTTTCAACAAGCAATTAAAAAGCAGGAGAAACAGCTCAGTGAGCTGGACCAAAAAGTGGATGCTTAATGATAGGTGTACAGAAACAAATCTTAGGAAAGGTTTGGTCAGCAAGGAATATGTTGGCATTGCCACCAAAGTGTAACAGAAGGAGATGCAAGCTTCATGCCCATCTACTGTACAGCTGTTGACAGAGAATGTGATACCAGCAAATTCCCTCTTGCTTTAAATGCTTCTGATGATTATTTTCTTCCTGAAGCACAAGTGGGCCGAAGGAGGAAAATGTGTTTATTGTGTGAAGAGAGAAAGCTGCTGAGCGATAATGACCTAGCTGTGAACTTGGGCTGTCTTTGCAGACCAGTTTACTTTCCTTGTGGAGGATGAATTTTGTGTGTCTTAGACAGAACCTAACCTTTTTCATATATCCCTTAGTGTGCTTAGGATTTGAACCATGGATGCAATTTGATTCGCATAAACAAGTTCACAAAGCAGAATGTTCTTTTGCACCCATTTTAGCAAACAAGAACAGTGGCTGCTTCACAGTTGTCTGTGGGCAACTAGGATTCCTTAATTTACTGCCAATAAGTCCTTTCTCTTTGCTCATGCCAAAAGATAGAATGTTGGCCAGCCCTGAGAGCTAGCTCTTGTTTTCTCTGAAGCTCATTTGGATTGGTAGCGAGGTGGTGTTTTGTTTTTTGTGGGGGGCCGGAGGGCAGAGTTTTACTCTTGCAATATGTGTTCTCTGCTTTGGCAGTCTCTACAGTTAGAAGGGATAGGAGAGAATTCGTGTGTGCATCAAGGCAGAACTGGGCTCCCCCTGGTATATTTAAAGCAAATGCTAAACTGCTGATTGCATCAAACCCTGAGGATTTAAGGAAAATATGTGAACTTTTTATAATGCAGGACTAAGGCAGGGGAAGAATTCCCAGAGGGAGTTCTGTGCTGTGTTCAGGATCCCACGAGGCCTCACTGCCTGTATGCAAAACACGAGCATTTAGTGCAAACCCTCCTCTGCACAGGATAAAATAGCTAATTTTGTTGCACCATTGTTTTACTTGAGGCTTATTTTGAAATGGCAGGATATATAAACAACTGAATTAAAGATATAAAGTGAATGAATGTAATTACATTGTTAGTCGGTTTCCTCGGTCAACAGGCAGATAAACCTTGCCATCTCATTCCTTAAGGATAAAGGCTGTTTGCTCCACATGTTGGGGGTTTTGTGTTTTGCTCAAAGAAGCAGAAGTGGGTTGTGCCTACGACAGCCTTTGATACCATCTACATGTTTTGTTCATCTTTAAGGTGCTGCAAGACTATTTGTTGTTGTTTAAGTTTTTCCAATCAACATCAGTAATAGGTGCCATGCAACAGCACAGGTATCCATCACAAGGGGAAGGACTCTCCTTTGCAGAGTCTGCTCATAGCCAAAGCATATTTTGATGGTTCATATTGTATTTAAGCAGCATGGTCTACATAATTGCATCCGTTGTGTTTTGCTTGTCCTCGAATTGTAGTTCTAGCTGTAGTTCTACTCAGGACAAGCCATGGCTGTTGGACCACACTCTCCAGCATCTGTAACTGGAAATTGGGTATCGGGCTTTGCAAACCAAGTTTTTGTTTCCTTCACCCCCTTTGACTTAGTTCAATGACCCATATGCATGTGATGTTACTCCTCTCGCCCCTCTCCCCCAGTTAATTTGAGTGAGAAGGGAGGTCTGGAAGTTCAGTTATTTCACGATGTTCTTTTCCAGTGACTTGACTTAATGAAAGATTATTGTTTGTCTGTGTCTGTTTGGCATGGGGCAGATCCTGGCGCTCTGGGCTGTGTTGGCCTGGAGGAGAGCTGGATCCTGGCAAACATCTCTTTCTCATTATAGATAAGTGGAGGTCAAGCAGGCGTCCTCCAGGGATAAACTATGTGGGAGGCAGCATTAAAGATGTTTCCTGTAGGAGAATCTCTGCTGTAGTTCTGTTATCACCTCTTCTTTTGCGGTCTGATTTTCATGCTGTAAGGAACCTTTGTGTCGCTCCCGTGATAAAGTGCAGCTGTCTAGCACACAACTCAGCAGTGTGAAAAATATTAAGACAGCTGCGTCATGGAGCCTGAAATCTTTAGAAATAGTCTGGTTGTTTACAAGCTCTGGGGAGGTTCCTTTTCTTCCAGGTTCTAAAGCACCTGGGCTATTGGGTTGAAACAGGAGTCCTCCAGATCCAAAAAAGGCAACTAACTGGGACAAAATCTCCTGACTCTTGCCTGAAACAGATATAGGTGCACATTTTAGAAGAGCAAACCACAGTCTACACAATTCCCTAAAGCTTTAATTCCCGAGGGATGAAATATGGACTCATGGAAACTCTTGACAGGAGGGTAGTTCACACTCAGCTGGAATTCATTAATTATTAAAAATAATACTTCAGCCCACAGGTCCTCAGTGTAAATTTGAAATATTAATCTGATTTACCCCATGATGTATTATAAGTTGCGTAACAGATAATGATAATAGAATGTATTGGTTGTGTTGTGTCCTTCATGCAGGAAATTGCAAAGTGCTTTAGAGTGCAGTTTACAAATTGAAGAGAAAATAAAAGCTTTGAAGCCATAATGGATGTGGCAGATAAAATTAAATTGCCTTCAGATACTGTTCAGGGTCGCCCTGTGTTTTTCTTTTTTAACTCATAAATCCCAGGGATTTCAGTGCAAAGAGAATTCTCTTTCTCTCGCCTTATCCTATCAGTGTGCCTGGTTGTTAGATTGCAAATATAAGTTCACAAGGAGCATAGAGACCTCATAGATTATTGAGGTACAGCTGGCCCATTTAAAGCCTCTTTCAGTTTTAAAACAGAGATCTGTGCCCCTGCTGGGATTTGTGAGATCTCTGTGTGAAAGAGCAACTGTTCAAAACAGTTGGTTTAGCCTTATTTGAAGTAGATCTGTAATGGCACATTCTAAAATATCTATTCGCCCTAGAGTGAGATTTTCAAAGGATCCTGAGAAACTTAAGTACCTAACTCCCTTTGAAATCCAAGGGGAGTTTTGTTCCTGACTTCCATCGCCTCCTTGGACAATCCCAGCCCTAATAAATGTTTGGAACAATTCAAATCAGTTGCATAAACTGCCAGTATTTAAAAGCAACTAGTGATTTTTGTGGGCTTCAGTTCTTCCATCCAGACCTGGTTTTCAGAGGGCCAAATTTCAGCACTTTTTGAAAATGAGCTCCCTTAAAGGTGTCTCATTTTGGGTCCTCAAAAACAGAGGCACTCAAAAGCAGCAGTCATCTAAGTTTTGACCATCTTGGCCAGTGTGTCTCTCAGGGTTTAATGAAAAAAGCTAAAACAGTTTGGTCATACTCAAACTGTTGCTAGCCATGTGCTCAATGTCAAAAATATGACCCGATTGTAGTTTCATTAGTCAGAAGTGATGGGACAGGCAGGCAGAGTTGTAGGAAAGAGATTTTTAGAGAGACCAGGGTTACATGCCAAGAGACCTTTGCATGTCTGGTAGCTACATGGGCACCGATTTATGTTGCTGAGCTCCAGGGGTGTGACTGAATTTGGTTCCTCCTGAAACCTGACTCTCCTGTTTCAGTCATCCTATTCCAATTATAGTGATAGAAATGTAGCCGTGTTAGTCTGGGGTAGCTGAAGCAAAATGCAGGACAATGTAGCACTTTAAAGACTAACAAGATGGTTTATTAGATGATGAGCTTTTGTGGGCCAGACCCACTTCCTCAGATCAAATAGTGGAAGAAAGTAGTCACAACCATATATACCAAAGGATACAATTAAAAAAATGAACACATATGAAAAGGACAAATCACATTGCAGAACAGGAGGGGGATGCGGGGGGGGGGGGGGGGGGAGGAAGGAAGGTAAGTGTCTGTGAATTGATGATATTAGAGGTGGGGAGAGTGGGATGTTTGTGAGTTAATGGTATTAGAGGTGATAATTGGGGAAACTGTCTTGGTAATGGGTGAGATAGTTCAAATGTTTGTTCAGTCCGTTTTGGAAAGTGTCGAATTTTAACATGAATGACAGTTCAGAGGATTCCCTTTCAAGTGCAGATGTAAAAGGTCTTTGTAGCAGAATGCAGGTGGTTAAGTCATTGAGAGAGTGTCCTTTCTGGTTAAAATGGCAAGAAACTGTTTTTTCTTTGTGATCTTGTCTGATATCTGTTTTGTGGGCATTAATCCTTTGGCGAAGTGTCTGAGATGTTTGTCCAATGTACATAGCAGACGGACACTTTCGGCACATGATAGCATAGATTATATTTCTGGATGCGCAGGAATATGTGTTCTTGATCTTATAACTCACTTGGTTAGGTCCAATAATGGTATCAGCAGAATGAATATGTGGACAAAGCTGGCAACGGGGTTTGTTGCAAGGGAAGGTACCAGGGTTGGTATTAGTGTGGTATGTCCTGTGGTGGTTGGTAAGAATCATCTTGAGGTTAGGTGGTTGTCTATAGGAGACTATGGGTCTGTCTCCCAGAGCCTCTTGGAGTATGGTATCCTGTTCCAGTATAGGCTGTAGTTTATTGATAATGTGTTGGACAGGTTTAAGTTGGGGGTTGTACGTGATGACAAGTGGTGTTCTATTGTTGGTTTTCTTGGGTCTGTCTTGAAGTAGATGGTTTCTAGGTATTCGTCTGGCTCTTTCAATTTGCTTTTTTATTTCTCTGGGTGGGTAGTTGAGGTGTATAAATGCTTGGTAGAGATCCTGAAGCTTCTGGTCTCTGTCAGTGGGATTAGAGCAGATGCGGTTGTATCGAAGGGCTTGGCTATAGACGATGGATCGTGTGGTGTGATCTGGATGGGAGCAAATCAATAAACTACAGCCTATACTGGAACAGGATACCATACTCCAAGAGGCTCTGGGAGACAGACCCATAGTCTCTAATATCATCAATTCAGACACTTACCTTCCTTCCTCCCCCCCCCCCATCCCCCTCCTGTTCTGCAATGTGATTTGTCCTTTTCGTATGTGTTCATTTTTTTAATTGTATCCTTTGGTATATATGGTTGTGACTACTTTCTTCCACTATTTGATCTGAGGAAGTGGGTCTGGCCCACGAAAGCTCATCATCTAATAAACCATCTTGTTAGTCTTTAAAGTGCTACATTGTCCTGCATTTTATTCCAATTATGACATTACTACATGCATCTTTCATGTTTTATAAAAATGATTCCAATAAGCTCTGATCCTGCTGCCTGTTCCATGTGGGCAAATCCACAAAGCCACGTCCATTTGACTTCTTTGGCACTCTGGAGTGTACTCAAGCATAGTTAGTTGCAGGATCAGATGCTTAATCATTGTGTCAGAGGGGTAGTCATGTTAGTCTGCATTAGCAAAAATAACAAGGAGTCCTGTGGCACCTTAACATCTAACAGATTGATTTGCCCACAGTAGCTTATGCCCAAATCAATCTGTTAGTCTTTAAGGTGCCACATGACTTCTCTTGAAATCATTTGTTTGTGCATTTAATTGTGCATTTAAAAACAAACTGTACCCTCTATCCCCCTTACTGTGCAAAACTAGACTAGTCTCTTTTTTGAAATAACATAATAGTAACTTTTAAAAATATGTAACATTGAATGAAAGTCCAAAAGTTTAGCCAAGCTTGCAGAGATGTACACCACTTACTGCTCCTCTAAGCTATCTATAGACATAAACACGTGTGTATAATATACTACAGGCTTAGCATTTTTTTCTGCAAACCTGTAATTTAGCAGAGCAGGTTTTGTTTAAAATACTAGACAAGTGATGCAAAGGCACAGTTGAAACCAAGGCACGGAGTTTGCTCATCCATCTTAAGCACAATGATAAATCTTTACTTGCCTGCAATAGAAATACAAACCGCTCCCTTGGGCAAACAGACAGCTAAGCTGTACAAGATTCTGTTCCTTTTGACCAAGATTAGTCTGAATGGGGTGTGTGTGTGTGTGTGTGTGTGTGAATACCACAGCCAGGTTATCAATCTCTGGGAAAGAAAGGCCCTAGCCATGCTGTTGCGTTGCAGTAGTACATCAGGGCCTTCGCTGTGGAGCAGGACCTGAGGAAATGAGAGACTGTACGAACATAGAACAGAGAGGCAGTCTCTGTCCTGGGGCTCTTACAGTCCAAACCTGCATTGGGACACTGTGTAATTAAAGCTACACCTGCAGCTAAGTACAGGCAGTCCCCGACTTACGCGGATCCGACTTACGTCAGATCCGCACTTACGAACGGGGCTTTCTCGCCCCGGAGCTCACAGGCAGCGGTCAGCCACCTCGACCTCCGGGGCGAGAAAAGCTGCTCCCGATGCCCCTGGTCTGCTGGGGACCGTCTCCAGCAGACCAGGGGCATCGGGAGCAAAGCCGCAGCCCCGGCGGGTTTGCTCGCGGTGCCTCTGGTCTGCTGGAGACGGTCCCCAGCAGACCAGGGGCACCGCGAGCAAAGCTGCAGCCTCGGTGGGGTCCTGCGCTTCTGAGGCTTTGCTCTGGCAAAGCCTCAGAAGCGCGGGACCCCACCGCGGCTGCGGATTTGCTCCCGGTGCCCCTGGTCTGCTGGGGACCATCTCCAGCAGACTAGGGGCGCCAGAGCAAAGCCTCAGAGGCACGGCACCCCACCGCTGCGGCTTTGCTCCCCGTGTCCCTGGTCTGCTGGGGGGGGTGCAGCTAGTGTGCCTCCCCTCCCCCCCCAGCAGACCAGGCTTTTGTTGTGGACCCTGGGGCAGAGCAGCTGGGGCGCTGCCGGTTGGTCCCGCAGCGCCGCTCTGGGCACTACTGGACCAACCCGGCAGCACCCCAGTTGCTCTGCCCCGGGCTTCCTGGAATCAGTGGCTGATCAGTTTCAGCAGCAGCTGAATCTGGACGCCAGTTCCGACTTACATACAGATTCAACTTAAGAACAAACCTACAGTCCCTATCTTGTACGTAACCCGGGGACTGCCTGTAGTTGCAGGATTGGGCCAACATGGCTGCCACAGGGACTCAGAGAGATCCTTAAGGTCAGTAGATGTGGTGGCATTCACAGCAGCCACGTAACAATAGTGGAGGGGGAGGCTTCCTTGAGCCAACTGTCATATCTTCGCTCTCATGCCACCGGCATCCATGAAGGGTTCTGCACCTTGCTCATATGGCATGCAGAGCATGGGCTTTTCCAGGGGGGCCTAGGTAGTGGAACTTTTCCAGAGTTTGCACAGTTAACGACTGGAGTGAAGATATGAAGCCCAATAATCACATTGGGCTCAAATGAGATTTGTTGTATCCCTTAGAAGGATCTTGTGAGTTGCTCTTTTTTATATACTTCCCAATTGTTGTGTTACCTTCCATGTCTTTTATCATACTAAGGCCTGCAAAAACACTAAGATAAACCTTCCTTCCTGCTGGTGGCGTGCCGTTGGTGATTTACTTTTTCAGCATGTCTCTTTTCGCAGCAGCTCTGTGATATTGTTTATTTTTTGTGCCACACGCAGTTCTTGGGTTTACTTCCTGCTTGTAGTAACAATAGCTGCACTTTGCTCACTAGCATCTTGTAGGTGAGGAAATCACAACACTGAAAGTGTCAATAAAGTACCATATCACAGTGGGGTTGGTAGCATTCTCACTTGTGCAAAGGTAGAGAGCTTAAGGTGAGAATATTCTAACATGGCTGCCTAAAGTTGGGCTATTTCCTACATCCGCGTGTAGGTAGCAAAATGAGCCACTAGGAGCTGACCACAGCTGAAATCCCAAGTGGCAAGTGCTTGTGCTAAGGAGCAGGAAGCTGTAATTTGTATCCTCCGCAGAATGGCCTAGAGGGGGGCCTTCGACACACATTCACCAGTGCATTACCCGAGCACCTGCAGCTCCCATTGACTTCAGTGGGTCTTTTGGGTTTGCAGGACTTTTCAAAGTCAGGCCGTGTTTACTTAGGCACCTGACATTAAGCACTCACAATCATGGTAGAGGAAGGGTGTAATACACAGCTCTAGCAAAGTACAAGTGACTTAGCCAAAGCAAGATGGGAGGGGAGCTATAGATCCTGATTCTTCATTTACTAACCACTAAACAGCTGCGCTTGTTCCTAATGCACTATTGCTATCAATCAGGGGTTCTCCATTTTTCCCATACCATGACCCCAGCCTCCCCCCAGCATCCCCGTAACTTTGATTTTGGTGGGACATTCTTACTGCTGAGAAGTAGAATGGGAGGGTTTCTGTGACCCTTGGATATCTTTTGGCAACCCTGATGGTCTGAATCGCTGCCTGCGTCTAGGCATAAAAGGCTAGTGTGTTCTCAGGTGTCACTGCCCTAAATCTGGAGTAACTCCACTGAAGCTAATGGAGTCATGTTGGATTTAGGCTGGTGTAAACAGAGAACAGGGTCTGTCCCACTGTATGTGGTTGCTGCAGAGCAGACATTGCAAACTATGGGTCAGCCAAACAAGGGGGTGGCAGCAGGGAGGGTGTCATTGTCAAACATTCGCTCTGTGTGTGTGTGTGGTTGTGGTTGACTCTCGGAGCCCAATTTGCCAAATTACAAAAACCTTGAGAGAGAGCTCAGGGTGTGAACCAAGACTGACAGCTCTTTGTGAGCTAGACCCAGGCAGGCCTGGGGAAGGCTGCTCCACGCAGACGGGCTGTCCTGGGGAAGCCAAAATGAACCCACAGCTTTCTAGAGAAGCAGGCTGCCGTTCCAGGAGACCCACAGCTCATGCGGCAATAGGCTAGCGCAGGCGTGGCCAACCCGTTACAGACAAAGAGCCAGAGCCGAGGGAAAGAAATTGTTGAGCAAAAAAAACCCCCAAAACGCAATGCTGCCCCTTTAACCGCCATCAGCCGGGAAGTTGTTGAGCAAAAAAACCCCCCAAACCCAACAACACCGCTGCCCTTTAAGAGCCGCGTGTGGCCCAAGCAGGTTTCCGTGGGCCGCAGTGTCAGATCTCACTGCCCCAAGCGACTCCCTGACCAGACAAGGAAAAAAGGTCAGAGCAGGGAACGCAGAACAGCCGCGGGTGCGGGAGCCGCAATTTTTCCTTTGAAGAGCCGCATGCTGCTCACGAGCTGCAGGTTGGCCACCCCTGGGCTAGCGTGTCACCTGAGCCAGCAATCCAATTACTGCACGGGGAGATGTCCTGAGCCAGAGGGGGTAGTGAGCCCCCCTCCACCTGAATGAGGTGGGGGAGGGGTGTAACTGTCCTCTGAGCCTTTGCAAACACGCCCCTTGTTGCTGGTGGAAAGTGTTGCCCTGGCAGCCCTGAGTGCTGGCTGCTGTGGTTAACCACAGAATCAGGACAGCCCTGGCAGGGTGCAGCATGGCCTTCTCTGGCATGCTGCCCTCTCCTGCAGCGTGTCCAGTTCAGCCCAGTCCGAGGCCTCTAGGCACATGAAGGCCCCACTGAAGTCGGCGGGGCTAAATGGCGTTAAAGGAAAGCCTGTGCTTAAGAGTCTTGCTGAACAGGGAGGGGGCTGCTGTCCGGCCTCCTTCGTTCCTTTGCTTTTCTGCTCCAAGGGAAGGTGCTAAAAGGTTTTTGTGGTCTGCAGGGACCCAGAGTGGGCACCCCTGGCTTACTTCACACCGGCCAGCACGCAGCCAGGTGGCTACAAGTCAGTCACTGGCCTGAATTGCCTTTGAATTCGTGGAAGGGAGAGCCAACATGTCTCCTTATGGCCCTTCCAGTTGCTTGTGCCCATGAAGGATCTTCTGCTGCCCTCTGAGCTTCTGTGAGGTGCCCAGGAACCCAGGGGTGCTGTAAGGTTGGCGCTGTGCAAGCCGGCGTTGGAGCTGGGGTGTGAAATCGGCTCAGGACTTTCTCCACAGCAAAGCTCTGTGGGGCCCGGCTGCACTGCATGATTTCGTAAGCTTCTCTCCCCTCGGGGGAGGAGACGTCCTTCAAAGACTTGTTTCTTTTAAAGAGGAACAGCTTCTAAACCTCTCCACTGCCCCCTCGCCCAGTACAGACCGTGCTTCGTGGCTGAGGCCTGGCGGCTGTGCTGGGATTTCAGCTGGCACCTCCGCGACGTGGGACAGCTTGGGTGTTTTATGGGGCACGGGGAGCTCCATTAACATTCCAGTTTCTGTCTCTTGGCCCTGTGACTGCTCCCTGGAGGTACCATGCAGCTGCCACTGTTCACATGAATTACAGGGGTTCCCAGCCATCCCGCTGCAGGCCCGGATTCCTGTTTAAACTCTCCTTCCTCCCCAGCCTTTTTTGTGCTCGGGAACAGCCGCCCTTTTGCAGCGGGTGCCAGGACAGCGAGCTGGGGCCGACAGCTCAGTGAATGAGAGCTTACCTTGATGACACAGAACTCCACAGGAGACATAGAGCCAAAGCTCGAAGTGAAGAGGGTGGTGCTGTGAGTGGCACAGTAGGAATCGGATGTAACATACCTGCCCAGGGGCTGGCGCAGGTAAACTGAAGCAGGTGGGTTGACTGGAATGAATGGGGGCAGTATTCACCCCAGACGCAGCATAGCTGTTGCGTTGCTGATTGCACCAGCGTGGTGAGTTCCTGGTGGTTCAGCTCTCGAGTGTAGATGCAACCAAAGTTGTCGTCTCGTCTCCATTGCACCCACTTATGGGCTGTAGCTCTCATAGCCTGGCCCCGCCTCTCTGAAACTGGCTTGTTGCTGACGAATCTTGGGGACGCCAAGTGATCTGTATGCCGTGGCTCTTCGGAGTACGTGCTCTGTTCCAAAATGTTACACGCTGGATGGAGTCCCAGCACGGTGGCTGCACTGCATCGTGCAGCTCTGCATAGCACCGTGCCAGTGCAAGCTAACGGCCGTCTGGCTGTGATGCTGTGAAATTGCTTGGAGCATTGTCAGAAACTTCTTGCAGTTGAGTGACACAAATGTAATGACTGCAGCTGCTTGAATGTCTACCAAGAGCTTTTCAGCTCCTGGCTCATCCTCAGTGACTTTGGAGACAGAGGTGTCATGCTTCTCGCATCCATCAATCAGCCTCTTGCTCTTGATGTGACCAAATATCTTATTACGTAATCCTACTACAAGTTGAACCTCTCTAGTTCGGCAACATCCGTGGTCCGGCATGATCATGGGTGTGTGGACAAGTTTCCTGCAGTGCCATAAACTTTGTTTACAGCCACCAGTCCTGGCTCTCAGTGTTCTGTGCTGCTGTTAAGCTCTAATTTACCCCAGCATGTCTTCTAAGAGCGCAGTGAGCAGTGCAAATGTTGGCAATGCTGCTAGACAACACTGACCTCACATGGCCTGGCAAATTCGTTCAGCCCTGCTCAGTTCCCAAAGGTGCCGGACTAGAGAGGTTCAACCTGTATTACGATATCCTTCTCTTTCCCTCTTCCCTTGCCCTGTTCTTCCTCCTCAGTCCTGAGTTCAACTTCCCTGTATGTCCCTCAATTGGCAGCAGTGGAGAGATCAGTTGATGGCAGGGACCATCTTTGTGTTCTGATTGTACGGTATCTCACCCACTGGGGATCTGGTCTGTGACAAGAGCTCTTAGGAGCTAGCACAATGCACAGAACAAATCATAGCATCCCAGGGTGGGCAGAGACCTCAGGAGGTCGTCAAGTCCAGCCCCCTGCCCGAGGCAGGACCAACCCCAACTAAATCAACCCGGCCAGGACTTTGTCAAACCGAGACTTAAACACCTCTAGGGATAGAGATTCTACCCCCTCCCTAGGGAACCCATCCCAGTGTTTCACTACCCTCTTAGTGAAATAGTTTTTCCTAATATTCAGCCTAGACCTCTCCCACTGCAACTTGAGCCCATTGCTCCTTGTTCTGCCATCTGTCACTACTGAGAACAGCCTCTCTCCATCCTCTCTGGAACCCCCCTTCAGGAAGTTGAAGGCTGCTCTCAAATCCCCCCTCACTCTTCACTTCTGCAGGCTAAACAGACCCAAGTCCCTCAGCCTCTCCTCATAGTTCATGTGCCCCAGCCCCCTAATCATTTTGGTTGTCTGCTGCTGGACCATCTCCAGTGCATCCACATCCGTTCTGTGGTGGGGGGCCCAGAATCGGACGCAGTACTCCAGCTGTGGCCTCACTAGTGCCTAATAAAGGGGAATAATCACTTCTCTGGATCTGCTGGCAATGCTCCTCCTAATGTACCCTAATATGCCATTAGCCTTCTTGGCAACAAGGGTACCCTCTTGACCCATATCCAGCTTCTCATCCACTGTAATCCCCAGGTCCTTTTCTGCTGAATTGCTGCTTAGCCTGTCAGTCCCCAGCCTGTACCAATGCCTGGGATTCTTCTGTCCCAAGTTCAGGACTCTGAACTTATCCTTGTTGAAGCTCATCAGATTTCTTTTGGCCCAATCCTCTAATCTGTCCAGGTCACTCTGGGCCCTATCTCTGCCCTCCCATGTATCTACCTCTCCCCCTAGCTTAGTGTCATCTGCGAACTTGCTGAGGGTTCAATCCATCCCCTCATCCAGGTCATTAATAAAGATGTTGAATAAAACCAGCCCTAGAACCGATCCTTGGGGCACTCCACTTGAAACCAACCACCAGCCAGACACTGAGCCATTGATTGCTACCTGTTGGGCCCATCAGTCTAGCCAGCTTTCTATTCACCTTACAGTCCATTATCCAATCCATATTCCCTTAACTTGCTGGCAAGAATATTGTGGGAGACCGTAGCAAAAGCCTTGCTAAAGTCAAGGTATATCACATCCACTGACTTCCCCATATCCACAGAGCCAGTTACCTCATCATAGAAGCTAATCAGATTGGTCAGGCACAACTTGCCCTTGGTGATTCCATGTTGACTGTTCCTGATCACACTCCCCCTTAAGCAGGATCATAGTTTCCAGCTGAAAGCCAAAGTCCCTGTGGCAAAGTTTACAGCTGCTGCTCTGCACTGGATTCCCCTTTAACAACTGGCTGTTCAGCATACTCTTAGCTGGGATGCCAGGTGACGTTCTGGTCCCTTCGTCTCCTGGCGTGGGACTGGCTAGCAGGAGACTAAGGACGGAGGATGGTGGCAGCAGGGGTGCAGAGGCACCCACTAAGGATGGAAAATGCAGTGGTGCTGTGAATTTAACCGTGTGCAGAAAGACCCCGTCTCACTCCAAACGTCTGTCCCCTTTGTGTCTCCGAGTCCGGGCTACTGTCCATACAGCACAGAGCCACTGCAGCGATGGAAGCGCATGCTAAGTGCTCGTTTGCCTTACACCTCAGCTGCGGCACTGAGGGTGCGGAGCGGTTATTGCTGGAGCGGATGCTGGAGGTGGAAAGGACTCCCCTAGGTTGTCAGGTTCTGGGCTGCAGGCTGGCAGTAGCAGTTAGAAAATAATCGTTTAAACGGAAAACTTAGCCAATTGATGTGCAGCCTGCAACGGGGGCCAAGATTTTCCGGAGCGAGTCGTGACGTTGGATGGCCAGTTTGAGGCACCGCAAAGGGCCTTTCCAAGGGGCGGGGAGCAGTGCCTTCCGACAGGCCCCTTTCAGATGTCCCCCGCTGGGCCCCCGGAGAATGGAGGCTCCCAAACTTGCCAGTCGCTTCAACCAGTCTTGGCCTAGGCTCGCTTTCCACGAGTGACGACGATGTACGCGCTGCCAGGCCACTCGGCCGTGTGGTGTGAACAAAAAGCGAGCCGCGTTCGGCTGCCCGTGGGTGAGGGAGAACCCCACAAGGTCCTTGCTCCTGCCGTGCTCTGGGATTCGAGCTGGCCTTGAAACAGGGCTGCGGCAGGCGAATCAAGATGACCGTGGCAGGTATCTGTGTAAACGTCAACGTGTTACGTGTCGCCTTCCAGGCCTCATCGACAGGACAGGAGTCAGTCCAGCCCCAAGTGGGGACTTTAGCTCAAGCTGCAACCCATCTGGAGACCCCGGGGTCAGTCCCTGGAGCATTGGACAAGATGGAGGCCATCCCATAAAGCCGTGTGCTCATGGCTGCCGGCAGGGAACAGGCCCCAAGTGCCTTGCAGCCTCAAAGGCTCCGTGTGTGAGCGGTGGGGATCCCAAACAGGCAGTCGCACCTGCAGGTGAAGAGCCATGTCCAGATGCCACGGTGATGGGCTACCTATTGAGTCAGCCGTGGCCAATCCGCTACTCGTGAGCCCCATCCCCCCCCCCCCCCAGTGGCTCATGAAGCCACCCCCATGCCCCTGAAATGGTGAGCTGTCTGGCGGTAGGAGCCTGATGTGGCCAAAAAGCCTCTAAACACATTTTCTTAAAGGGGCAGTTTCCCTCCCCCCCCCTTTTTTTTTTTGCTCGACAACTTTGCCCCAGCTCTTCATGCTGGATCTACTGATATCTTGGCTCTTGCCCGGAATGGGCTGGCCACTCCTGTATTGGGTGGCTATCTAAAGACCTGAGCCTGCTAATTGTTTCATACTGAGCATAGTGGGTAACAAGGGCTCTGTATGCGGCAATAAATCATGGCTAAACTAGGCCATTGATATTCCAAGAGAAAATCCCCCTTTACGTGCCCAGCAGGTTCCACGTTTGCATTACCTCAGGAGCTGTTCTGTGGCAGAGTAGAGCCGGCTCCTCTTGCCAGGCCTCTCCCATCGCTGCCTGAAGCGTGAACAGCGGCGGGGGCCTCCCTGTCGAGTGGGACCCTGGTGCCTCGTTGCTTTATGGTTGTTCAGCACTTTCCCCTTGTCAGGGACTTAACTAGGCTTACGAGGTGATTGTGGGCCTGTCAGGAGGAATCTTCCCCCCCTAGACCCTATGAGGCCTGCTCGCTCTGCAGCGCCAGACTTCAGCACAAAGGCAGCCTTGCTCTGCGCAGCGGTTTGCTAAGTGAAGGGAGCCTCTGCCCCAGGGAGAATAAAGCAGAATTGGGTTTCATTTGCGGCCGCTCATGCTTAAGGAACGCAAAGGGGCTTGATGAAAAGGAAGGAGTTAGCTGTCACGGCTACAGTGACTGCACAGGGGAAATGCTGCCTTCTGGGCTCAGTGACTCTCGCAGCATTGGGTGGCCTCCACTGAGTGGAGGGGGGGGACTCGCTGGGAGTTGGACCAGCAAGACAGAAAAATAGCTTCCTTTTATTCTACATTTCTGCTCTCCCTGTTTCCCCGGGGGCTAATACTGTGTTGCCATCGGGAGCGGGGGACTTATGAGACCAGCTTCCTGCGCAGCCACTGATTTACTGTGTGGTCTTGGGCAAGTCCCGTTAGCTCTTGGCTGCCTCAGTTTCCCATCTGCCATGGAGAATGTCACCGTTTCCCCGCAGGCGTTGCAGAGATGGCTCATTGTTCTGTGCTGTGCTTTGAAATGGTAAAGTCGTTTAGTTCCGCATCTTTATATTTGCTGACTCACGTACCCAGGGTCTGATCCAGAATGGAGCCAGCTTTGGGGCAGGGTCCAGCTTTTCCATCAGCGCAGATACTGCGCCAGAGCCAGCAGGGCTGTGTGTGCCAGTGGTGGCTTCTAGGCACTACCCCAATGCAGACAGTCAATAAGAAACCCTGTTGTCTTTTGCAGTCCACATTCGCCACTGAACTGCATCTGTAAGGTGGCCTGGTCACTCTGTGAGTGTGTCATTGGATTGCCCTTGAGTGGGACTTTTGCAGCAGCAGATTTCAGGTAGATTCTGGGTGCCGGCAAGGCACATGCCATGTGACTTGTAGTATGGACTAGGGATGTTAAATTTAGTTTAATCAACTAATCGACTAGTCAATAAAATTTCCATCGATTAGTTGATAAACGGGGGAGCCGCAGCGGGGCAGGAACTAACTTCGCCGCTGCTCTGCCTTTTAAGTGTATTAAGAGCCAGCAGGCCCTTAATCTGAGGCTGGATGTGAGCCAGGAATCAGCTGATTCCTGATTCGTCAGGTGCCGGGGGAACCGGCTCCCGCTCCTCCATTGCTGCCTCGGATAGAAGACAGCAAGGAGCGGGGAGGAAGAAGCGACTAGTCAGGGGACTAGTGGACTATCCAATAAGCTTATCAGATAGTCGACTAGTCGCTTAAATGTCTAGTGCGGAGAAGAGGATGTTTGTGCATCCCGAGAATGTTCCATCTCTGGAGCTGCTCGTGCCCGAGTAGGGGGCTGTTTCCCTCTGAGGATAGCAGGGCCAAATCCCATTGCTGGACTAATATTTGCAACGAGAGGGTTGTCCTATTTGGTTGCAGTTCAGAGACTCTGTTGCACATGAGATGGGAACATCCTGCTACTGAAAGTCGGGTGCCGTGTCTGTATCAGCGCCGGGGGATGCTTTGCATGCGGTGAACTCAGTGCACCGTGCTGCTTATTTGGAGGCCAAGTTGTTTCATTTCATCTCCCTGTAATGAGATTTCCTGTCTCCAATCCCTTCCTCTTCCCCGGGCTGCTCTGATGAGAGAAGAGCTCAGAAATCAGGCAAGGTGGGCCCGACTGCCGCTGACCCGTGGGGCAGGTGGGGTCATGAATGGTTGGTTGGCTAGTCTGCAGCGTTAACTGACGCGGCGCTTTGATGTGGGAATGGGATTCTGCCCGAGGCAGACGGAGCTCAGACACAATTTTCTCTGCTCTCTCAGTGGCAGAACCTCTGCCAGGCGGGACGGTGGCTCTCAGACGTGAGGGGCTGAGTTATTTCTGAGAAAAGGGCTGTGGGGGGCTCTCGCGGTGAAGCTCGCCCCGGGGTTGCTGACACCGCTTGCTGGCGGAACGGTGCCTCTCTGGGCCATGCCTGCCGGATGGAACGGCTTTCTTTATGTGGCGGTTTGGAATTGCACCACTGCTCTGGGCTCTGCCTAGTGCAGTTCACTGTAGGACATGCTCTGCCCCCAGCACACAGCCGGTGGGGTTCTGCTAAACGCTCTCAGGTGATGCACCTGTGCAGTGGCCGGTCTCCCGTCCCGGTGAGGAACGGCAAGTCCCCAGGGGGCAGTGCAGCACATCATGGCGGTGAGGAAAGAGGTGCAGACCTCTCCTCCTGAAAGATGCCTTCCAAGTCTTGGGTGGTTTTCCACTGAAAGAAGATGCTGTCAGAATGGGGCAGCCAGCTTGGTGGGGGGTGCAGGAGGCAGGCGAGAATACAGCTCACTCTGCCTGGCTCCGTAGGCTCCTGCGGTGCTGCCAGGAGTAGAAACGTGTTTCAAGCCTGCTTTGTGGACTCACTCCAAGACACGCAGGGAACAGAGTAAGGTGGGCCCACTTGTGCACCGTGACTCTCCTGCCTGGGATGTAAAATCCCATCTCATTAGTTAACCAGTGAAATGTTAAGTTTAACTGGTTAATTGATCAAATGGGAGCCGCAGGCAGGGACTGCTCCCACCCACCAGCCCCATACGGGGGCCCGGTGGGGCTGAAGCAGCCCTCTGCCCAAGGCAGACTACAGGCAGGGGGCTGCTTCCTGGGTACCGGTTATCCCTTACCTGGTAAACATCACCTGTTAAGGATGAGGCTTACTGGGTAACTGGTTAACTGGATACCCCTTAACATCCCTACTCCTGACTGTAGTGCCACTATCACGCCGAACAGCTAATGTTCCTGGCAAAGCGCGTGGAGAGGCAGCACCTAAAAGGCTCCATCGACTGCATGCAGAGAGCGCCCCGGTCTCGTGGCCGGTCGGACTGTCACTGGGTTAACAGGGATGGTTCCAGTGTATCTTCAGGGTCTGTGGCTGGCCTAACCACTGACTATTCACACCTGTCCCTGAAGCACCTGGGGCTTCGTCTAGACAACACGCCTTTTTCAAAAGAGGCTTGTTCGAAAGATACTTCGAAAGCGTCTAGACTACAGTCAGTATTTTCAAAAAAGTGAGCCGCTTTTTCAAAAGAGAGCACCCAGGCAGTCTGGATACTGTCTTTCGAAAAAGCACAGTTTGCATTCCATAGCGCCTTTTTTTCGAAAATGAAAACGTAAAACGAGGTTTTCCGCGGTAGAAAAAACTGCCGTGTTCTTTCATTTTACTTTCGAAAGAACGCGGCAGCAGTCTAGACGCAGGTGAAGACTTTTCGAAAAAAGGCCCCTTTTTTCGAAAAGTCTCTGTAGTCTAGACACACCCTGGCTGCCTGGCTTAGATGAAATGCAACCTGAGTTAAATCAAGCTGTACCCAACTACCTATTCCAAACAGCGCTTCTCCCTGTACACCCAGGCTTTGCTGGTTGCCCACAGTCTGTCAAAGGTCTGCTCAGACAGGCGGCTCTCCAGCCTCGCAGCTCAGAGCAAGTGAAGGGCGGGAACTCTGGGCTGCCCCCTTTATACTTGTTTTGGCTAAGGGACGAGAAGGGCATCGAGAGAGACACGAAAGGGAAGCATGTGGCATCCTTACAAGGTTACGTCGTCCACTCCCACTGTTCAGTGCAGGGTGGATCTTTTCTGTGTACATTCGTAGTGCTTGATCCAGCCTAGCTTTAAATGCTCCAAGCAACGAGACTTCCTCTGCTTCGCCAGGAGAAGCTGCTCTCAATCGGATTGCTCTTGTTGGAAGCCAATTCCATTGTTTGACCATGTAGGTTGCTTGCATCACCTTCTCCCCTCCTTTGGGGTACACACATCTGTAGGGGGTTATTGAATTCCATGCACCCCTCATCCCTAGCATGCTTAGCCGTGAAACTGCAGATTTTCTGGTTTGGGTTTTATTTTCTTCCTTGGCTTTAGGGGGCCTACTCAACACCATTTAGACTAGATGGCCCCTGTGTAACTGCTGAGAGCTGGTGTGGGTGCTCCCCAACACCCTCCTGTAAAGATGTGCTGGTCTCTTGCTATGTAGACCCATGAACCTGGCGGGGCAATAGAATAAAGCCGCATTGAGCTACGCAAGAGCTGCATGTCCGATAAAATTCCTTCACGCACACAGCAGCCCTCCCACTGCTGCAGCTGCAATCTCCATGGGAAAAGTGCCTCTGACCAGGACACACAGGGTAGTGCTGGGCTAAAAATAGTAAGAAATTAAAAAAAACAAACCAAACCAAAACAAAAAAGCCCAGGCACTTAGATGTTAAGTTTCCAGCCACGTGGTAAGTTTGACCCCTCCACGGCTTGGAATCATGGAATTTTTTCATGCCAGGAGTCACATGCAGTGTCTATATTATGCTTGATGACAGTGTGCAGCAATCCAGGCTGGGAAGGGCCAGAATGATCAATAGTATTGGTATGACCAGGCGCTATAAGGCCCTAGGCACAGGTTCACGCCCCGTAGTGCTAGGCACGGTCTTGGGTATAAATGCAGGCAGGTTCAGAATTGTTCCCTTTCCCAAGGGATGTAAAATCCCATTAAAAATGTTAACCAGTTAAATTATAAGGGTGTTGGGTACCAGATAACCGGTTAACTGGTTACCCATTTACACTCCTAAATTAAACCAGCCTCGCCCCAGTGTTTGTGCCCATGTCTAGGGGTTGCCTTTCTCACAGGCTCTTTCTGCCTCCTGGGTTCCTGATTCTTTTTCTAAGTCACGAGGCCAAATTCAGCCCTCGCATAGAGGTAGGCAACTCCTAGAGGTCTCAGGCTTGCTCCAGGGCAGGTTTCAGTCTGGTACATTGCAGATTGTAGGGGGAATTGTGGCCGCTTCTGGGGGAATGTCTTCTAACTTGCATTTTCCCCATACGGTTTCTACTAAATGTCTGTGGCCTTTCTCTTGGATGCTCTGACAGGCTCCAAGCACGGCTTCAAAGCTGCACTAGGGAAGATGGCCGTAGATCGCCAGTGTGAAACGGTCACTGTAACACTTCACAGACGCTTAGCGCTGAGCTCGTAGGCAGGTGTTACACTCTCCCTTGGTACCTGCTGTCTGTCATTCACAAAGTGGATTCCTAAATGTTCCTGTGTACTCGTGAGCTGGGCAGTTGCCTCGGAAACCTTTGGCTAAAACCGTACAGAGACAGAGAAACGATACTCTGGAGTCTCGAGAGGCGCTCCTAAAAGGAAAGCTGTTACCAGTCTTGTCGCCCCTCTGGGCTGTTGGCTCTGCTGGCCTTTTCCCAACTGCTATTTTTGCTCCAGGAATGTGATGTGGGGACGCGTTGACAGGCCTGCCCTGCAGTGCTGCGTAGGTTGTGTTGGTCAAGCTGCACGATGGAGAAGAACTAAGAATTCAAGAGATCAGAGTTCGAGAAAGGAGTGTGGGATTACAGGCGAAAGGTCCAAATGTCACTGCATCGCAGCTTGGTGCTCAGCCCGACCGTGAGCATTGCAAGGGCCAGGGCTGGGAGCACTCCCATTTTTTTTGAACTGTAAAGCTGGTGATAGTCTCCCTCAGCCTGATCGAAGGAGGCTCTCGGCAACCCCGCGCCGCAGGATCGAGTTAGGGGGTTCCCGTGTCCCTTTGACACATTTTGAGCAGAAAAATGCCTAGCTCACTATGGCGCTCCTTGGGTAAGCTCTTTCGGCTCTGATGCGAACCGAAAACTTCACCTATATTGGGCAGCAGGGCAGGGAGGGGATTTAATTTGCACAGGCGGGTTGGGATCCTCCCAGACTCAAAGCAAAACACCCACCAGTCTAAGGCAAAGTAAGGCCGGCTGTGTGCTTCCCCTCCTCACCCTGAATCCCTGCCAGGTGTCCCTGAACTCCGGTCTCCTGCAGACCTGTCCCCTGGCTCTAATCTGCGGTTTCCTCTGCCGCACTTGCATCCTCTTGGCATGTTCAGAAGGAGAATGCAACAGGGCCGCGGGGGAGGAAGGGCTTGGGCTGGGGAAAGCCATTGTCTGGGATGACATCAGGGCCTCTTATCACTGCCATCTGCCAGCTCCCTCCCAGTGGCCCTGGGATTGGTATCACATCACTGCTGGGAGGACAGCTGCTGTAGTTATGCAAGTTACGACCCCTGCCATGGGGCTGGAGAGCGGAACGCCAGCGGAAGCAGAAAGGCGAACGGACTCCGCAGTCTGAGACCCTTGCTTCAAATCCTCACTTCTCACCATTCCCACTTCTGTCCCTTTTTACCCTTCCCCTTCCTGGCCTTTGTCCATGCTGCTCACAGCAGCTTGTCTAGTAGTTAGAGCACAGGACTCATAAAGTATATTCTGGCACTGCCCCTGGATGGCTGGGTCCCCTTCATTGAGTCCCTGTAGCTCTGTGCCTCAGCTTCCTCCTTGGTAAAACAGGGACAGTACCTACATACTTCATCATGTGGGTTTGAGGTGCAGCTACTGACTGCAAAGTGCTGTGACTGTCTAGGGAAAGAGGTTGTAGACAAACAAGGTGGTTGAGATTTGCAGAGTGGTCTAAGGGACTTAGACACCTTTCCACTACTAATGTTAATGAAATAAGCTATTTTAAATCTCTTAGCTAGCTTTGAAAATCTCAAGCAGTACTGGCTGGAAACTGGAGCATTTCTAAGATCTGATAGGTCTGTGTCTGCTCACTGGGCAATTAGGACAGTGGTCAATAGAACAGGACTTTTATCCAATCCCGAGACAAGTGACCTGTTTTTATTTCCTTCTTTCATTTCTGGTCATTGCCAAGGACTCCGTGTGCACATAAATGGAAGCTCTCTCATCTGTCTGCCTCTCTTCTGAGTCATGCAGTGGTACAACAGGCCCAGGAACTTCTCTGATGTTGCAAGCCTAGAACTGTTGCAGAAGAGGGGTTGGACCTTGAGGTCAGGGATGAGAGAGACCCAGCAACTCATCCAGGCAGGATGCAGTCACCCGATAAGACTTAGCTGCTATTCTGAGTATTCTGTGCTGCCTCCTCCCCGCCAGTCACATGGGGAGTAAACGCATCCCGGGGGATGTGCCTTTTGCAGGAAGGGAGCAGGAACTTTGGAAGCCGAAGGTTCCACGGCTGCTGGTCCTACGGTGCCAGTCTCCTCAGTCGCTCGCACGTTGTGCTGTTTGAACAATCTGCACAGCCACTTGTCATCCCTCAGTTCCAGGCACAACCGATTCACTCCGTCTTCCCTCAGAGACAGAGTTCCCTGTCAGCTGAGTGGGCGGGCTGCCGTCCAGCAGAGGTTGGGGTGCTGCCCATCTCGTTAGCTGAGTGCCCACAGCCGGCAGCATGTGTTTCTATTGGTGGTGCACATCTGCACATGCTTCAGTGCATGTAAAACTGATTCCGCCCATGGATAGAAAAAATTAGAGAGAACACTGCTAGGCCGTAGTGGTGTTTTGCTGCAAGTCCTGCCAGCCTCATGCTGAGCCCAGTGGTGTCAAGGGCTGTGCACATGCACAGCAAGGAGTGACTCCTCCAAAGAGCTTGCCCTGATTCTGCAGTGCTTGGCCTGCCTGAGGTTGGAGTCAAAAGATCCATGTTAAATTCCCTGCTCTGCCACAGACTCCCAGTGTGAACTTGGGCAAGTCACTTATTCTGTCTCACATCTCCCATCTCTAAAATGGGTAACAAACGTGACAAGTTGGGGAGCTGTTCAGAGGAGAACCTGCAGGAGATGGATATTCGCGGTGCTACACCTGCAGTTGAGCCCAAAGAAGAGGAAATGAAAACTTAGAAATGTATTAGCCGATCTATGATCTTCCCAAACTCGGCCATGCAAACTCTGCTCCAGCCCCCAGCCTGGAAACAGAGAGAGGTGTTGTCTTCCAGAGACGAATGATGCTGAGAGGTCTGTCTCTGCTAGGGCTTTGCCAGGCCTCTCTCTGTGTTGCGTGGGTGTGCAGGCTGGCTGTATACAAACAGCTTTGCTGTCTGATTGAGAGAGAACCGTCAATTCCCTGTGTGTGCAGGGGCTGCTTGTTAATGGGCTTTCTTTGCCAAAGTACAAATAGGTCTTCATGGTGCAGATTTACACAAGAAACTCGCAGGTTACGGTTTTTGTAGCACCGCTAGGTTTCGCTTATACATTAATGTTCATTTCTGTGGCCTGCCTAGCAACAAGCCCCTGTTGCATTATTGACGAGTGACACCCTGAAATCTTACATTTGTTGATTTGTAATTTTTAATTGCAAACATCGGGCCCGATCCTGCTGTGAGCTCCACATGGGGACGGGCACCACTGCAAGGAGCTGATTAACAAGGAGCGTGTTTCTCGCGTAATAAAGAGGAAGCAGGTCCCAGCTGTGAAGAACCCATTGATCTAATGTTCCACTACTAGGGGAGGGTTTGCGTTGTAGTGGCTGGAGGGTGGGTGGGTGGGTGGGTGGGGTGTGTGTGTGTGTGTGTGTGCACGCGCACTCAGACTTGATTTAATGGGACTTCTGCTGCTGCATCTTTTCACACGTTTCTTGACGTTTGCATCATAACTGGTCAAACCCAGCTTCATGCCCGCATTCAGGCTGTCTTCTGTCAGTCTGACAGCAGGGGGCTGGAGGTGTGGGGGTGCAGGAGTCTGCGTTGGGGTACACCAGGGGCTCAGGGCAGGGGGCTTGGGTGTATGATGAGCTCAGGGCACAGGGTTGGGGGTGCAAGAGTTATGGCGGGTCAAGAGTCAGGGCTGGGAGCTGGGTGTGTGGGGGAGGCGGGGCAGGGAGTAGAGTATGTGGGTGGGCCCTGAGGACACATTACCTTACCTGGCCAGGGCTGGGCTGCTGCACGCGGGCAGCAGTGGCTGCACAAAGCGCCAGGTCAGGATCACTGCAGACGGATCCTGACCTCCCCTCCTATCCGTGCTGCAGCGGAGGGAAGGGGGCACCTCCAGCCCTTCCTGCAGCCAGACGGGGACCGAACTACAGGGCCTGCCCCAGGATCAGGCCGGGAACAGGACGCTGCCTGATTGTGGCCTTGTTGGCCCCAGCCATGCGGCTCGCCCCGGGAGCAGCCAGGTAGCCACCACCTTCCCCAGGCCTGGAGCTGCAACCAAGGGCACCATGTGGCCTCCCTCTGCCCATGTGCCGGAGCTGGCGCCAGGCCAAGGTGCAGCCCCAGAACAAGCCTCCCATCCCGGGAGCAGCCAGGCAGTCACCACCAGCTTCCCCAGGGCTGGAACTGGCCTCCAGAGCCTGGGATTGTGCGTTCGAGCCCCAACTCTGCTCTAGGAGCATCTGGGCAGCTTTCCCAAGGCTGGCGCTGGAGCTGGCATCAGCTGATGGCAGGGGGGTGGGAGAGGCTTACCGATTAACCCTTCGCATCCCTCCGAGAGACAGTACTTGTGGGATACAAAGCACACCCGCAAGAGACGGAGAGAGAGAGGAAATGCAGCAGAGAGCTGGGGAGAAGGAAGAAAGGAGGACCCTGGCATGTGGGGGAAAGCCCCCCCCCCCGCCCTTGTTAATTACTGTTCGTGCCTGTGCAGACAGGTCTCCTTTGTTCGGGGGAGTCTGCCGGGGACTTGGCTTCCTTTTTCAACAAGCAGCACAAATGTGCACCTAAAATAAGTCATGCTGTTTTATGGAGCTGGTAAAAATAAAAGCCTTCCAGCAGAGGCATGTGCGACGGCACAGAGGGTTTATCACTGGCTGGAGCATTTTCCAGTGCCACTTGGCTGCCCGTGGGAGGATAACCTTTTATAATGGTTATCAGCTCCCACGCAGACCAGGCCTGCTCCAGCCGGTTGCTTAATTTGGACATGAATGCTGAGCACTTTTGCGTGTTAATCTTTAGCTACACATCTTGGTGGCTCAGCCTGCACCAGAGCCAGGCATGGCTTTGTCCTCTGCCAAGAGCTGACGGAGCCTTGGAACTGGCCCCACTCATGGTGCTCTGCTGCGTCCTTTGCCAACCCAGCCCCCTTTGGCCGCTAACCCTTGCAGCAGCCTTGTGTCTGCCACAGTGAATGTAGCACTGACCCCGCTTGGGCCCCCAGCACAATGTCAGCCTTAGATCTTCAGTGCTAATGAATTGAGGGTGGGAGCCTACAGGAGTTACGCATCTAAAGATACTGACAGGAGCTTTTAAAAATCCCACTAGATGCCTAATAGTAATAGAGATGTAGCCGTGTTAGTCTGGTGTAGCTGAAACAAAAGACAGGACTATGCAGCACTTTAAAGACTAACAAGATGGTTTATTAGGTGATGAGCTTTCGTGGGCCAGACCCACTTCCTCAGATCAAATAGTGGAAGAAAATTGGCACGACCATATATACCAAAGGGATACGATCAAAAAAAAAGTGAACACCCATAAAACTGACAAATTAGATTAGCAGAGTCTCTCACTGTAGTCAGTGCAGTTTGTTGATCTTAATGGGTTGTTCACTTTTAGTCCTTTGGGTACGATATCCATCTTTTTGCACTTGGACAGAAAGATGATGTCTGTCTGGATCTGTGCAAGTTTCTTCATCTGGTTGATGGGTTTCCATTTGTCAGTTTTATATGTGTTCACTTTTAATCCACGTTGGGGTCTCCCCTGCCCCCTGCTTGTTGCCCCTCCCTCAAAGAATTCTAGTCTGGACACTAAAGGGCCAAAATCCCAATAATATGTATGTAAGATCTTGACCAAGTTTCTGTTAAGAATCTTTCACATATGCCCAAACTGGATGGGCCTGGTCTGAGGCCTCGCTAACAACGGACAAAACATGGCTAAAAGGGAACAGAAATGAGCAGAAGACAGGCCTTGTTTGTACAACTAAACATGAAACAAGTTGAGACAGCAGAACCCCAGGTGCAGGGCAGTAGTTGGGGCCTTACTGTGAATTATAGACCGATAACTCTGAGAGTGGCGTCCAACGTCTGCCTCCTAAACTCAGGAGGAGATAGCGGAGTATCCTCCCTACATACCAGCCATATACACTTGCCAATGCTGTGTACTGTTTACTGTTCTCTTTGTTTTAAAAGCATAGAGGAATGTACCTGCGAGCAAACCTGTCTGGAAGACGCCACCCATCATTTCTAGGGACCTGAAATCAGGATTTCATCTTCTTACTGCAAAACAACACTTGAGCCATAACACCTGGTTTTAGCATCCATGTAAACCTGAGCCGTGGGCGGAGCAATCGTGTCATCCTTAGACTGTTGGCTTCTTGCGCTCATTATGTCTTGCTGCTAGGACCTATGCAGGGGCTTGGATCTCCCACCCTGTCACTTCTCTCCGCCCGTTGGCAGCCTAATTAATCTAGAGTAATCCACTGTTGGGCGTCTCACTGAGCCGAGTGAGCGAAGTGGCTCCACCAGCGCTGTGCGTAATAAACCCTTGTGCTTGGATCTGTGGTTCCTTCAGACACTGACCTCCAGTCTGCCCCAAGGCTGGCTGTGTGTCTGGGGCGAACCTCCCTCACGCACGTCCTGTGAGTCTCCTTCCCTCCCACTGTTCCCATTAGGGCCAAGGGTGTAAACACCTTCCCCAGACATCTCCTGTTCCCTGCTACTCAGCAAGGCTACAGCATCCCCTTCCTCCTCTGGGAAGAACCCAGCCAGCTCCCTCCCCCGCTGGGGCTCAGCTTTAATTAGGCTTGGCTTGGCCTGCCCTCCAGGGGGCATTAACTGGCCTCTCAGGTTCTCATTAACTCTTTGATGCCTGTGTGGGGTACATATCCCATGCCAGTGTAGTTTATTACACGAGGTAAGCGAAGGTATCAAGCAGCTATGAAGTTTGTATCACTGTGTCGGAGCCTCTCCCCCGCCACCTTCAGCCATCTCACATCAAAGCTCTGTTTGAGGCAATAGCTTGACTGGAACCTTTAGCAGCCATGCAGGTTCCCCATGAGCCTGCTCAGGAGAGATTCGGACGCTGCCCAGCTGATTAGCAGTGCGCCCACTGCGAGGTTCTTTGTTTTTGCTGGTGGTGCACATTCGCACATGCCTCAGTGCATGTCAAATGTATTCTGCACATAGGTGGAAAGCTTAGAGGGACCATTGCCGCAAGGTTGTTTCATTCAGAGCATTTAGCCTGCAATGCCTGTGACCCAAAACTGCTTAGTGCCAGCTGAGAAAGGAGCCTGGGTAACCCCAGCGACTGGTAATACGTTCTAGTTCACCCCCAGAATGTCACGGAAGACCGCAAGTGAAAGCCAGCTAATGAGATCATGCTGAAATGCAAGGAGTGCTATTATGTGAGGAGTTAAGTTCCTAGAAGCTGTATCCAGGTGTTGGTCACCAGCTATGGATGCAAAGGGATAACTGGTTACCCGGTAAGGGTGATGGTTAACTGGCAGCCCAGCTGTGATGGAGCAGTCCCCTCTCCCATGTCACGCCGTGGGCGTGGGGCTGTTCCAGCACAGCTGTGGCGTGGTGAGCCTGGCCAGAGCCGCCTCCTGCCCCCGATGTGGTGGGATCCCGGTTAACTAGTTAAATGTCACTTTAACCAGTTAACTTTTTAAACAGGATTTTACATCCCTATCACCAGCAGAAGTGAAAAACAGATTTTTTTTGGTCAGCGAGGAGACGTTTATTCACTGTCTCTCTGTTGGGAAGTCAATGAAGCATTGTAAGCTGACACAGTGGGTGTCTGTTTACCAAGTCAAATGTTAACAACAGAGGTAAAGTCTAAAGGGAAAACAGCAGAAAGAAAAACAAATCTTGGGTGAGGATCCTGCCTGGGAGCAAGGACAGTGAGTTTAGGGAGCATCGTTAGGAGGCAGAGAATACATCCCCTCATTGCGGGACACGGCCTACAACAGACTCGTCAACGCAGAAGCCAGAAGCAGTCAGTACAATCCAGCTTGGACGGAGAGAGGCCCAGAACCCCGACTCCCTTCCCTGCACCCCAAGCCAATGACTCTCACTCATACACCCAGCAGCCATCTCCCCCTGCAGCCAGCCCTGCCTCTAGCCTTTGGCCAGCTTCTGGGGCAAAAGGTGTCACCTGGTAAAGCTGATAATTGCTTACTTAAGTTCATACCTCATGCAGTGGTTGAAGACACTTCCAGTAGCCCAGGACACAAGAATTTACACATATAGTTCTGCAAATCTGTGGCTAGTTGAATGGATACAAAGGTGGTATTCACACAGGGCTGCATTTATACGGACTGGCCCACCTTTGCCAAAATCAGAGTGGAAATACACTGCAGACTGTGTTGCACTGTTCTTGTAGAAAGTTCTGGCGACATTTGGGCTTCAACCTTTGGAGTCTCTGGTCCATTATGAACCCAGCCAGAGCTGTACCTGTTGGCATTTTTGCAGGTTGTCAGCATGAGGAACTCGGAGGGCTGCAGGGCTGAAATGCACGCTAGCGCAGAGATGTGGTCTGTCCCAAGCCTTGTACACCACTGATACCGTGTTTTGAAGGTTCAGGCAAGATTCAACAACGTGCAATCTTTGTGCTGTCACTGCATTGGATGAATTTCTCCTGACCTACGTATCCATGGTGTAAGGCTCTGCTAAAGACTAACAATGACGTAATACGCCAAATAATGCAAATGCTGTGGTTGCTATTAAAATAGTCAGCATTTGCCAGCAGCAGAGGTGGCTGGCATACCAGCATTCCCCTCTACCTAAGCAGCAGGGCGTGGTAACAGCTAGGAGGTGGTTAAGTCTCGGCTTGACAAAGCCCTAGCTGGGTTCATTTACTTGGGATTGGTCCTGCCTTGGGCAGGAGGCTGGACTTGATGACTCCTGAGGTCTCTTCCAGCTCTATGATTCTAGGATCTTTGACTTAATGGCTTCTGCAGTGCCAGTCAAATGAATGCTAGTGGGGCTCATGGTACTACTGCTATCCAGCAGCAAGAAGCTAATCTCTGCTCAATTGGCTACTCCCTGTATGGCTTTCCCTTCCCTGCTGTAGGTTAGGGCTCCCTGGTGCTGTCCTCTTCTGCTGCACCGTGAACAATAAACTTGGCTCCGCACTGATTTAAGGCATCACAGCGACACTGTGCCCACAATCGATAATCATCCGGGAGCCACTGCCGCTGACCCCACGCACCCAGCTTCTGTATCTTAAGCCTGTTGTTGTGCTGCTTTGTGCCTGCGGGGGAAACATAAATGTCTAGGTTTTAATGGATAGGAAAGAGTAGGAAAAGCTGAGTCGTGTTTCCAGGAAATAATGTCCCTAGGGTCTCCGTTCCCTTGTTCTGTCCTGCCACCATTAAGTACTGTGGTGTGACAGCCACTCTGAAACGATACACCATGACCTGAATGTCTGCATTATCCAGATCCCTGCCTTGGCCCCTATGTATTTCACAGGGGCAGAAGGCAGGAATTCACGTAATGCAGAGGTTTGAGTAGTAGAGCTGAGAGTTCAGGACTGTATGAGCAGGATGAAGAGTACAGACAAGAAGCGGAGCGGGTGGGGTAGGGCTACCCCAGAGATGAATGCCTGCTGCCCTCTAGATTGTCTGCATAACATCCATGTCCCCACGCTATTGGGATCAGCAGGAGCACATGGCAAGAGTTATTAGACTAGATGTATTTCTATAGCATCTGTCACTGTGTCTGTTTGAGGGGCCGGCGTTGCTTCCTTCTCAAACAAAATGGTACATAGTACAGAGCAGAGGTGAGCAAAAGGTTCATTTTTTTCTGCAGCAATGGCTGTTTTCCTCCAAATAACGCAGGCGGCGTTTGCACCCCTCTTTGCTACCATTTCAGTGCGTCTGTGGTCAGAAAAGCAAAGCTGATGAGAGACTGGAGCACAGTTGCTATGCAAACTGTCTTCTCTAGTTCTTGCAGCGCATCCTGACTCTCACCCAGAGCCTTGCTGCGCTTCCAGGCCTCTGGAGATGCTGCTACTTGCAGTCGGGGTTTAGCATGGCTCCTTTAGGCAGTAGGGAGCCTGTCTCGGACGTCACAAAGAGCTGCAGCTTCCACTGGCTTCATCTCACCCCTTCTGCAAATTAGACTCAAGGTTCACCAGACTCTCTCTGCTACCCAAGTCTCCGAAGATAAGACGACTGGACTCCCAGCTCACAACAGAGGGGGGAGCTCTGAACAGGGGAAGAGTTTGTCCCTGCTCCTCCTCTGGGCTCTGGCTCCTGCCTCTCAGAATTACTCTCCTGCCCCAGAGGATTTTCCAATCAGGAATGGGAAAAAGCTTTTTCATCAGTTGCAGATTCAGCCTGCTCTCTTCCTTGGGCGCTTTGGCTAATTAGTGCTGTTCAGAAAAGACTTCTCTCCTGTATGAGAGCATGAGTCGTGTGTGTGTGTGTGTGTGTGTGTGTGTGTGTGTGTGTGTGTGTGTGTGTGCGCGCGCGCGGGGGGGGGGTTGTGTGTGTGCACGAGAAAGATGCAGCAGAAGCATCAGCGAGATGGTGATCGCGAGGAAAGGCCAGGCACATCTAGACTGCTTGCTTCTGCCGAAAGATGATCTGCAAATTCAGAGCTAATTTGCATATCTTCTTCTGATCGCGTTATCAGAAGAGATTGTCGAAAAAGAAAGCAGTTTAGAGCGGTTTTTTTGAAAAAAACCCCTTTTTCGAAAGAACCCTTCTTCCCAAAAAGAATGAGGTGTGCAGGGTTCTTTCGAAAAAGGGTTTTTCCCCAAAAGAGCCACATCTAAACTGCTGTCTTTTTCGACAAAACCTCTTCTGATAACACGATTGGAAGATATGTAAATTAGCTCCCAGTTTGCATATCTTCTTTCGGCAGAAGAAATTCATCTAGACGTAGCCCCGGTCTCCTGGGCAGGGAGAAGAGGAGGGAATGTGGGCTTTGCAGCCTCCGGGTAGGAAACCTGAGGTCAGAAACAAAATGGCCGCCTGGGCACCAGGGGCCTGTTTAAAAAGTGTGTCAGGGCCCTTCAGAGGGATTTTCCTGAGCTCGTGGCTTGTCTTCATATGGCTGGTTACGTTAATGCTCTGGGCTTTTGTTGGGATTAGTGAGATCTGCTTATGCTCACCAGGGAGGAAAGTAAGGGTCAAAACCAGATTCGCCATGTGGGATCTTACATGAAACAAGAACGATCAGAGAGAGCGAAGGGAAAGGAACGTGCTGCAGCCTCTATGTGGCCTGGTTACCCGTCCGCAGAGCTAAGGCAGGAAGTGGCAGGGCAGGTCTAAATGTGCTCTCACTGCTGACCTGCCCCTGTGCATTGTCCAGCTAGCCCGTGGCCTTGTGATGATGGTAAACGAAGACTGGAGCATCCTCTTCCCCCCACTGAGACCCAGCACTGCAGACGACATTGCGCTGCGCTCCCAAAGAGGACGTATTTTCAGACTCCGATAAGTGCGCACCATGTCGCACGCGGATTCCTGCTGATCCTGACAAACCACCTTACAGGGACAGAATTGTCCCCTGGAGGCAGTATGAGGCTGTTCCCGACATGTCTCCGGATGCTGAGGCAGCGAGGGGAGCAGAAGCAAGCAGTAATGGGCCTTCATAGCGCAGTAGCTTAGCGTGGGCTTTTGCTAGTTTGCAGTGTCTTGTGACCCCCACCCTTGAAATCTCTCTGGGGATTCTCCTGGAGTTCTTCTGGTCTTTAGACTTCACCAGCCCCCCCAAGACTCTTGGCCTTGTAGAGAAGCTGTTTGGCGCAGGAACTATGCCCAGCATGGCACTGAGCAGACTGTCAACACAACCAATAACGAGCTACCATAATCAGCAGGGAGAACTCCCGAAGTGTGGCCCATCAACTTTCACTTGGACTCATCTCTTAGTTGTTTTTTAAAATCCCCTTTACCCCCCGTCCTGCAGCCAAGGGCAAAGTTTCTTCATTGTTACTGTCCTGAGCCACCACACTGCAGGGCTACGTCTAGACTGGCATGATTTTCTGCAAATGCTTTTAATGGAAAAGTTTTTCCGTTAAAAGCATTTGCGGAAAAGAGCATCTAGATTGGCACGGACGCTTTTTCGCAAAAGTGCTTTTGTGGAAAAGCGTCCGTGCCAATCTGGATGCGGTTTTGCGCAAGAAAGCCCTGATCGCCATTTTCACCATTGGGGCTTTTTGCTCAAAACAATACCGCGTTGTCTACACTGGCCCTCTTGCACAAAAGCATTTCCTCAAGAGGGCTTTTGCATTTCCTCTTACATGAGATCGTCAGTGTTCTTGCAGAAATTCAAGCGGCCAGTGTAGACAGCTGGCAAGTTTTTCCGCAAAAGCAGTTGCTTTTGCAGAAAAACTTGTCAGTCTAGACGCAGCCCAGGAGTTCTAACTTCCCTTCGTCACTGGGACTTTGGTATTTTGGGCGGAAAAGTTTCAGACCGACCTGTGGCAATTTGCAGTTGTTTGACTTAGTGATGTAGGCCCTTTCCTCCCTCTCCACGTCTCATCATGAGTCCCTTCCCTGGTTTGTCTCGTCTGGTTCATCCAGGATAAAGCAGGATTTTGATTTCTGTGCATATCAGGTCCCCAATGCCTTAGTTTTCATCTCCCTGACTTTGGGCCTGAGCTAATGCCCACTAACGTCCATAGGGTGGGAGTTCTTTGTATTAGGGTTACCAGGTGTCCGGTTTTCACCCGGACAGTCCAGTATTTGCGGGTTCCATCTGGTTAAAAAACCAGGAAATACCGGACATGTGCAGTGTCCAGTATTTCCCGTTTCCCTGGGACGGAAGCCCAGCGGGGACAATTTTCCCCGCCACGTCTGGTGGGGGCAGGGAGTGAGGAGGGGGCAGAATCTAGTGAGGGGGGCAGTTGCTGGGCGCCAGGCTAGGGGGGTGCCGGGCTGGGAGCGAAGCGCACGCTGCTCAGACCCATGTGACCAGCAGAGACCCGGGAGCTGGCCGTGTGATGCCTCCCTCTACACAACGGAGCCGAGGCAGCCAGGCTGGGGGGCAGGAGCAGCCACTTTAAAAGTCAGATTGTTCCCCTGTGCCTGGCTCTGCGGGGGGAGATTTGATTGGAGCGGGGGCTCCGGACACCGGGGATGCCTAAGGGGGAGTGCACTGGGATGGGGGGACACTGGGGGGAGCCTGGGTCTGAGGCAGGGGTGAGTGCATTGGGATGGGGGGACACTGGGGGGCCTGGGTCTGAGGCAGGGGTGAGTGCACTGGGCTGGGGGGACACTGGGGGGGCCTGGGTCTGAGGCAGGGGTGGGTGCATTGGGATGGGGGGACACTGGGGGGGCCTGGGTCTGAGGCAGGGGTGAGTGCACTGGGATGGGGGGACACTGGGGGGGCCTGGGTCTGAGGCAGGGGTGAGTGCACTGGGCTGGGGGGACACTGGGGGGGCCTGGGTCTGAGGCAGGGGTGGGTGCACTGGGATGGGGGGACACTAGGGGGGGCCTGGGTCTGAGGCAGGGGTGAGTGCATTGGGATGGTAGGCTGGGGGGGGCCTGGCGTAGGGGGAGGGGTGGGTGCTTTGGTGGTTAGTGTGTGGTCCCAAACTGGAGGGAGTGGTGCAACTTTTGCTTAACAACTTTGGCTCCCCCCACCTTTTTTTTCTCTTTTTGCTTAACTTTGGTCTCCCCCTTTTTTTCCTTGACAGAATTTTTTCCTGGTGCTTTTGTTTTTGTTTGTTTTTTTTTGGGGGGGGGGGGCAGTGTTTGGTATTTTTTGTTAAACCCTCTGGCAACCCTATTTTGTATTGACGTCAGTGAACCAGCCAGCCCCTAACCTCAGTGGGTTCCAAGGGGCCAGAGCAACCCCCTACCTGCAGCAGGCAGGGGGCTACGCCAGCCCCCAGTGCTTAACCAGAACCGATAAGCATCACCCATTAACCTTTCACATCCCTAGTCTCCATGCTGGGCCCTGTGTACTTTGTGTGCCCTGCTGTACCTTGTCCACAGGGCTGTGGAAAAACCATGCTCGGTGGGAGGGTGCGATGGAGCAGGAAGGGATGGGCCCTGCCGGGAACTAGAATATGCAGCAGTAAAACCTTCTCCTTGTTTGCTCAGTTTCATCCCACTTTCCTGGTGTACGTTGCTGTCTGCTAGCTGGATGCCTCTCCCTGCTCCAGAGGAGCTCTGTGTATAGTTGTGGGGGGGGGGGGGGTATACGTGGCTTGTCCAACCCTTTGAGTCCTGCTAGGAGGAAAGGCGCTAATAGGGATGTAAAACGTCATTTAAAAAGGTAACTGTGTAACTTAAAAATCTTAGTGGTTACACACGCTGCAGGCTTTGTAGCTGGCTCCCTGGGAGCAGGCTGGCAGCTCTTTCAGGCCAGCTCCTGGGGAGCCACAGCGTATAGCCTGCGTGGGGGGGTGGCTGGCCCGTGCCTGCTGTGTTCCCCATGGGGCTGGAGCAGCCCCTCACCCAGGGCAGGCAGGGAGCTGCTCCAGCCCCTCTCAGTTAACCTTTTCCATCCCTAGGTGATACAATGCTGGGAAAGCCATGAAAGGTCTCAGGGACTGATTCAGGAGGCCGGGAGACCAAGCAGCGAGAGGGGGAAGTAGGGATGACAGAGAATGAAAACAGCCAATGGCAGACTGAAGGCTTGTGGCAGATGGGGGGGGGGGGGGGATTATGTAGAACACTCTGCACTGACTTATCCCTGCGCCTTTAGTAGTCAGTGCTATGCTGGTAGCAAAATCAAGCTGATGCCGAGGACTTCTGCACATTCCACTCAAAGGCTGAAATCCTGGCCAAATTGAAGCCAGTAGGAAATTTGTCACTGACCTGAGCCAGGTCAGGAATTTACCTAAACTGCTCAATTCCATTTTCTTAACTGTGTTCTGTTTGAGCCCTGAATCTTCCCTTTCCGTCCAGCTCTCTCTTGAAACAGCCTCCAGTGGCTTATTAATCACACGTTGTACATTTCTATAGTGCCTACTTCGCCTCCAAAGCACACAACTACGACTATCATCTGTGCATCGACGGTGGGCAAAGAGAACAATTCCAGATGTTAGAGAGTGAATTAAATTCTTGTTTCCTTTTATCTTATCTGCCTCATTAATTTGGACGCAAATGTCCTTATTTTGCAAGCCACTTTTGGCCATTTTTTGGAGTGAGTCCACCCTATCAACATGAGCACATGGCTGGAGGAAGCGTTTTGCTGGTATTGTGCCAGTTTGTCAATGCTCTTTAATTGCTGCTTTTAACCTTTAGTGTTTGCACTGAGATTGATTTTAAATAAACATGAGATTAATGGCTGGCTGGCCCAGCATTTAAGGCCAAGGGTAGCTTTTGTTGTAGGGGAGCTGGTCCTTATTGAAGCTGGCTCAGAGGATTTCTCACCAGGGAGCAAGTTTGTAACAGTAGGAGTTATGAGCTGGGCTGTTCTTATTCCCGTTTGTTTATTTGTATAGGCTATCGAATCTTGGCTGTGGAACTGACATCCAGCAACAAGAAGCCCGTGGTGCAGGAATTCCAGCGTAAGTGCTATGAGGGACTTGTCAGGTCTGCATGCCAGTTCTTGGTCGCTGTAGATTTGCATCAATCCCAACAATTGGGAAAGCTTGTACATGTCTCTGGCTACATGCAAGGCAGAACTAAGGCCCTGAGTTCCAGCAAGGTGTTCAAGCGTGTTTTTACATCTCTCCCTGTTTAGCAAAGCACTTAAACTTCAGGGCTCTGCTGACGCCCCCTGGGAAAATGTTTTACTCGCGTCTCATTGAACTCATGAGCACTTAGATTTATCCTCAGGCACATGCATATGTGGTAAGCACTACCGTTCTGGTACTCCTTACAGCTGCAGAAGGGGTTTCCCCATCCCTGTAGTAAATCTAGCCCCTTGACAGACACAGTAGCTTGGTTGTTGACAGAATTCTTCTAGCGATCTAGCAGTGTCTACACCAGGGCGGGCTTAATTACAACTTGCAGGAGTGTCAATGTTTTGCACCCTGGAGCAATGGTATCTAGTTGGATTTCAAGTTTCAGGTGAGGATCAGGTCTGAAGTAGGGCCTAAAGAGCAGGTAAGTGCTGCCTTTTAGAAGTGCCAGGACACAAGCACGGGTAATGCTCTAAGAGGTTGTTCTGGGACAGCGTCTCAGAGTACACCAGCAGGACCCAAGCACAGGCCAGAGTCACGTTGTGATTTGTAAGACAGAAGACGGGGCTGTGGGAGATGTAACTCCTCTTTCCCATCCTACTGCAGGAGTTACCCCCTCTCCACGCCTGAGTTCCTGTTCTGTAAAGTGGAGATGAGAGTGTCTCCCGTAGAGGGGCCTGGCTGCTGAATTCACTCAGGTGGGAGGGGTGGTGGAGACATTGAAGCAGTCTCTCAAATGCCGGTGTGGCCGCTATCACCGAGACATGGCTCCGGGAGAGAATAGTGACCCTCGCGCTCCATCTTGCGTGCTCATTCGCAACTGAGCCAGTGCTGGGCGCCTGCTCGGTGAGGGATTCTTTGCTATAAATCAGACACCATTATGCCAAAAGTGTTCTTTGCTCTCAGAGCTCGCTATTTGCATTGCGATTATTTTCACTGGCCGAGGTGCGTTTTCCCCCAGAGGTTCCAGGAACCCAGCGGCATTCCTGTTCGTGAGGCAGATGAAAGACGGAGACTTTGCTTGATGGGCGACATCTCCCAGTGCAAGTCTGCCGAAGAGCTCAGAGCAGAGGGAAAACACAGCTGCTCCCTGTTAGTCTCTATTTGTTTTTTTTTCTCTTAGGTGTGGAGCTGTCCTGCATCATTAAATCCACCACAACAGCCAATCCGAGGATCGAGTGGAAGAAAATCAAAGGCGATGACAAGACCTATGTGTTTTTTGACAATAAAATTCAGGGTATGAAGATGTGTTCCCCTTTTGCCTCTTTCTAGGAGGGCAGGGATTCTGCTTCTCCTAGTTATTTCCGAAACCCTTGTCGCTCAGCCGAGGGTCAGAACTGAGGGAAGCCTGGACCCTCCTTCCCTGCGGTCAGACCTCAGCCGAGTGGTCAGCAGTGAGGAGTTGCAAAGAGAGCTGTTGTGAGAATAGAAGGGGAACTTTGCATCCTTTAGGTGGGATCATTTACTGGGTGAAGAGAAGGTGCAATTAGTTTAGCCCCCTTAGTCTTGGACCCTGGGTCCGTTAATGTCCTGACTGTTACAAAACCAAGCTGAGCAAGGCTGTCAGGACCAGACTTTTCTTCCCTTGTGTCCAGTATGAAACTTGGAAGATCTACCGTCGTCTCAGATAACACTGCTTGCTGGAGTAATCACTGGAGTGCCACTTCCCACTCGTTTGGGAGGGGTTATGTTAAGGTATCGCCAGCTCTAGGATCTGGAGAGTGATCAGGATTGGAAATCCATTCTCTGGCTTTATGGCTTGCAACAGCTGTTAGGCTTTCCCATTCAGATTCTTCCCCTTCTTCAGAGCGATAGCCCTTGCGTGCATTGGTGGAGGGTGCAGCTGGAGATGCGATCTGTCCTGTTCGTCTCTCTGCCCCTCTCCAGGAGACTTCGTAACTCGGGCAGAAATCCTCAGCCGGACATCGCTGGTGATCAAAAACGTCACCCGCATGGACACTGCCACCTACCGCTGCGAAGTGGCAGCCCCAGATGATGAAAACATAGCAGATGAGATAAGCATCCAGCTTACAGTGCAAGGTATTGCCGATACTGCTGACTAAACAGTGCACCGTGTCTGGTTCCCAAGACAATCAGCCTTCTGTGCTGGGCATCCCCTCTGGAGGGAAAGCAGCCCCGGGTATGCTAGGTGGGGTCCAGCTGCTCTGTGCTGCAAGGGGGCACTGGCCAGCACTGTATCCCCTAGGCCACGCGGCATCCTTATTGTCAGGGTGCCCCTTATTCCTCCAGTCCCGGGGCCTGGGGCGCTGCACGGTGGTGGGCAGTGTGATTCACATGTTTTGTGTCTCTTCCTCCAAGTGAAGCCAGTTGCTCCCAGATGCAGGGTCCCAAAAGCTGTGCCCGTGGGCAAAACCGCCACCCTTCACTGCCACGAGAATGAAGGCTACCCGGAGTCCACGTACAGCTGGTACCACAACAGCGAACCTTTACCGACCGACTCCAAATCGAACCCCAAGTTCCGTAACTCCTCCTTCATCCTGAATCCTGGAACGGGCACCCTGGTAAAGCTCTTGGGGAAATGGCTGAGTGCTGCTGCTGGGCTGTTGGGCCGCCTGGCGGAAGGAAAGGGGACCTGCTCTTCGTGGATGCCCACATTAGGAGTGGCCTAAAGAGGAGGCAACGGGAGCAGATTAGGTGTTCTAGCCCCTCGGGGCTGGCCGAGTCCAGCTGGAGGATCTGGGGGATAAGGATGTGAACGATTAACCCAGTGGTTCCCAAACTTTTTGATACTGGGACCAATAAACCCATTCACAAGATTTTGGAGGTAACATTTATTTGCATATTCATTAATCAAATGATGAATATACAAATAAATTGTGTCGCTGGTCCTACCTGTCCTGCGGGTTGTTCCGCCCCTGCGCCTGGCCCAAGGCCTGGCCGACACCGGCTTCCCCGGCTGCGTCCAGCGCTGGGCGTTCTGCTTCAGTGTGCGTGGCACCCGGCCTTCTCCCCGGGTCCTAGCGCCCGCCGGATCTAGCCCTGCTGCCTGGGAACACGCCTGGCAGAGATGCTGCGGCGGCGGGCGCTCTCCCAAGAGGGCTGCGCTCGGCCATGCAGGGTGCTGTTCCCCCGTTACGCAAATTAATAGGATCGTGCACAATAATCTTTCTAAGGACAGGTATTTTTTTCCTATAGTACTGGGCCGCGGACCCCACTTTGGGAAATGCTGGATTAACCCATTACCTGGTAAGCCTCACCCTGAACGCAGGAGGCTTACCAGGTCAGGTTAACCAGCGGGGGCTGGAGCAGGGGGCTGCTTCGGTCGTCCACGGCAGCCTCTGTCCGCGGCGGGCCCAGGGATGGCAAGCAGGGCCGCTCTAGTCAGACTGGAGGCAGCCCCCCACCCTCGGTGTTCTTCAATCAGTTAATTGGTTAAACAATGAAATGGGATTTTTCATCCTTACTGGGGGAGGAAGAACTCTATGGGAGCCGAAGAGATGACTCTAGAGTGGCCAGAGACCACTCTTGTGGGGAGGGAGGACTGGCATAATTCCCCCCGCCCCCCGCACTTTCCTCTCTGTTTCTAGTGAAAGGGTTCCCATAAGAAGTCAGCGCTGTAGAAAAGGAAGAAGCAGTGTTCCTGGCCCTCAAAGGTCTCTCTCAATCGCTGTCTTCCCAGGGGAAGTGTCCCAGGTCCAGTTTGCAGCCTGTGTGACTAAGGGAGATGTTTTGCTCTAAAAGAGGTGACACTAGTTGCTTGTTGGGGCTCTCTTGGGTCTGTGCAACTGGAGTATCTCCAGGCTGCAGACCTGGCAGCACGTTCTGCTCCCTGCAGTCTTTGATGTGATCAGAAGGCAAGCAAAGAAATGCCTGTCTATATTTACAGCCTCCTTTTGTGGGTCATTAAGGCCGAGCCCTCTGGCAGCTTTGGGTGTAGTGTAACACGTTTGTGGGCCGTGATCCCGACTCCTGTCTGACATCATGCTTCCTCAAACAGGTCTTCGCTGCCGTGCAGAAGGGTGACGCTGGCCGCTACTACTGCATAGCGACGAACGATGTCGGCTCTGCCAAGTGCGAGGAGCAGGAGATGGAAATCTGTGAGTGGATCTGCCCACCTGGAGGAAGTGGTGGCTGTATAGTCAGAAGCTCGGCAGCGTTGGGGAGCCGGTTCCCGTTGGTATCTCATGCAGCATCCAGTCTGTTCGTGGCTCTGCAAGCTTCAGTGCGGACGTGCCTCAATAATTCCTGGATTCCCGCAGGCAGCATGGTGCTGCACAGGCGGATGAGGCAGAGCCGTGGCTCCTGGCATCTGAAAGTCTAAATAGCAGCGGGGGCCAAGTGTGGGCAAGAGCTAGCAAAAAAGAATTGCTAATGGAAGCCAGGGAGAGCAGATTGGCTCAATTAGTTTCACAATTCCAGAGGTTCCTTAGCTGATTTGGATATTTGATTCTACTCATTAGAATTAATTATGTTTCTTACGGTAGCGCGTAAGGCCCGCCTGCTGCTAGGCACAACCCAGACCCGGAACGACTAGCAGTGCCTGCTCCTACGAGCATGTAGTGCAAACAGACCTGTCAGACACAGGAGTGGAGGGAGGGGGTCTAACCAACAGCGAGCAGTCTGATGGCAGCAAAAGACACGTTAGCACCGTGGTTTTACGGACAGGGCTGGCGTAGTGCGGCTGAGACGAGGGAAGAGAATGGAGGCGTGGAGGGGGCAGGGCAGACGAGGGGCTAGTGTGGAAATGAAGAGTCTTTGGTTACGTGGGAGCTGGAAGGTGTTAACGTCCAGTCAGAGCAAACGTATTGGTGTTGCTCTGGCCAAGAGAGCACGGTAAGAATAGAAGGGCAGCTCCGGCAGCGTGAGGGTCGGTTGCTCGAGTATGATCCCTAGGAACGTGCTCAGGGCAGGTAGCTCTTCCCACTGCTCACAACTGCTGTTTTTAAGCAAACTGGCTTGATCTGAGCTAGCAGGGGCACATCTACTTGGGCTGGAGATTGCACTTCGCTCTCCTCCAGAGGAGCTGGAAGGAGCAAACAGCCAATCAGCACAGGCCAGAGAAAGAGCACTCGGAACCGTAGGACGTTCTTGTTCAGAGGCGTCTGCTTTGGCTGCTTCCACCAGGTGTGGGCTGTGGCTGGTGCCGCCTGGTAATTTTCCCTTGGGTCTACAGTCGGGTCTTTCTTCGAAAAGGCTCCCAAAGCACTTGACTAACTTGAGCTTCTTAACAAACGTGCATTCTCAGTCCAGGTGCCTTCCAGGAGGGACGTAGGTATCTCTGTAATTGCCCAGGCAGGGCCAAGAAGCCCTGGTCTAGTTGAGAGTACAGAGGATCTTTGGATTACTCCCTCATGCTCTGCAACATCACTGACATTTGCACACAGTGCATGTTACAAACCTTGGCCTCCTGAATCATAGCTCTTCGCTATTGCTGCACACCTGTGCTGGTGAGCAAGGGCAAGAGGTGGCCCAGGCTGAGAGCCGGCGGCTATGGGATGGGAGGTTGGGAGCTTTGCAATGTTAGTGTTTATTCCTGAATCCGAGTCGCACCTTGGGGTTAGTGAAGAGGAGTAAAAGGTGGGGATCAGGGCCTGGTGTGTAGAGGATGGAAGCAAACACAAAATACTGGGCCCATGCTCATGTAATGGATAGGAAGAGACTACTGGTGGGGGTTAGGAGGAGACAGTCTGGCCAGGTGTGCGTGGAATCTTGGGGGTAAAGGTTTCATGCAAGCTAGTGTGGGGGGGAGGGTGGAAGACTGGGTACCTCTGGGGATCAGTGATTGATGCCTTCTCTCCTCTCCAGATGATCTTAATATTGGTGGAATTATCGGTGGAGTTCTAGTGGTCGTGGTGGTTCTGGTGCTGATAACGCTGGGCATCTGTTGTGCCTACAGAAGGGGTTACTTTGTGAATAACAAACAGACCGGGAAAAGGTACGATTAGATTTGCCACCTTCTCTCCCATACTCCTCTGTCTTTCCTAGCATACGCTGTAGTAGCAGGGCCTGGCACCTGCTATGCTAGAGCACGGGTCACTGCCTGAAATGCTTCTTATTTCCCCAATTAACTCTCTAGAGCAGCCCAACTCCACAGGTGCTCTCTGAAGGCAGATCTGCACAAAGAAGTTGGCATGCACAAGGGCTAACCTTGACACGTCTCGTGCGATAAGGACGGCTAGAGGAAGAAGCCTTGCTCTAGTAGTTTGGCACTTTGCACAGAAGCGGGGGCTTAGCCCCGCTAATTCCCAGCCATCCCAGCTGCATTTACACACGAGCTTGGCAGATGCTTCTTTTGATCACATGCTGCTGGCATTTAGAAGTCAGGGATTTACTGAGCAGAGCTCATTGTGTAATCAGGCCATGCTCAGGAAATGTGAGAGAGCTGGAAGCACACCTCTTACTGGGTACATCCCAGCACTTCCCTTTGGGATTACAACGGCCATCTCTGAGTTGATCCCATCATTGAGAATTCACAGACAGTACAGAACATTTAAGACTGCAGCATTATGGGAGCCGAAAGGTCAGAATATAAATAGCTTCCAAGATGAGAAACAGAATGACGTTTTACTCAAATTCCGGGATTGCGTAACCTCTGATAGAAGCTGCATTGGCCCATTTCAGTGTCAGATTTCAGCAAGAGCCTGGCCCCCTGTTTGCAAGAGGCTCCGCCCCCTATTTAAACATGACTCCAAGTGGATGCATGCTGGGGAAGCAGGACTTTAAACTAGAATTTTCTGATTCCGCTAGTTTTGTCAAGCACCCCATGCAATAAAGGATTATCAGTAAACCTGCCAGCAGGCAATCAAGAGTTTAAATTTAATTGCATAGTAATTATCAGAGGAAATTATGCTGCAGTGGCAAAGAAAGACACAGCAGTGATCAGAGGGAGGGAGGCTGGAAAACTAAAGTTCCATTCATAGTTGCTGTGGTCAGAAGCATAGAGACGGCAGAGACACAGTTGGCACCTTCTCCCCCTGCATGAAGGGCTCCTGTAAGGAGCAGGAGGATAGTTAGTAGGGAAAGCCCAGCTGCTCTGAGTGGGGAAAAGGTCCAGGCTGGCTTTAAGCAGAGCTCGCTGTGCCCAGTTCAGTTTTCGTTTTGACAAAAAATACTTTTAATTGTCCTTCCCACCAGAATATTAACACCACACACCACCACCAAAAACATCCCTTCTGCTTTGCAATCGCACAGCTCATCGTCACAGGAATCAGCTCTTTTTCCCTTATTTCAGCTACAAGACTCCAGCAAAACCAGATGGTGTTAACTATATCCAGACAGACGACGAGGTAAGCTCAGGGATGGAAACAGTGTGCACATTACATCTTTCCTTTTAGATCTTTGAAGGGGTTGGGGAAGGGCCTCCCAGCTCAGGAATCACACATCACCTAGGCTACATCTACACTGGCACCCTTTTCCGGAAATGCTTAAAACGGAACAGTTTTCCGTTATAAGTATTTCCGGAAAAAGCACGTCTACATTGGCAGGATGCTTTTCTGCAAAAGCACTTTTTCCGGAAAAGCGTCCGTGGCCAGTGTAGACGCGCTTTTCCGGAAAAAAGCCCCGATCGTCATTTTCGCGATCGGGGCTTTTTGGCGGAAAAGACTACTGTGCTGTCTACACTGGCCCTTTTCCGGAACAGTTTTTCCGGAAAAGGACTTTTGCCCGAACGGGAGCAGCATAGTTTTTCCGGAAAAACACTGACAATTTTACAGTAGATCATCATTGCTTTTCCGGGAAAAGCAAGCGGCCAGTGTAGACAGCTGGCAAGTTATTCCGGAAAAGCGGCTGCTTTTCCGGAATAAGTGGCCCAGTGTAGACACAGCCCTAGGGCCTATAGTTACTCTCCAGAACAGAATTTCTTCAAGCATGGGTCGGACATAACTTGTGACATGAGGACCTAGGACTAAGAGGAAGGACAACAGCTGGGTTTTCCTTGGGAAAGGCTTGGTCCACATCTCCACTTGCCAGATGTTCTTCTGGTGATCAATCCTCTGGGGTTTGATTTAGCAGGTCTAGTAAAGACCTGCTAAAGCAAATGCTAAGGGCACCCCTGTCGGTGCCAGTGCTCCTTGCGGTCACAAGGAGTAAGGGAAGTCAACAAGAGTGTTTCTCCCATTGTGAAACTGCTCCAGAAAATCAGTGCAAGGTACATAGATTCCAGCCAGACAGTTCACATAGCTGAAGTTGCATATCTTGCATCAATTTTTTCTGCCAGTGTAGACCAGGTCCTAATTCTTGTACACTCTCTAGCGTAGGTCCTTTCTATGAATGATGGTGTTTAATCCTGAGAGTGGATTATAGCTTTATCAATCACGTATACTCTATTAATCAAGTCTGTCCAGGACAACACCCGTACTAGGCAACTGCCTGTCTTCAGGGACACCCCCAGTGTATCAAAGACAGCTCTGTTCTAGTTTAAGTAGCTAGCTGACTGCCTCCCATGGGATGAGCTTTTCTGGATTAATCAGACAGTCCATACTGGTGATGTAAGAGACTAGTGTATTTCATCCTAGGCTTCTCCTAATCTTTCTGTGGGCAGGGACCCCAAAGAAGCAGTGGGAGAGAGGAGAGGAAGTTTCTGCATTGGATGGGATCATTTGAAAGGAAACGTTAGGAGCTGGGTATTATGGGTGGACACTCGTCCTTACCAGCTTCTACAGGACGGAATGAGACAGAGGCCCAGATGGGATTTTGGGGGGAAAAACAAGATTACACAAATCACACCTGGTTTGCAAGGGTGGATTTGGGTTGGAGAGAGCGGACAGGAAGGTACCAGGCGATCCGTGGGGAATTTTGCTCCACCCGTTACTCTTTCATTGCAGGGTGACTTCAGACACAAATCGTCATTTGTTATCTGAGATGCCAAAAGAAGATTGCAAAGCATCCCGAACAAGTATGAAAATACCTCCCACAGGAACTCAACGCAAGAGCAAAAAGATGAACAAAGTGCGCTTGGAAGAGTTTAGAAAACACACAGACTTGACTTTTTTTTGCCAAAGTTAACACCACTCACTCCAAACCTCCGAACTCAGTCTTTTTCCTCTCCCAGAGATACCACCTGGACCACTTAACACCCCCCCTTGCACTGAGGAGCGGTTACCCTCCCTAAGATGGAGCATTTCCCTCCGCAAAGCTGTAGCCTTCGGAGCTGCAGATGCTCCTGGAACTGCCTTCTCCCTGGGGTGCAACCAGAATGTCCAGGCCAAACAGGGGAGAAGCTTTAGGTAAATGGGCATCTTGACCCAATAGACAAAAGGTGCTGATGTGGCAATAGATTCTAATCAAGATTCATCTGCAAAAGGGGAGAATCTTCTGCATAGCAGCTCAATGTTTAGGCTTGGGGCAGCCTTTACAGCTGTAACACAATTGTGCTGTTACCAGCTCCGCAAGTGAGGGTTTCATGCCCTCCCTTGTGTAATTTTATCATTAAAGGTCTGCTAGGCTGAGCTGTCAGAACTACATTTCCACAGAGCTCCTGAGCATGAGCCACACAGGCTACTGAATTCATTCACTGGCCCCAGTTGAGCATGTAGCGTGGGCCTCCGATGTTTGATTTGTGGGATTTAGGCACTCCAATCTGGGCTTGATTCTGTAGATGTGGAGATGGAATCTGCATCAAGCCCACAGTGATGGGTGAAGATGTAGTACAAGCAACCAACTGCTTTGAAGTTCTAACCCCTTCTGCAGCAGTGGTGAATTCCGGTTTCCCTGCCCCCTCGCACGTGCAAAGATTGCTTTTGTTCAGTTTTACGTAAAAAACCTTCCCTGTATGCAGGTAGCTTTTAATTCCAGTTTGCACCAAGCAGGCTTGCCTGTTGTGTAGCTGTTTAAATATTTTTAAGATTCTTACCCTGTAGAATCTTAGCATTAAGATCTCCCTTTTATGACATTTAAAGCCAAAACCACTTTCGTGAGCTGATTCTCACAATAGTACAGAGATGAATTCAAGCTTTTCTATAGACGCCGTTGATTTTGTAAAATTCTGTGTTCTAAATTTTTGCAAAGATATATTTTGATTACTTCAGCGAACGTAGCATTTCTATTTAAAATGTAAATATGTTATGCCAACAGTGTTAAATAATATAGTTATTTTTTTAAATACAAGTCCTTTTTAAACGGCAGCCAGGAGCTCAAATGCTGCTACAGCATGGCAGTATCAGAGCATATCAGTATTATTGCAGAGTGCAGCACAAGCAACTTTACCAAGTGTGGCCAGAGAAGCATCCTCTTTCTCCCAAGCTAGCTTCAACATTTTCCTTGCCAAGAGAGGTCTTATAGGCTATAGAGTCACTCAGGGATCCTTTCTGTAAGTTTAAGGCAGAAGTTAATTCAGTTTTATATTTCAAATTACTGTTTTCTTGCAAAAGACCAGTGCCCATTTGCAAGAGTTATCCTGTGAAGATTTTTGAATTCAGTTCTGACCAAGTGACAGAGTGACTAATGGTTGCCGAAGATCAATCTCTCTGCGAGTTCTTTAAGCTCATTCAAAATTTGGCAGCTACACCATCTCTTGAGAATTTTTAGATTGCATAGCAAGGGGTAGGGGGCAGATAGCTCTGGAATTCTGAAAGCAAAAAGCTTGATAGAAAACTGCTTTCAAGACGTTAGTTATAACTTCTTAGATGGTAGGTGCTACCACTTTCTTGTCTTTAAAGGGATCGTATAGAATTCCTTGCATTCAGAGATGTACACTTATGGCATTGGGCAAATGTTAAATGTAGATGCAACACTAGAGCTGTTCAGTGCTGTGATTGAAGAATGGATTTTAATGTAGCATAATTTAGTGTTTTATTTCAAATATAAATTGAGTTGTCTTACCTTTTGATGCATACAGTATTTTGAATACTTGACAATTTGGACTGTCAGTGTTATTATTTTTTTTGTTGTGTTCTGTATTAATCTGCCTTGGACTTTCCACCACATATTGAGTGATTTTTGGGGGCCTTGCTGGACATGCCATTGCTGCATTTATTTAAATTTAGTCCCAACACTTCCTTCACTTGCTTTCAAAAGCAGAGGTATAGATGAGGTAGCAGTAATATGGGTGTGCTCTCCAGAGGGTAGGGACACCTCACAATTGATTTACAGTTACCTTTAAGATGTGATCTTCACCCAAACTGGGTATTCCTGTCTATTGGCTGAATTTTGTCCCTTGAGAATGGGATAATTTAACACACTTTACCCTCCAGTTGTATCCACGACTCCTTTTTTTTTTATATTGCTTATAGAACATTAAGATGAAGAGAGGGAAAAAAAGCTTACATTCATAGCTTCTGGCATTATAGGGAGTACGTCTGACACTTTTAACCTTTTACCAGAGGCAGGATTTCTCAGCTAGCAGACTCAGCATGCATGGTGAATACTACAGATTTATTTTTCAGCTCTAAAAATGTGACAGTGGCATCTCTAGTGGGATAAAAGGACCCTTCCCCCTCCAAGACATAACTCAGCCTATTTGATTTACAGAACTTGCTGTAAATAGTTTAATCTGCAGGTTTGTACTAATGTATTACATTTAACTTGCCAAGAATGTTTTACATACATATCTAGGTATTAAAACATCCTTGTACTGTTTTTTTTTAAATTCTATTTATTCTAACCTGTGTTTGTTTTGAATTCAGTGTAACAGGAAAGATTCCTTCTGTTTTCTGACAGATTGCTTGTCTACTTCATTTGGTGACTTACAAAGAAGTTACAAAACACATGTAAATACTTAAATCATTCGGTTTATTGTGGAAAGTTTTTCCACCTCCATTTCTTCTCTTGAGGAGATGGATCATTTCCCATTGTGTTATAGCTGTTTCTGGTCAAAGACAATTCAAGAAAACTTCTGATAAGTTTTATTTTTGATCTAGCCTCAGTGTAATTTAAAACGCATTGCTTTCTTACTGTTTAATATACCTAATTAATTAGGGGGAGGAATGTCGGATGAAAGCATAAAAAAAGAAGGTAGTCATACTCAAAACCACTTGGAATTTACTCAGTACATCTCACTATATTAATTCAGATTAAGTTCTTTCTTAAAGCAGAATCCTGAAAGTGACCACAATATCGGTAAGGTTAAAATGGAAGTTGAGTTTTGCCCCTCTCCTGGTTCAGTTTTTCCATTTCTTTTTGTGCTGGGGCAGTCCTGGCCTTATTAGCAAAGTAGTAAATGCTTATGGAGGGCTGTAGCAAAATGCACTGTCACTTCAGTTTTGGAGTTTGAAATCTTCAGACAGTTATGTAATGCAAGGGTAGGGCAGCAGTTCTGAAGTTGAGCAGCAGAAGAGCTCAATCACGTACACATGGGCATGAAGAAGGCTGGTCTTTCAACCTTAACTATGCAGTTCCAGCGTTCTCACTAGTGTTTTGCACAGAACAAAACAGCTTTTTTGTACTGAGCTCTAAAATTCAACATGACTTACCATCCCCAGTAAAACATGCAGCGCCTGTTTTCAGTGAAATGAATAAGATCATGTTCAAAATCTGCCGTTCCGACAGCTGAAGCTGTACTGAATGCATGAGTAAGTCATGCCAGTTGGCTGATGGTAGAGGCTTTATTTGGCCTGAAAAACAGTGATAATAAGAATTGGGACATTGCAAGCAGCTGCTCCTAATGGGTGGGGATTCCCACAGGAATTCAAGTATTCATATGGCTGAGCGCCCCAGCTGTTGGGATGACTGCCAGAACAGTAGAGCTTCACTGTAGGCATGAAAGAGATGAAAGCAGGGGGCAAGAAATAAGGCAGTAAGGGGCAATTGAGGCTAGTGGGAAGATTGGCACAACCAAGCCAGTTTTCTGGGACAGGGTAGTTTTGCTCACTGCGTTTGCATGGCTAGAATTTGCAGCACGGGCAGATTGAACCATAGGAGCACTTTGATTGGCTGCAGAGGGAGCACCTGGCTCTCATAGTTGCGTGCAATCAGCATGCACCTCACTTCACATTCCCTTGCTGGAAGTGTGTGTCACGTTTGTAATACCAGGAGGAAAAAACCGACGGAAACCAGCAGAATCTGGCAACCCTGCACGTAGAAAAGAGCAAAGTGTCTCACTGGCCGTACAGAATCCTAGCGGGCCACATGCGGCTGTTAAGCTGCAAGTTGCCCATCACTGAAGGTAAATGCAGTAAGGCTAGAGATTTTAAGTGAAAATAGTTTCCTTCTATTAAAGCATGAAACGCTGAGAGGTGGATGGAATTTGTTCTCTAAACATTTATTTTTCATAAAATTATAACAGCTGGAAATAAGAACTTGGTCCAAGAGTAAAAATACTCCATTCAGGAAAGAAAGGAAGGCTGTAATATATACATAGAATTGACTTTTCACCATGCGTACATCCTTAATAACTTGAAATTACATCAGATTTGCAGGTACAGTAGTTTCAAGCTATTCTATATTTGTAGAAAATGTGGAAACTGGTGTATTATGAACAGGGAACAGCAGGACGCCAAGAGGCTGATTGAAGCCAATAGCCATTCCGGTCATGTATGGTAGCAAGCTGTAACAAACATACCAGTCTCAACCAAGCCAGTATTCCTAATGGCTCCATTTAAAATGGACTAGAGCTCATGGCCAGGACAGCCTGACATTTCAAAATGGGCAAGCTTATAAATTCTGTGCAGTGAACAGCGAATCATTTCATACAACAGCTTAGTGGCTGCTGTCCTACTGCAAAGAATGTCGTTAACTGCTCCAAACTCACCACTTTATAAATCAAAGCAAACTCCTCCTGTGTGTGCAAATATCCACATATAAAAACAAGGCGGGGAAGGAGGGACACCGGTACACGCAGTGATACATAATTATAGCTGTAGAAGCAAGAAGAATTCATGGTCAACATGATGAGATGCTATACAAGAGTGTTTCAGAAGCACACAGTGTGTGGATGGGGAAGTATCAGTTGGCTGGTTTGAGGGGAGCTTTCCGCTGGGATCTCCTTAGACTTGGAACGGGACTGCTTTTTCTCTTGGATGGAGATTCTACCTTCCACTGACGAGGCAGGGGCCCTCTACAGAAAGGAAACAACTGTTTATTTTTAAAGACACTTGTATTACTTACAGCCACTGGTAACTAGGGCCTGGGCTAAACTTACGGCTTATCAGGTGACATCAGACAGAGAACATCTTTTTGTTGATCTTGGGATCCTTTTTTTTCTGCAAGTGACATTTGAAAGTTAAAAATGCCCATTGGATTTTTTTTAAAAGTTAGGAGCAGGAAAATAACTTGCCTTCAGCTGAAGCAGGTGTGTGTGTCAGGCTGATGTAACTGACCCCAGCCCCAAAGGTCAAGTTATCAACGGTCTCTGAAAGAAACATAGGCATCAGCAGTCAGCTTGTAATACGGCCATAGGGCAAGACAGTGCATTCGTACCCAACTCAAAACAAGCACGCATGGTTCTTTCTGGCCCACTGAACCAGGTATCAGCTCATCTAGGTACAATGAAGGCAATGCAATGAGACTGGTCATCCGCCCTGCCCACAGACAATTTTACACCTGCAAACGTTTCCTTCACACTGTGTGCCTGAGAGTAGGAATTGCACCCATGTCCCTAACCAAGGCAAACCCCATGTAGTCAAGTCATAGCCTGCGTTACTATTTCCAGGTTTGCATGTGCTTCAGGAGGAGGAGAGAAGCACATGCTGTCAAGTGAATAAATAAAACTCCACTGATGTTTAGCTGAAAACCCAACTACTCTGTATAACTTCATCTTTCATATTTAGGGAGGAAAACACTTAGGTTCCAGTTGGTTTGAATAATTGTTAATTGAAAACTAGCAGCATTAGTAGCACCCCTCCATTTGCTACTGTTGATCTCTAAGCTGCAGCAGTCTATGGAGGAAGAAGCTGAAGAAGTGGTCATTCAAGGCCATTCCAAGACAAGAGTCTACTAGAAGTATAGTGTGCAAGCCTGTGTCTCAGCTTCAAAGTAACACACGTGTTCACAATAATCTGGTTGTCACTACAGGTTGGAGCTCCTGGTCTGCCACCCCCAGGACCTAACTGGTCCCGAACAAGGGATTTTTGCCAGACCAGAGGTGGTCATTTCTGGTCCCCTAGCTCAGCTCCTCTTGCCCCGGCTGCCGGCCTCCCCACTGGCACCTACCCAGCCACTCTGCCAGCAGCCTTCTGCTGTGCTGGGCTCCCTGCCCCACCAGCACTGCTGTGGGGGCCCGTGGGTCCCTCTGCTGAGGCTCCCAGCTCCACCATGGCCCCCCTGCCTTAACTGACTGCTGCCCCTCCTCTGGGGCTCCGACCACCCTGCTGCCAGCTCAGTTGGATCCCTGTGGCAAGGCTCCTGGCAACCAGCCCCCTTGCAGCCAGCTGGGCTGGGCTCCTGGCACCCAGAGGGCTCCTGCCTCTGGCCCTCCACCAGGACTCTCTGGTCTAGCAACATCTGGACCACAGAGTCCCGGTTTAGAGTTTCAACCTGTATTAGACTTGACGGAACCTTCGTTTTTGGGGGCTACTGGAGATTTCTCACTAAAACTACAACAGCTTGTCCACACCATCCCATACATGCCTGGTCGGGCTCCCCCTACTGGACATTAACCAAACTGCTGCATTTGAACCCAAACACAGGCTCCTCTAGGCTTCTAAGGTCACTGCGACCAGACACCACTTTCTGGCCTCTTAGGCTCATTCTCAGGGAACCAACTTGCTGTCTGGTGCCATTAAGACACCACAGTCCAGCTGCCTTTGGCTAGAATCAGGCCGAGATGGTCAAGGCATGCCATTGTCCAGCTCTGTTGTTTATCTTGCCTGGATTGGCTTTTGATTCTTGCAAGACAGGCCTTTGAATTTCCTGACTTTATGCAGTGAAAACCTTGTGGGGTTTTCACACATGGTAAATGACCACACCTGCCTCACTTTAGTCCATGCTACACAAAATTAGTACCAAGTATTCTTTCCGCATTCCCTGTTTCTTAGGGATGTTAGCTAACGGTTAACTGAAGAGTTGACTAACTGCATGAATTGTTAGCGGTTAGTCGACTATTCTGTCGTCCCCAGGGTTGGGGCTGACAGCCAGTGCAATCTAGCCACACTCCCAGGGAGCCCTCTGCCATCCCACGCTGCTCTCTAGATCAGAGGCAGCAGCACAGTGTGCCAGGCAGTAGCCGGTCCACGAGAGGAGCCAGTTTAAAAAACACTCCCTCAAATACAGAGGCAGTAGCGCAGTGTGGCGGCAGTCCCTGTCCATGGGGAGAGGCTGCTGGGGGCTGAGGAAGGCTGCCCAAAAGCAGCCTCTGGTTGCAGTGGCCTGGGCTGGCCGCAGACAGAGGCTTCTCCAGTAGCAGCCCCTATCTGATCAAGGGTTGCTGCCACGAAGCAGCCTCGGTCTGCAGTGAAGCCAGTGCTAGCATGGGGGCTGATTGCTCCGACGGGCTGTAGCATCCCCTGGCTTGGAGTCTGCTTTAGTCGGTTAACCGGTTAAACGTTAGGTCAATCTAATGTTTAACTGACTAACAGATTAAGTGGGGTTTCACATCTCTAGATATCACTGGTGTTTGCATTTACATGTGAAATAATCTATTCTGTGCCAAGCCTTCTTATCCATTTTCACTGTCAAGAGCAAGCAGGAGATGAGAAAGACCCGAGGGTGACAGACTGATCTGCTAGCCAGAAGAAAATCTTACAAGTACAGGGATGAGAGATCGCTCAACATCTGAAGTCGGAAGTGATTTACAAAGAACCGCATCTGCAGGAGTTTTACAACCGACAGACCAAAGGAAAAAACTATTCTATTGATCCTCTTAACAACCAACCAGATCCAGTGCCATCATGCAGACAGCTCAGTACAGATGAGCTGAAGCAGCAGTAACGCAATGTACAGTGTGTGTCACTGATGAGAATGCAGGCTGCCAGAAAACAAAGCAGGAATTTAGGCCTGGTCCCACTGGGGATTAACATTCTCCCCATTTTATAGCATATGGCTCTGAAGTGGAGCAGCAGTGCAAGTCCCCGAGAGATAGACAAGCAGCAGATGAAGGAGGATTTCTGCTCCGTAAAGCATCCCAGTGGTTATCTTATCTGCAAAAAGCACTGAGCGTTCGGGTCGCACAGTGGACTGGTTGATGTTGATCACTAGACAGATGGAACTAGCACAAGAGAGTGGAGAATACACAAAGATAAGGCTCAGATAGTCTATTAAATGCACCCAGTTGTCTTGCTCGGCTTCTGCTCGCATGTGGAGATCAGACGTTTGCATATGTATGCAGCTAGTCTGCTGCCTAAATGGCCATGTTTATATGGGAACCCCACTTTTGTGCACCCTAGGTATTTCTAAACAACTGAGGTACAGGCTACTCTTGACACCTATTTTAAATATCAGGACTGAAATGTTTAATGACAGCTGACCTGTCAGTGTGACCGTTAAGATGGAGTTTGCTTGATTCGTGGGGGGAGAAGGGGGCGTTAACTCTGCACACAGAGTGGCTGGTACGGGATGTGCCCTCAAAGAAATTCTTCAGTGGGAAAGGCCAAGGCGAGTGAAGGAAATGCATTGATAAGGCAGCTCAGCACAGTACAGTAAACTTCCGATAATCCAGCACCGTTAGGACCCAGGGGGTGCTGGATTATCAGATATGCCAGACTATCGGAAGGGGGGCTATGAGAGGTTTGGGGGGGTGCCACCCCAGACCCCTCATAGCCCCCCTTCCGATAGGGACGCCTGGGGCAGCAGCTGAATCGGGATGCCTGGGACGGAGCAGCTGGGGCGCTGCTGGGTTGGTCCTCGCAGCGCCACACCTCCGGGCTGCAGGACCAAACCAGCAGCACCCCAGATGTCCCCGATTCAGCTACTGCTGAAACTGACCAGTGGCTGATTCCAGGAAGCCGAGGCAGAGCAGCTCTGCCTCAGGCTTCCTGGAGTCAGCCGCTGGTCAGTTTGAGCAGCAGCTGAATCGGGGACAGCTGGGGTGCTGCCGGGTTGGTCCCGCAGCCCCAAGGGGCAGCGCTACGGGACCTACTCGGCAGCACTCCAGCTGCTCTGCCCCCGGCGTCACCAATTCAGCCGCTGGTCAGTTTTAGCAGTGGCTGAATCGGGGAAGCCAGGGGCAGAGCAGCTCCAATGGTCCGGCTGCCCAGAGCACTTCCGGGTTCCTGATGGTTTTACTGTAATATTTCATGCTCCAGGCCATATGAGGGGTTCTGGAGACGTACTGCCCACCCAGCAACTACCCTGATGGTCACCTACAAAAGGCTAACAGGAAGTGGCCTGCCACATTTCGCACTCTCTCTGCACACGCGTGCCTCCTTCTGATGATCAGAGAGATTAGGCTTATTGCCATAGGCCAGTCGGATACTTCTAAACGCCAAAGAAATTAAGTCAACTGCCTTTTATCATCACAAAAGGGTCTTGCATAACACACAGGGACTCAATCAGAAATGCCTCCAATAAATGGAAATTTGTCAAGGACACATTTTGTGAGGCTGTAATTTAGCTGCCACAGACATAATGGGCAGAGACACTTACTAGTGACCTGTGTTTCAGAGTTCTCCCAATTCATTGCTGCTATAGTTTACATTGCTTGTCTCCACAGCTGAGAACAAAACAATTATTGCTTCCCCCACACTCACTTCAGCTCTTATCTAGAGAAGAGTGCTGTCTGGGAGAACACTTCACAGGTTATTAATACCACTTTATCAGATCCAAGCCAATTGTATAAACATCTTTCCGCTATCACAGCTTATCTCTGAAGACGTTGATGGACTAGGTCTCAGCTGAGTCCTGAACTAGACTCTTCATCAAACAGAAGGCAAATGTCTGCCCTAGCAGGTATCTTTTTTAGTGTGGCAGAATCTACAGTGCTGAGCAGAGCAAGATGATCACAGGGAGCTGTGCTGAGCAGTAGCACAGGCACTGTGGCAGATGCAGGTCAGTCTAGGGAGCATGCCACGCAGATGAGCCAGAAATAGTAGGGGAAACCACCCCCCACAGCACACAGTGGCCAAGAAGTTAGGAGAGAAAAAAAAAGCAAGCAAGCATTCCCTCCATTCAGTAGCCAGAAGTACAGGCCTTATCATACACTGTCTCCACACTAGCATGTCATGCTGTGACTCTCAAAGACTCCCTTGTTTGGCACTGTTGCAATACAGATATACAATAATCCAGAGAAAAGTGGCTCTTTACTAACTAATGAAAGGTTGACTACGGCTGCACTACAGTCGAGGCTGAACTGGTGCAAAGAAGGAGTTCTTGGGCAACTTGAAATGTACGGAGCTGGGCTACTTACGGTCAGGAGTACTGATTGCTCGGCCCACCAGGGAAACGTTTGCTCCAGTAGACTGTTGGTTTAGGCTACACAAAGACACTAGAAGTAACAAGAAAATTAAAAAGTTAAGGACAGAAAATTCTCCCCAACACAGTTTTACAACCACGCCTCCTGCTCACAGGTCTAAACCACCAGGCGGCTTCCACACTGAACCTGCTCTGTAACATGCAAAAGCCTGCTGTTAGCTGCTTACCTTGCTTGCTGTCAGCTGTGCTTGCTGGAGACGGCGAGTGCGGCCTTCCTCCCACACTTCTGCTGCGCTGCTTGTTACTGGCCTCCATGGCTTTCTTGGCAGAGTTCAGGATGGCAAGCGTGCTCAGGGACATCTGTCTATAAGGCAAAGGAAGCCACACTCTCTAAGGGGTTCCTTCTACAAGTCACTCCCAATGCAATACATTTAGGGAAGATCTTGCTCACTTCCAATTCACTATCAAACTCCCAGCAGTCTCTCTGTAACACACACACACACACACACACACACACACACACACACACACACACACACACACACACACACACACACACACTAAGACTATGGTGACTAATAGGGTCTACTTACTGGGGTATTCACATTGCCCACCTGAGAAAAGAGAAGATGCCTTGACACACTATTTAATGCCCACCTGCAGAGCACCATTCTAACCAACTGTACAATTTGAAATCCATACCTGGGTCTAAACAGTTGCTGCTTCAAAATGCCAGCTCTGGGCGTAGTAAACCCAAACGGAGCAGGGCAAGCAGGAGACCCAGACAACGAAGGCCGTCTCCCAGCAACAGGTGAATGGGCATTGTTGTTCTGGCCATTAGGAGGCACTGCTGTGTCTGAACTTGGGGATTCCTATGGAAGAGAAGGGGAAATGATCTGCCAGAATTTCATTATTTTATGCATGTAATTCATAGGACTGTCACAAAGACACCATGTCACGCTATGAATCCAGTGTGTCTGGTTAAGACATGCCCAGGAGCCATATCTATAGCCCAAGATGTTCAAAAAAATCACTTGTCAATCTGGGTGTTCAACCTGACACATCTAATAAAGTGGCCTCAATTTCAAGAGCAGAAAGTCAAGTGCCTTTAAAATGTCTTGTTATGTAGCCAAAAACTGAGGCGCTAAGGATCACTCATTCTGTCTGAAAATCTTGACCTACAACCGCTGAGGATATATGTAATCGAGCCACGGTTGAATTACTTCATTAAAGAGAGTTCAGATCAAATGGTGTAACTTAGGGAGATGGATCCTTGTCACAGGAGCTGCAAGAACCACTGCTGCCAGTTCCTCAAAGCCTACTGAGAAAAAGAACTTGACCAGTTAAGCGAAGGTCTGGCCACAGCCAGGAATTTTAGACTTGCAGCAACAGTCCCCCTAACTTTTCAGGCTGTGCACAGGAAGGTTTTCATGAGTTTCCTGATTTTATGAACACTAGGAATAAGGCAGATGTGAACACACAAGGGTTCAGGGTTCAGATGTACACCCCTGAGGATAGCTTGCAGGATTGTTCTAGTACATGGGAACACTAGAACGTGAAGTTGAAACTGACTGGGTATTTTCAGGGTGGAAGCAGAGTAACACACATGGTGGGGGGGAGGGATAGCTCAGTGGTTTGAGCATTGGCCTGCTAAACCCAGGGTTGTGAGTTCAAGCCTTGTGGAGGCCATTTAGGGATTTGGGGCAAAAACTTGTCAGGGATGGTACTTGGTCCTGCTGTGAAGGCAGGGGACTGGCCTCAATGACCTTTCAAGGTCCCTTCCAGTTCTAGGAGATAGGCAATCTCCATTAATTTAATTTTATTTATGGTAAATAACACATTAGACTGTAAGTTCTGTTTGAATTCATCAATGTCAGAGAGGAAAGAGTTTTTAAAATTGTTATCGATGTCTCTAAAAAAAATAAAGCCCTGCTCGGCAGGAACTATAGCAGTGAGAAAGACACAGAAGAACCAGTCAAAGTACCATACATGGGCTTTGTAATGTGATTTATAGCTGTAAGCTGTATGGCTACTGGCTACAAGTGCAGCATACACCTAGTTCTGGTGGACGCCAGTACCTGGATTGTGTTCAGGACATTGGTGACCTCTATCTGACCTTCTTCCCTCTCTCTCTCCCTGGCCAGCTGCTCTTCATATTTTTTCATGTCATACTCCAGCTCTGCGGCCAGCTGCTTGTCCACTGCAAAGAAGTCTTTGATTTCATTCCGATAATCTTGCATCACTTCCTGGAAGGCGCAACAGTTAATTTACTTTGACTTCCCTATTTCAAAATCTCTTCTTACCAGCACTTAACATGCATGTTCACATCACAGCTCTTGAAGTTCAAATGGAAACGCTAGTTGGGACAGCACAACTGTTTGTTTAAATGACAAAGTAGGTCTAGCAAAGAGATCTGCTGCTGATCATAACTGCTGTGAACATTGAAAGTTTCTGCCCACTCCACGGAGAGAAGCCTTTTACTTAGCGTAGTACACAGCCTTCATCTGTAATCCCATCACCACAGAGCAACCGGACAACCTGGCTATCAGAAAGGAACAGTTTACCCGATCAAGCGATACAATGTCATTTCACTGGGTTTCAAAACATCCTTCTATGGCAGCTTCAGGTTGAAGCCCTGCAGTGGGACTGGGATCCTGCAGGTTCCATGGGACCCTTTGCCATAATAGTGGGCACAGGAAAAATGTACTTATGTTGTGGGCAGGATTGGATGTTGGGCAATTTGCTGTAAATCACTTGCCAGTTTGTCATAAATAGAATTTCAGCAATCTGAAGTAAAGGGTTTAATACTTTAATTTTAGTAAGGGATAAAAAGAGATTTGATGTCTATTGTAACAAGAGTGAAAGTGTTTTTACATGGTTTAAGCAAGATTAATTTTATTCTTTTAGTGGTTAAAATTGTGCCTGAATTTCATGTGTGCATGTATACAAAAATATACAAACACTTTTTTTTCTTTAGTATCATGAGAGGAATCTGTCTCTCGTGTGATCGGTCAGATCTAGGGTTTTTGTGGGATATAAATAAAAGGAACAACGTAGATACTGCGAGGCAGGTTTAAAATATAGACTTTGGGTTCTACTTCTGGCCACGAGTCCAAATTCTCAATCTGGGAGAAAGACACAAGTCTTCCCTTACCCGCAGATAGTTCATGAGGTCTCTGAGAGCTGGAATCCTATTCTGTTCCAACAAAGACTTCAATGAAGTTATTATTGGGATGATGTTTTCTATGAAGTTCTTCTTCTGAACCTGTAGTTAATAAAACACAAACATTTAATATACAAGAACAAGAGACAAATAACAGCACACCGTGCACACATCCCACAGTGTGTATGAACACTGTGGTTTCACTTTTATGCTTGTCCGCATCTGTTATTCTAATGGAAAGCTGCAGACAGCTGCATCAAAACCTATCATTAACTTCAAATGCTTCATCCGTAAGAGTGTCTTAGAGCCAAACTGAGCCATAGAGTAACTCAACTGACTTTAGAAAAGTTCTATCAGTTTACACCACATCTGAATTTGGCTCTTGAACTAGGGAGGAATCGTTTAAAACACATCAGTCACAAAAACTGCAGGTACAGTCTAATTCAAATTGATTGTTCAAGGAAACCTCAAGAAGCCAGCATGCCTTTGTAGGACATTTTCATTTTGCGACATGTGCTGCTTGCACAGATTCACCAGATCATAAGGACTGTATGGACATAAAATGTGGGGAGATGGGTGGCAGTCCCCACTATAGATCAATGCACTTCAGATTCACCCTAGCTGTAGGTTTAGATTTCATTCGGTGCTGTGCCCATTCTTCCCACTCTATGTCAAGTGATACTCACTTGTGAGATGAGTTTCTTTTGCGCTGCTTGCATGACAGCATTGGCCATGGCCATTTCATCCTCATCTGGCTGGATATCTTCATCGGGTTTAGCTCTCATAGCTGATAGTTTGATCTCTTTGCAGCTAAGGATTTCAAATGTATCGGAAAGCAACCCATTGGCTTCCATGTCCAGTGGGAGGATGCCATCCACGAAGCATGCTGTAAAATATTGGGAGAGACTTTTATTCCCAGAATCATGTTAAGCCAGGGCAAAAGGGTCCCTGTGATGCACCCAGAGGCTAAACAGATGCAACTGGCTCATCACTGGATTTGTTTTTACACTGCTCAATCTGTGCCAAAAATGATGACCCTACCTAAGATGTTCAGGCTGATTTTAGAAGTGATGTTGAACCTTTGCTCATCAGTAAAATGCTCAAGCAGGAACCTGTAGATCTGCATTCTTTTTCCTTTATTATCTTTCCCCTTCAGCGAAAAGAGGTTCTTCTCCCTGAGTAAATGAAGACATTTTAACTCCAGCCAACAAACATACATGGCATTATACAAGTAACAAGACTTCAAATCTGGCAAGAAACATTTGAATGCCACCTTAAAGGTCTAAAAACCGGCTGCATAACGTACACACGCAGTCTATCAGAAGTTTCTCGTGGAAGGTGCCAGAAGGAATGCAGAATAGTGTTCGTTTAATGGGAATTATTCTTAGGGTTTTATTGTTCATTGCCACATACTCTAAATGACCATGAAAACTCTGCTCCAGGCCCACAACCCTTGCTGCATTCCCAGCACCACACTGATATTCACATGCAATTCCTGCTAAATATTCACTGACCGTTCAGTCTGGGGGAACTTGTTGTACTTCTCATGTTTCTCATAGCCATTGAAGTGGAAAATGCACTCGATGAAGTGTTGGGAGAACATGACTGGGTTCCTCTTCAGTAACAAGTGCACCAGGCAGAACTCCCCAAACCTGGATACAGGGTTGAAAAGTTAGAACCACCTCAACAAGACACGTAACGATTTCCCTGCCACATCAGGGCCTTGAGAAAGATGCTGAACTATTTACTTCATGCTCCATTTTCCCCCATCCAGAATTATGCTGAAAAAGCTTTCAGCATCTATGATGCAAGCTTACTCAAATTATAAATACAAAGAAGCTCAACACAATTAAGAGGGAGGGAGAGAAATAACTTACATGAACCAAAAACCAGGCATAACATTGCCAATGACTCTTTAAGTGGTCTACGAGCCTAAATCCTATTTTAAAAAGTGACAGACACTTTGGAGACTAAGGCCCAGATTTTCAAAATACTGAGTCACTGCTTCTCCTAGAATCACAACACCTAGCTGATTTTGGCTCATACAACACATTTTCAAAGGGATTTAGGCACTCAGAATAATCACAGCTTTAGCCTGGACAATGGTCAGTTGAGTAGGCAGTACAAGATTTTGTTACAAACTGAAGGCTACTTCGTGCCCCTCTGCCCGGTACACAAACTGTTGTGGATCAAGAAAGTTGTTTGAACAAACATTTTAAAATGTTCTGGAAGCCCAGTGACCTTGGATTCTGTTCACTGTTAAGATTCATATTTGACTATTGGTTTGGCCACAGACAGAAGAAAAGAGAGGAAAATGGCTTGCGGTTAGGACACTTGACTAGCAATCAGAACAGCTAGGTTTAAAGCCTGGTTTTGCCAAAAACTTAGAATAGAGCTGGAAGAGACCTCAGAAGGTCATCAAGTCCAGCCCCCTGCCCAAGGCAGGACCAATCCCAACTAAATCAACCCAGCCAGGGCTTTGTCAAACAGAGACTTAAATGCCTCCAGGGACGGAGATTCCACCCCCTCCCTAGGTAACCCATTCCAGTGCTTCACCACCCTTCTAGTGAAATAGGTTTTCCTAATATCCAATCTAGACCTCCCCCACTGTAACCTGAAATCATTGCTCCTTGTTCTGCCATCCGTCACTTCTGTGAACAGCCTCTCTCCATCCTCTTGGGAACCTCCCTTCAGGAAGTAGAAGGCTGCTCTCAAATCCCCCCCCCCCTCACTCTTCTCTTCTGCAGACTAGTCAAACCCAAATCCCTCAGTCTCTCCTCAGATCATGTGCTCCAGCCCCCTAATTATTTTGGTCACCCTCCGCTGGACCCTCTCCAATATGTCCACATCCTTTCTATAGTGGGGGGCCCAGAACTGGACACAAGATTCCAGATGTGGCCCCACCAGAGCCAAATAAAGGGGAATAATCACTTCTCTGGATCTGCTGGCAATGCTCCTCCTAATGCAACCTAATATGCCATTAGCCTTCTTGACTACAAGAGCACACTTGTAGTCAAGACTCATATCCAGCTTCCCATCTACTGTAATCCCTAGGTCCTTTTCTGCAGAACTGCTATTCAGTCCCCAGCCTGTAACAATGCTTGGGATTCTTCCGTCCCAAGTGCAGGACTCTGCACTTGTCCTTGTTGAACCTCATCAGATTTCTTCTGGCCCAATCCTCTAATGTGTCACTCTGGATCCTATCCCTGCCTTCCAGCGTATCTACCGCTCCCTCTAGCTTAGTGTCATCTGTGAACTTGCTGATCCATCCCCATGTCCAGGTCATTAATAAAGATGTTGAACAAAACCGGTCCAAGAACTGATCCTTGGGGCACTCCGCTAGAAACCGACCGTCAACCTGACATCAAGCCATTGATCATGAAGGATAAACTTAATTTGTTGTCAGTATGACCTCTGCTGTGACCTGGATGTTAAGTCTGGTCTTTGTAAAGAGGTACGTGCTTGAACACAGGTATGCAAAAGGAGGGGATAGGTGAAACTGGTTTGAACCTGTTGTAAGGCCTGCAAAGGGACTGTGAAGGGACAAATAATGATTGGAGGGAATTTGGTGCAAAGGGGCATGACCTGTATATGCATGAAATTGTGAGTGGTCAGTGGAAAAGGGGTAATTACCATGTAAGACAGTACAAAAGACCTTGCCTTTTGTTTGGGCATTTGCAGAAACTTTTTCCTGAGTATCCTGGAGATTTTTGCCCTGGAATGCATTCCTGAATAAAGCTGGTTGCTTAAGAAGGGTGTCTGAAATTGATTTGGTAGGGGTTTTGGGCCCCCATCTGAACCCTCGGATTAAATTCTCCGTCAATCACTATCCTTTGGGCATGACAGTCTAGCCAGCTTTCCATCCATCCTACAGCCCATTTATCCAATCCATACTTCCTTAACTTGCTGGCAAGAATCTTGTGGGAGACCATATCAAAAGCTTTGCTAAAGTCAACATATATCACATCTACAGACTTTCCCATATCCACCGAGCCAGTTACCTCATCATAGAAGCTAATCAGATTGGTCAGGCACGACTTGCCCTTCATGAATCCACGTTGACTATTCCTGATCACTTTCTCCTCTTCCAAGTGCTTCAAAAATGGATTCCATGATTTTTCTGGGACTAAGGTAAGGCTGACTGGTCTGTAGTTCCCTGGATTGTCCTTCTTCCCCTTTGTAAAGATGGGCACTACATTTGCCTTTTTCCAACCATCTGAGATCTCTCCCGATCTCCACGAGTTTTCAAAGATAATGGCCACAGGCTCCGCAATGACATGTGCCAACTCCCTCAGTACCTTCAGATGCATTAAATCCAGGCCCATGGATTTGTGTATGTCTAGCTTTTCTAAATAGTTCCTAACTTGTTCTTTCCCCACCAAGGGCTGTCCACCTCCTTCCCATACTGTGTTCCCTAGTGCATTTGTCTGGGAGCTGACCTTGTCCATGAAGACAGAGGCAAAGAATGCATTGAGTACTTCAGCTTTTCCCACATCTGTCACTAGGTTATCTCCCTCATTCAGTAAGGGCCCCATACTGTCTCTGATCACCCTCTTATAGCTAACATGCCTATAGAAACCTATCTTGTTACCCTTCACATTCCTTGCCAGCTGCAATTCCAATGGCACTTTCACCTTCCTGATAACTCCCCTGCATTCTCGAGCAATATATTTATACTCCTCCCTAGTCATCTGTCTAAGTTTCCACTTCTTGTAAGCTTCCTTTTTGTGTTTAAGCTCACCGAGGATGTCCTTTCTTGCTGCGCATTGAGATGGTTTCTTCCTGTGCCTTTAATAAGCCTTCTTTAAAATACTGCCAGATCTCCTGGACTCCTTTCTCCTTCATGTACGCATCCCAGGGAATCCCGCTCATCAGTTCTCTGAGGGAGTCAAGTCTGCTCTTCTGAAGTCCAGGGTGTGTATTTTCCTACTCTCCTTTCTTCCTTTGGTCAGGATCCTGAAATCTACCATCTCATGATCACTGCTTCCCAGGTTGTCACCCACTTCTACTTCCCCTACTAGTTCCTCCATTTGAGAGCAGCAGGTCAAGCTGCACATGGCCCGATGTCAGTTCCTTCAGCACCTGTACCAAGAAGTTATCCCCAACATTCTCCAAAAACTTCCTGGATTGTCTGTGTACTGCCGTATTGGTCTCCCAACAGATATCAGGGTGATTCAAGTCTCCCATGAGAACTAGGGCCTGCGATCTTGAAGCTTCTTTCCGTTGTCCAAAGAAAACTTTGTCTACCTCATCCACCTGATCCGACGGTCTATAGCAGACACCAACTACAACATCACCCCTGTTGCTTCCACCTCTAAATTTAACCCATAGACCATATCGTTAGTTCCTACATGGAGAAGCAGGAAGGGGTAGCGATCTTAAGGTTTAATCACTTTCAGAAGACTCTCAGTCACATCCTGAATGAGAGCTCCCAGTAAGCAGCACACTTCTCGAGATTAGAGGTCTGAACGGCAGATGGATGACTCAGTCCCTTTTAGGAGGGAGTCCCTGACCACCACCACCTGTCTTCTTTTGGGAGTGGTGGTCGTGAAACCCCCATCCCTAGGACTATGCATCCCATGCCTTCCGGTAGATAGTGTTCCCTTCTGATTTCTTCCCTGAGAGGTCCCTGCCAAAGTATTCTCCACCATAGCGCCTGTGGAGAGAGCCTGAAAGCAGTTACTTACCTCTACAGGAATGGGGGATACCTGAGTTGGCCGCCTTCTACTTCTAGAGGATACATGCTGCCAGTTTTCTTCCTTGTCCTATACTCCCCTGACTGGCTCTTCAGACTGCTGTGGCTGCAGGATTAAATGCTGCCTTCTATCGAGGAAGTCTTCATCCTCTCTGATACAACGTAAGGTCGATACTTGGGCCTCCAGTCCTCTAATTTTTTCTTCCAAAATGGTGACCAGCTTGTACTTAGTGCAGATGAAATCCCTTCTTTCTTCTGGGAGGAAGATAAACATGGCACATGCTGTGCAGGTAATAACAGCAGAACTATCAGATCCATACCTGCCTGCCTTCCTTCTGAGAGATTCCTTCACAATGCCTTCTTGAAAGGAAGGAGTGTAGTGAAAAAAGATTAAAGAATGGCAAGGGTCTCTCACCCCCTTCCCAACTCCCTCTCCAAGCTCCCTGTTAACAGTCCCTGGTCACTGACTCACTCTTTTATAAAGCCCTGGACTGCCCGATCGCCCCTCCTCCTGATTAAGGCTCAACCAATGAACAGAGGCTTCTAGATTTCAAACCCTGATTAGAAGCTTATAGCTTCCACCTGCCAGTCACAGCACACACACTGGGGGGTGGACGGAGGGGGGGGGCAGGGAGGCAGAGAAGGGGGAAGGGAAGAAGAAAAAAAAACCACCACCAGCCAAACACAAGCTCAGCACACAGCAAGAAAACCCCAAACACAAACACACACTACAGACAGACCACTTCTCTCAAGGCTCCTATATTAGCTTCCTCCTTTATCTGGAGGACTCTCTCTCCAAACTCCCTGTTAACGGCCCCTGTCCCACTTCCTGTGGGAATCTGGCAAATCATGCAGTCTCTCTGTGCTTTGGTTTCCCCATCTGTAACATGCAAGGAATAGCTTCTCCTATTTCACAAGGAGATTGTGAAGAGCAATACAAGTTGTGTTTGTGCCATGCTCAGTGATGAGCACTAGCAGAAGCTGAAAGTACAATCTCATTTCACAGCTTCCACACTAAGGGCAGCTGCTGCTAGGGACAAGACGCAAAACTGCAACAGGACTGCAAGAAGATGCTGAAAAAGATGCTCAGATAACGGTATGCTGGCAGAACAGTGTGAGGATACAGGACCAGGAAAGCATACGTATGAAACTGGAGGATCTCAGCTACAGTGAGGTACGGAGACATAGCTGCATATGAAAGCTTGCAAAATGCTCACTTGTATTAGATCTGACTCCTACCAATGCTGTTGTCTGCGCACAAGCCAAACTGAGGGGCAAAACAGTTCATTTCCTGACAGTTTGCAACAAGCTATCCCATTTCCTGGAAACAGACTTTAAATGATAAACGCAATTAACTTTGTGGGTCTCCTTTTTGGTTTTACACTACAGTATAGGTTTAGGCAGTATTTTCAGGAGCAACTGAATGGGTTGTGTATGGAAAAGTCATAAGCAACATTTAATTGATTTTACTTCCTAACAAGAAATACAAAGGATGATGCTCATCAGGAAACACTTGTGTACTGGGAAAATATTCAGGGTATTTCCTGGACTCATTTACCACCAATGATCTGACCACTGGTCAGCAGCTGAGGGAGGCCTGGCCTCAAGACACAAGGGATGCCAACAAGAGAATGCTGCACATTTGCACAGAGCTTAAGTGTTTGGGAGGGGCGGGGGAGAAAGGGGAATGGTTTGGGGGAAAAAACCCTCTGGCCTGGACAAGTTTTTGGTGCAAGGAGCTCTTAGGCATCACTAGCTATTCTAGCATTTTACAGTAGTTTAAAGTTTTGCTCTTTGCTATCTACGTTCACCGGGGAAAGTTCAAAGTCATTTACTCATAGGCTATGTCTAGACTGCAAGCCTCTTTCGAAAGAGGCTCTTTCGAAAGATACTTTCGAAAGAGACTCTTTCGAAAGAGAGCGTCTAGACTGCACGTTGAACTTTCGAAAAAGCGGCTTGCTTTTTCGAAAAAAGCATCCAGTGAGTCTGGATGCTCTCTTTCGAAGAAGCCCTATTTACATTCAAGAACGCCTTCTTTCGAAAGAGGAACTTTCGAAAGAAGGCGTTCTTCCTCGTAAATTGAGGTTTACCGCCATCGAAAGAAAAGCCGCGTTCTTTAGATTTAATTTTGAAAGAACGCGGCTGCAGTCTAGACGCAGGTGAGGTTTTTTCGAAAAAAGGCTACTTTTTTCGAAAAAACCCCTGAGTCTGGACACAGCCATAAGCGCTAGGTTTTAGGTATCACCTGTGTTCTTTGAGTTCTACAGAAAGGACGATAGTATTTGCACTGCACCAATTCAGGGGTCAGAATTATAGGTTACTTAAGTGAGAAAACATTGCACGAAGTTAAGCTCAGAGAGGAAATAAGGTAGGGACAGAAATCAAGCTTAAAAGCATCTAGTTGGAAAAAGATTTTCAAACAGTTTATCAGAATTGGGATGGAAAATCCAAACAACATTTTTTTAGACACTTGCTGTGTGTTTAAAGGGGGATCTGCAAATGATATTTTATAAGGGCTATGGGAGCACTTTTGCTTTATCTATGATAGATCAATAAGGCGTGTCTTTTTGGAAAGGGGAAAATGGAAGGGGTTTCTTCTTGCTTTTTTACATAAGAATTTTGAAGGTCTTCTCTGCCTTCTAAAACTGTTGCCTAGAGAGCTACCAAAATGCCAGCTCTGGAAGAACAGATATCAATATGCAATTTAAAAAATGTTACCTCGCCTACCTTGTCTCTAGCATTGGAAGAATTAGAGTGAAACCTGAGGTATTTAAGGTGAGGGATTTTTATCAACAGCACTTTAATGCCACGTTAACATTTTAGGCATTTGTGACACATTCAGTTAGCCACTGTGCATATACAAATGAGTGAAAACTAACAAACATGCTTCCCGACATCCAGGAGATAATGCCTACAAAACCACAGAAGACCAGACTTGCTGTTTCTATGTTAGGAAGCATGCAAAAACTTCTCCCTTAGCAAGTCTTAAGGACTTCCTGAAGTTCATCCCCACTTGAGCAGGCTACCCAAACTAATAAAGTCTACATGCAATTGTTACGAATCTGACTCAAGGCAAGAATTTTAAAACTAAATTGAAGGCCAACTCATTCAGTCAGCAGCTCAGCAGGCAGTGCCTAGCAATTTGCAGTTTATGTAGACAGTGAGAATGTTTACTGGCCACATGCAGGTGCAAGTCAAACACTTTATGGCGAGGTAAGACAAAAGCTTAAACCTTTGCTATGAATCATGGTGCTCAGGGAGTCTGCTGGAGATCAGGCCATTAACCCTGTTTGAACATAGGTTTGTGGGGTCAAGTTTACTATTTCACGTGTGAATTGCTGTGTTGGGCAACAACCTATGTTGTGTCAGTGCCAAGTGAAACCTTTTCATTCTAGTACTTTAACTTGGCCATTGGAAAAGAAAATGTTAATGCCTTTAAAAGGAGCAACTATCAGGTGAGTGGCATTATTTTCCCTACCATAAGGCTGTGTCTACATTGGCATCCCTTTCCGGAATAGGGATGCTAATGAGACACTTCAGAATTGCAAATCCGCGGGGGATTTAAATATCCCCCGCGGCATTTGCATTTACATGGCTGCCGCTTTTTTCCGGCGCGGGGTTTTTGCTGGAGAAAAGCACCAGTATAGACGCGATTTTCCGGAAAATAAGCCCTTCCTACTTTCAAGTAGGAATAAGGGATCTTCCGGAAAAGGGCTTATTTTCCGGAAAATCGCGTCTACACTGGCGCTTTTCTCTGGCAAAAACCCCACGCCGGAAAAAAGCGGCAGTCATGTAAATGCAAATGCCGCGGGGGATATTTAAATCCCCAGCGGATTTGCAATTCCGAAGTGTCTCATTAGCATCCCTTTTCTGGAAAGGGATGCCAATGTAGACACAGCCTGAAGGTATACATTTGCATTGATAAGAAAACCAGTAACTGTGCTGATTCAAGTGGTGTTTTGTTACAAGGATGCAAACTGAATTCATTCTACTGTGAATAAAACAGCAGAGAAGCAGTTAATATAGAAGAGCAATAATTACCTTCTGAAGAAGAGCCTAAGACTGGACTGCATCTAAGACCATCTCTCTCTCCTCTCCCCACTATCCAAAGGTCACCAGAATAAGCTTCTGACAAATTAGTTTCTAATTGGCAAGAGTGCAAATTAAAGCTTGTATGCATTCACTTCCCAGAACTCAAAGGGAGAAGGAAACAAAACAAAAATCCTATTTCAGATATCAGGCTAATTCAACGTGATCCCTGGTGTCTCTCAGTAGGTTTTCAACCAGTCTCGTGTGATGTTTAAAAGCAAAATCAACAACATGCAAAAACACATTATAGTATTGATCTGTAACTGAGTCTTCTGTGTAAAGTGGGGAGGACAGTTTTTGCAAGGCCAAGAGCTGTATTTCAATTCCAGCCTGGAATAAAGGCTTTTTCTCTGTGTGCACCTGCTGAATATAAATGCCCAGAAATAGACTTGCAACAGAAACGAATATTGTTCCATAGCTAAAGCTTTCTGAATATGACACTGCAATGCCACCACCTACTGGAAAGAGCCAGGACTGACCATTGTAGAAGTGCTGGTGTACAGCCCCAGACTGATGGCTGTGGAGACTGTAATCCTCCATCTATTTGGAGTAGGCAGGAATACGTGCAGCAGCTGGGCAAGCTTCCTCTGCACACATTATCTACCTATCGATTCCCTAGAGGAGAAACTTACACAGGTATTTGTCCGTGTCCCAGGCACTGAACTTCCTACTGAGAATGACAAGGGTACCTGCCAGTACCAAATACGGTGGAGCTCATTATTAATACCTATCCATTAAAAACTAGATCAGAACCACCGACTTACTGCACTCAGGCCAAAATGGGTATCAGACAGCAAAGACCTACGCTCATTATTTGAACTACATTTGAGTAGCATCAACAGATCTAAGCCCACAGAATCCAAGCAATTCAGATATCAGGCTAATTTGGCATGATCCCTGCTGTCTCTCAGTAGGTCTTCAACCAGTCTCTTGTGATGTTTAAATGCGAAATCAACAACATGATGCAAACACCCATTAGAGTACTGAACTGTAACTGAGTCTTCTATGTAAAGTGGGGAGGGCAGTTTTTAGAACCCCTGTGGCAAAGTTCCCATTCCCACATGTATGTAAATCTTGGCCAGATAAAAAGGGCAGAAATGCACTGTAGCCACCATAGGACACTGCCTTCTGGCACTCTACCTCAGTTTCCTTTCAGTTTACACTCATAATCTTTAATAAATTGAACTCCTGAACTCCTGGAGAGAGGGAATATTAAAATATCATTTGGTTCCCTAAAGATCCCTTCTGGCCTTCGCTTTGGATTCAGGTTTCGCTGCTCTTCCTCTAGGGACACCATGTTTTTAATCCTGGCCTTTCTGGCCTGCAAACTCTCCTCCTCTCAAGTTCAGGGGTTGCACAGCCCTCTTTTTTGGGGCCTAAGTGCTGGCTGAATTCTCCCTCTCAGCAACTCCTCCTGATTAGGCCTGAGTAACCCACCCCAAGTGGGCCTTATAACTGCCAATATCTGTCAATACTGGCTTGGGAAAGAGGGAAGTCTTGCCCTCCATAAGGTAAACTTAGGGCCTTACATGAACAATTATCTGGAATGGCTCTACATCTTGTCTCTCCTAGACATGAACTGCTTCCCTAGACCCTCTTCCTCACTCTCAGGGAATACTTGCATTATTTTCCTGGCCTGCATCTGCTTTCCCTGGACAAATGGAATGAGTAACTGGCCCCTCAGGACACATCCTCTGGTCTAGAGGCCAAATAACCCAGTTACATGCAAGAGCAAACAGATTGTAACCCTCACCGTTCTGCCTATGCTCTTGCATTCTTCACCCTCCTGCCACTCTTGTACTCTCAGATAAGGTTAGGCTCAGAGTGAAGTTTCCTATTCCTCCATTCCTACTTCTAAAATTTTATTAAGGCATAGTAGATAGAAAGGAGGCAGGGATAAGAGAACATTGAAAGCTCACATGGAGATTTCTCCCTTACATTCAGAATTAAAAGCTGGGATTTGAGATTCCGTTTGCTTTGCTCTCTTGATATTTTACAGAAATGGTATCATACCTGGCAATATCTGTGTTGGGATCCACCAGAGAACTAACAAACCTGAAGAACAGGGACTCCTTCCACTTCACAAACTCCTCCTACAGGAAAAAAAAGTAGACAATGAAATGTCAGTATGAACTGGGAATGACCCTACTTGTTTCCTCAGATTGCCTCCAGATACATCCTCGGAGTCATGACAGGAGGAACATAAAATAAAGCTCAAGATCCCTTAATTCTGAAAATATTACATTTATTTAAATGCCATGGCAGCAAGTGTCCCGATTTACCATCAAATGTTAGCAGAATAAGGGAAGCAAGAGATAATCTGAACTCTACCGTGGAGGTGCCGAGAAGGCATTCCTCTACACTGTTCTCATAAATTATAACACATTGGTAGTCTGCCTGCATAGGATACATTATTAAATAGGGGATGGAATATCTTCTGTCTTTCACAAATGATGTCGACCCTACAACTAACTTATAGACAACAAAAGGATAGTGCCACGCTTCTGCTTGATAGACACTTACCTGTTCCACCCATCTACTGGGGGTAAAATTACAGATTCATGAAAATAAGAAGAAACAGCAAAGCAGACAAACCTTGAACCAAAATCCCTTAGGGTATGTCTACACTTGCACCCTAGTTTGAACTAGGGATGCAAATGTAGGCGATCGAAATTGCTAATGAAGTGGGGATTTAAATATCCCGCGCTTCATTAGCATGATCTTGCCGCTGCGTTACTCAAAAAGTGAGGAGTAACATTAGTTTGAACCAAGGGGGTTGGTTCGAACTAACACATCCCAGCGCACACTTTCACTTTCGAAACAGCTGTTGAGCAGAGTAACGCGCCGGCAAGATCATGCTAATGAAGTGCGGGATATTTAAATCCCCACTTCATTAGCAATTTTGATCACCTACATTTGCATCCCTAGTTAGAACTAGGGTACAAGTGTAGACATACCCTTAGTTAGCCCACTGAACTACTAGCTGGAAATTTACTTATTCATTTTAGTTAAACTATGGCAGCAACAATTTACTGTTAAGTGCAGCTTACAGTTTGGGTAGATTGCAAAGGTATTTTAGAGTTGGTCTGAAAGTAGCATATCTATTATGCAGGTTGCTAGGATTCTATGATGGAGGCGGTTGCAATATACTACTGAGAACTAGCCTAAGCACTCTGTTCACCTGCAGGAGGTTGGTAAGTAGGATCAGGGTCTGCTTGCGAATGAAGGGGTTCGAGTCCTTTAGGCATATGGAAATGTTGGGAATGTATCTGTCCACCATGGTGGTGTAGCGGACACAGAGGTCACACATAACTATGACAACGTTATTGCGAATGGCCACATCTTCAGATACCTCCAGCTCCCGAGCAAGGGCTGCGACACATTTCTTTGCTAGATCCTCATGCTGCAGACATAGCTTACCTGTCAGAGAGAGAGAGAGAGAGGAGAGAATCTGAGCAGCGCATGTTGCAGTTCCTAACCTCCTCAGGGCTATCCTTCCACCTCCTCTTCGTTCCATAGAAGCCCAAACACATGGATAAAGAAATAAGGCCACGAACAAACAAAAGCAGAAAACAGCAAGAGCAAGAAGTAAAGGAGGGAATAAAAGCAAGAAAGCTGTAGTGGAGGCTCTACGGAAACCCAAAACCCACCCCAAGGGAAAGGCAATCAAGGAGAAGGATTGTCCTATCCCTCTTCTAAGAAATCAAGAGACCTATATCATGAGTCTAGTAACCCTGTTTCCTCTTTCCCAAAGGACCACATAAGGAGCTAAGAGTGTAGCCTAATGTCCTATGCATAACAAGAGCCATCCCAGTAACATTCCTAGAAGCCTTCACACTAATGTCTTGTACATACAAGAGTTTTTAAGCTCATGAACAACAAAGGTTTGAGCTTCCTGATGTACATAAGTGAGGAAGCAATAGTATTCCCACATTAGAGAAGTGGGATGTTTACAACCACACAGGAAGTCTAAAGCAGAACTGGGAACAGAACCTAATTCTAACATCCTTCCTCAAATAGTAGAAGCATACTCTACCCAGCCTTTAACACAAAGGCTCTGGCTCCTCATTCATATTTTTTAACATATATGGGCTATCATCAGATAGGCATTTCTAGCACAGTTTGCCCTGGAAAGCACTGAATTCCCTCCATCCTTCTGGTGAGCCTCTTGTGCATCCTGTAGTTCTATAGTCACATCCCACCAAGTTCACAAGAACACAGGTTGGTGCAAGTCTGCAGGGTCCTTCAGGTGCCAGTAATTGTGCTATTCACTAGTTAGATATGATAAATCCATATAAAACTAGTTCTTTAATAGACTGGGTACATCTGGTCACCCACTCCAACGTGTTTATTGGTGTATGCATATTCTTACTGCAGGGAATTCCCAAAGCTTGGCACTACAGCACTATGAACACTGAATTCAATTCATGTTTGTGTCTAAGCTCACGTCCAAGAGCTGTACGGAGCAGTTGTAATCACAGAAGAGAGAAAAGGGCAGGAATCAGTTGCACACAGCAGCACCCATTCCCACTGAAGGACAGCTCTTACCCAGTGTAATGAATGCATGGGCTCTGACCACTGAGGGCATAGCAGATCCTCTGATTTGGGACAGTGGCTGAGAAACTGGGAGTTCCTCCCCATCTGGAGGACTACACACTGAGAAACAACAGACCAAGAATTAAAATACCCTCAAAATCAGAGTTGCATTTATTTCATAAATGCAAATTTAGAGTAAGGAGAGAGCCTCACATTGATCTACATTGACAGGACAAGCCAGGATGGACTGAACCAGAAGAAAGATGCGTTTCTCCACTTTGGCTGGACATAGCTGTGCAGTCTCACCCAGGGTGAAGAGATGTCTCACCTAAAGAGAAAAACAATAGCGCAATCAAGAGAACAGGAGGGCTGACAACAAGCTTGCATACATGTTATTCTACTCTGCCAGTGTTTCAACCAGCTTCCAAAAACAGGTTAAAATTCCCCCTGCCCTTTGGAAAGGAAAGCATCATCTGAGATGTGGGCCTGCAGGAGGCTCAGTTAGATCTAATTCATTACTATCTCACTGCAGAGTCAATTTCCTTTACATCTGTCTACATAGTGACATTTATTACTGAGAAGTTGGAAACAGGCAATTCAATTCCAACTTTTACAAAAAATCACAAATGCAAACAATGATCTGATGCATTTGTTAGATCATTGTAACTTCCTCAGAACTTTGGAAATCAAGTCTATTCTATAGCTTTCTGGCACATCTCTCAAAATTTCCATTAGGACAGGTAACAAAAGTCACTAACACACAAGGATCTATAGACACGCACCTCTCAGAAATACCACAGGGATATAATCATTATAGGGAAAACACAACTAATGCTGCTCTCTCCTCTTCAGAAACCTCACGATTTGATAAAGTAAGAGCATCAAGGGAACAGAGGAGCTATGCTACTGCAGCCTGCAATGGACACAATTAATGACTAGACTGCTTTAAGAATGGACTGTATGGACAAATGAGTATGTGAAAATGAGAATTTCTTACAATTTTAATCCATGGGGAGCTGCTTTGGGTATCTGCTGACTATAGTTTTGACAGAGCTTTTACTACTTCTAACAACGCCACTCCTGCCAAACCTTCACATCTCTGGGAGAATAAAGTGAATTCTCTTCTGGATTGTGCAACATCAGGATACTCAATCATATTACAATTGCAGGGGTTAGCCATTCAATCCCACTTTGCTTTCAAATTGGGAACTCTGTTACATTGGTGCATCCCAAGTAAAAGTCATCAAGCTGCACAGATCTAGCTGAGGGTATAATTTTAAGATAATGAGGTTGCACAGGTCTAAATGAGGGCAACATTTGCTCTACAGAATACTTTATTGTGTGGCAATTCATGAAACAGAAGGAACCTTTTTTGACTTTCAATCCATGAACTTCAGTTTGCTGACAAATTCCCATAAAACAAGCACATAGGGCAGAGCCACTGAGATTAAAGAAAAGGTCACTGCTCTGATCACATTTGGAGTGTTGTCTTCATTACCGTAAGGGCTCAGAAAGGGGTTTTATTTATTTGGGTTATTTAAGGGGAAAGGCTAAGATGCTGCAGAAATTAACGGCTTGAGCTACCCCATTCACCAAGGAAAGCTTTCAATTTGCAATCAACTTTCCAAGCCCTACTTCTTACTGTGTCCAATTTGTGGTGACTGACCCAGGCCTGCTGCTCTCTAGGACTCACAGGAGAATAGAGTTTCTCATCACATGACCTGAATAATTTTAAAGGCACCCATGTGATTCTAATTCATGTATATTTCCAAAAATAAATAAATATCAGAAAAGCAAACTAAAGGCCCAGCCTCCTCCAAAAAAAACAAAAACAAAAAACAAAACAAAAAAACACACCAACCACCCCAAAACAAAACCAAGCCTTCTATTAATAAACAAGGCAGAGTATTCCAGAGAACACAGCTTAGCCACACAATCATGGAATCATCATTTTGATCAATCAGTGCAGAAAGGATATCAAGCTTACCAACAGGTCTTCTTGCAGCTGCTCTGCTCCATCTTCTTTGAGGACTATACTGGAGATATAGCGCTCACAGACAGTTACCAGATCTCCACATACCTGGTTCAGCAATTCCTGTTTCAAGATGAAGGCAAATCAGTGCAGTTCTTGTTAAATAAAACATCCTCCATGCAATGTCCTGAACTGGTAAACAAAAACCTTCTAGAATCCAAAATAATCACACTCCCTTAGCCCCTTACACTAAGCAGTCCAGTCTTTATTTAGCAATCTAGCTGCAGTAATCAGCTGCAAACAAGATCTGGGTAACAACTACAAAAGAATTTCTGAACTAAACACCTATTTTCCTCTTTAAGTTTTAACTTTAAATGCAGGGGTATCCAAGCAGAAAGGAACAATTGTCTTTATTTGGCATTGCTTTATGAACCTTGCCCAATGATATAGATAGAACCTCCCTCTTCAGCACAAGAATTTACTAAATAGCACCTAGGAATCACTATGCTTTGCTGAGAGCAGCTAGTGTGATTACTGCATCTTCTCAAGCTATTTACTTATCTACCCATGGTAGATGTCTAAGACACCATTATGAAGTAGATGTGATTCATGTTAACAATAGAATTTAAACTACATGTAGGAAGAATCCAATATTGAGGAAAACTTGTGCCAATTAAGCCTCTTTTTTTCAACCAACACTGCTTAGGGTAAGCTATAGAGCTTAAAAAGCGGCGAGGAGTCCTGTGGCACCTTATAGACTAACTGAAGCGTAGGAGCATAAGCTTTCGAAGGCAAAGACCCACTTCGTCAGATGCATGTAGTGGAAATTTCCAGAGGCAGGTATAACTATGCCTAGGTATAACTAGGATCAGGCTGGAGATGACGAGGTGGATCCAATCAAGGAGGATGAGGCCCACTTCTAGCAGCTGATCTGGAGGTGTGAATTCCAAGAGAGCAGAAGCTGCTTCTGTAGTTAGCAAGCCATTCACAGTCTTTGTTTAATCCAGAGTTGATTGTGTCAAACTTGAAGATGAACTGTAGCTCAGCAGTTTCTCTTTGTAGTCTGGTCCTGAAGTTTTTTTGCTGCAGGATGGCTACCTTTAGATCTGCAATTGTGTGTCCAGGAAGATTGAAGTGTTCCCCTACAGGTTTTTGTATGTTGCCATTCCTGAAGCTCTGTCCCTGGGTTTGCTTGTAGGCCCCATACCCACATCGCTCTCACTAGCCAGGAATCATGGCAAATGGGAGCAGAGTGTGTGGGAGTAGTGGGGAAGTGGTGCCTATAAGCACAGGGCCACGTGGAGCAACCTGAACTCTCCAGTAAAATGCAGGACAATGTAGCACTTTAAAGACTAACAAGATGGTTTATTAGATGATGAGCTTTCGTGGGCCAGACCCACTTCCTCAGATCAAATAATGGAAGAAAACAGTCACAACCATATATACCAAAGGATACAATTTAAAAAAATGAACACACGAGTGCCAGGCAGGCAATCCCATTCCCTGCCCCCTCCCACCCTGCCCATTCCCCGGCTACAGAGGAAGCAGAATTTTCCATCAATAAGTTAAAATCTCCCTTGCTTACTCCATTCTGCAGACCTCACTACAAAAGAAAGACCTTTACACAAACCTGCGTTTGCCTTCCTAGTTTGTCTTGTATCAAGTAATTCCATTAGCAGTCTGAGAAACACTATCACCTAACTTTCACTTGAGTATACAGCAGGTTAGCAGTGACAACTTTCTCTGTGGTAGCATACATGTAATGCACTTCTAGCCTCAATATAAGCTAATGGAAAAGCATGCAGAACAAAACACCCTGTTTCAAAACAGGCACTATTGTAGTTCCTTAAGAAAGTGATTGCAAGTCCAGAACATCCTTTTGAAAACAACAGCTCTCTCAAAACCCACCCTTTTCACTAGGTGTATGCCACTATTGCTGTGATATGCCAATAGAGAGGCTTAAACAGAAGAGAGGTGCAATTTCCTGGAGACAGAAATCTCTTCCTTTTGTGCGCTCAAGAAGCCAGCATTTTCAGGAGAGAGCAGTTTTCCTCTCCGAGACAAGAGATGCGTCAAACACACTGTTTTAAAAGCGTATTTGAAGTCTTACCTGTGCCGCCTCCGGGGCATCTGTGTATGCATGGCAGAGCTTCTGCAGAGCTTCAACAGCTGGGCTAATCACCTCAAGGGGACACTTCAGCTCCTTCAGCCAGCACTGGATATCATCTGAAAAGAAGGTCAACCACCTGAGGCTCATGCTGACTGTTAACGGAGACACAAAAATACGCAGTGGAGCTGAAAGGCAATGCTGAATACTGACCCACATCAAGGCACTCACCAATCAACCTGCCCTGGGTGTTTCTGGGAAGATGCTTTGCAACGTGTCCAATTACGCACAGCATGTGACCTGCAGAGTCAGTGCTGGGAATTTGCTGCCTGGAAGACCATCAAGGGGACAAATAGAAACATGACTCCAAGAAGAACAACTGGTTAGAGTCAGAAAGTGCTTTCGTTTGGAGTATGCATGCTGAAGACAGAACGGCCAGGCTGAATGGGAACAGGGATAGAGCTCCAAGGCAACTTTAAGGTAGCAGATGATCAAGCTCTTGCTCAAAGCTCTGGGCCACTGCTTGCCTCCTACATGAAGCACCATTAATTTAAATGAAGCACTTTGATCTAAGCAGTCACTGAACAGCGCTCTACCTGTGAAGAGTCAGAAAGAGGAGCGAGTTCTTTCAGCCCACCCTCTACTGCCCACTAGTGACTAAGGCAGAGGCAACGCACCTGCTGACATTGTCCCAGGATTCGATGATCTTGGAGTAATCCAGCTTGGGGGACGAACCTGCTACCTTGGCGAGCAGCATCCAGGCTGATGCAGCATGCTCTGTTCCCACGTGTGACATTACATTATTTATGAAAGTAGAAGAGAACTTCTCCTTCTGGGACCATATGTAAAAGGCTTTGTTTAAGTAACGGCTAGAAGAAGACAGAAAAGAGACTAGAGCTAAGCACAACATTAACAAACAGCTTGTATGGGGGGCTATGTTGAGGGCCAGCAATTTTAGCCAGTTCACACTTCACTCAGCAGTCAACACAACGAAGCTGGTGATATTGCCAGCTGGTGGCTATTTATTCAAATAAAGCTCCCACTTCTCACTGTTCTGACCAAAAATCAGGATTTTCATTCTACATTAGGGATGTTAAATATTGGTTAATTGAACAGTAGATTAACCTCACAAATTCTTATCAGTTACTTGACTATTCTGTAGTCCCCAGGATTGAGGCCAGCAGCCAGTGCCGCCAGCCCCACTCCACGCTATTGCCTCTGTATCAGAGGCAGCAGCATAGGATGCCAGGCGGGACTTGGTCCACGAGGGCAACCAGTTTCAACACCACCTCCCCTCACAGACCGGCTGCCTGTCGCCCTGCACCACTGTCTCTGAAACAGAGGCAGCAGCACAGGGTGGCAACAACCCCTGTCCAGGGGCAGCTTGAGCTCCTGGACCCGGCGTGAGTTGGAACTGAGCCAGGCTGCCTGCCCACTCAGCTCCTACTACACTTTATATGCAGAGCTGCAGCAGAGGTAGGTCCTTGACCCAGCGCAAGCTGGGACTGAGCTGGGCTGGGCTGCTGGACAGCCTGCTAAAAAAAATGTACTAGCCGCAGTGGGGAGGGAGAAGGAATGCACGTAGTCTAGAACATTAACCTATGAACTTTTGCTTATTAGTTAATCGACTGCACTATTACATCCTAGTCTACATTTAGCCCTCAAATATTTACATCTTCTCTTCCATAGTCCAATTCCCAATTCAGGTGCGCACAAAGACATGGATGTAACACTATACATTTCACATCACCGCCAAATTGCGTCCGATGTCTGGTATGCTTATTGCGAAGAAAATTTAATTATTTTTTTTGGTGGTTCTCTAGCTAATATTCATAAGCCAAGAGGAAAATAAATGTATTAAATCCTGGGAGTTACGGGATTTGGTTTTACCCATCTCAAAGGAGAGCCCTCGCAGACCTTCTTTTGTCTGGGACCAGTCAGGTCCCAAGGGTGCTGGGCCAACCCGTTATAAAATAGATTTGCAAGCCAAAAAGGCAGCACGACCAACAGATCAGTTTTCTATTTAAAAACTATTACATGTTGTTGACTAATAAACATAAGGCTGCTTTTCATCAGTGGTGTGTCCCTGTCATTTTGTGTGACACCTCATCTCTTTCGCTACTTCCCACAGTTTTCCCCAGAAGGCACAAAGCTGCTATTAGTCATAAGACAAGTCACATATTTTACACCAGAATGAAGGGGGAAAAAAACCCCATGTATGCTGATCTCTCCAAATATATATGATTATTAAAGTTAATTGTGTGATGAGAAAAATAGTCCAACTTCCTAGCAATACATCAGTAACACACCACATGTGTCATTCTCCTATTCAAAGACCAGGGTTCAGGGAATAGGCATCAGTGACAAAATTAAAACATCCAATACGCAGGAGAACTGTGTTCACCAACTGCCAACATGGAAATAATTGGCTGTTGATTTGCAGGCCTGCTATATCTTTCCCATGAAACTAGTAGAGCAACACAAGAAGCTCAGAATATAACAATACCTACATTAGCACTGACAGTATCACTTAATAGTAACATCTTTCACCTGGGGATCTCAAAGTGCTTCATCAAAAATTAATTATGCCTCGCAACATCCCTGTGCAGTAGATATTGCATACATTTTCACTGTAAGCAGACAGAGATGCACAAAGGTTGCAATCATACAGCGAGTGGCAGAGATGGAAACAGAACCCTGAACTTGTCTCCTAGTTCTCCTACCCTAACCAACAAACAAGCTACAATTGTTCCGCAGAGCAATCAATCATCTCCTGGCATAGGGTTAGTGGGACACATTTCAAGCATTTTTCTACAAGTACAGGCATTGTAATAGCAGTACATGACTAAAGAAATACAAGTCGGGGTAGCTAACAGGCGGGTCCAATAAGAATCCAAATTCCCATTTGCCGTACAACTGACCTACCTCAACTCCTGGTTTTCTGCAGTGACAAGGGCCAGGAGATCCCAGGCTAGTGTCTGATTTCGGTCTTCGTGCCTGAACTTACTATAATGTTTAATGTGCTGCAACAAAAGCTGATCAAGGCAGTCCAAGGCCTTTTCCTGAACTGAATTTTCACTGTCTATCACAACAGGAATCACACCTGTTAACCAGGCCTTCTGTATCATAACATTAGTGTGTTGAGTCTAAAGAGAAGAAAATTCCTTATTAAAAATACTTAGTAATTCAGATTTTGTAGGCAGAATTGAGGAAAATTTATATATGCTGACAGACTCAAGAAATGTTACTTTCCAATGTACTGATGAAGCACGTGAGAACAGTGAAACCTCAGATCTCTGTACCAAGGATTTGCTGAGTATTATAGTCATGATCAACACAGCACAGTGTTTCTCAAAGTGGTTCGCAAGACCACTCTGAGAAACTTGCTAACTGGCCGCTCCGGTGAACTTATTTACCGGCTACGGAGCCTCGCGGCTCCCCTTGGCTCCGGTTCACCATTTGCAGCCGGGGGAGCTGCGGGAAGCAGCATGGGCTGGGCTGCAGCTTCCTGCAGCTCCCCTTGGCTGCAAATGGCGAACCGGAGCCAAGGGGAGTCGCGAGGCTCCGTAGCCGGTAAATAAGTTCACCAGAGCAGCCAGTTAGCAGGTTTCTCAGAGTGGTTTTACGAACCACTTTGAGCAACACTGACATAGTAGTTGCTCCTATTGACCTGAGGTTTTGTAACATTTATTTACTAAAACCAAAATCAGTCTGAGCAAGGTTCCAGTAAAGCACTACAGCAGGTAATTAAAACTAGCAGTAGTGAGCTATGCCTAATATAAAACTTATGCTCTGATCTTATTTGCCTAACTTTTTGTAAATAAAGTAGGAAAAATGCTTCAATGACAATTTGCATATTGTAATTTCAATATAACGATTCAGATTTTTCTTTCTTTTACCCGACAAGGTGAACAAACATACCAATTTGCTACATGAGAGCTAGAAAGAGATGTGTATAACAATAGGCAATGTCTAATATTATTTACAACTACATATAAGATACAATCTTTCATGTCAAAGGCAATAAAGTTAAATCAAGCTAAAGAAACTCAATGGAGAAATAAGGGGCTAATCTGTTACGTGGCCTCTCCCCTCCCCCCCGATAGAACGCACAATATTTATCAAGACTGGCAGAGCATAATTTTTTCTCCTCACCAGAAGGAGCTCTGTAATGGACTGTATTGCCTGTTTCCGGACAGAGACCGCTGGGTCCCGGCAGCGATCTTGAAGAGTGGACAAGTCTTCCGGGGTACATGGAATCACATTGTGTTTCAAGATACTCATGAAAACCTAAAATAAAAAATTATGACAACACTAAAAGGAGTACAATGGGTGCACATTTGGCTACCAATGAAAAATCTAATCCACTTCCTATTGATTTCAATGGGAGAAGAACTGGTCCCAAGATGTACAGATAACACTGGGGGACATAAAAACAGTAAGCGAACAAGCTTTGTAACAGCATGTAAATAAAGTCAGCTTTTCCCCTGTAGTCACAGTTTCTCTTTCTATTTGCGTGGGTCATCATTCCGTAACAAGAGAAAGGAAAACATTCTAAAATCCAAATACAATATATTTGTAAGTCTCTTTCAAAACCAAATGCCTGTTGTTCTGAGATTTATTTATTTATTTTTTTAACTAAAGTAGTACATGCCAAAAACTGAGGCTGGGCAAAACCCGGTTCCTTTGTAAATGAGTTCATGAATTCTCAAACTATCCAACTAACATGCCTCAATTTATATACAGAAATTGCTTAAATAGCCTACTGACATTTGAAAAGAAGCCCTATTTTTAAATGATGAAATAAGTGAACACCAATGAAAGTACTGGTAGAATTTTTGCCTGCATAATTCACTTATCAGGAACAAAGAGAGAAAGCATTTTGCAAGACCTGCCTGTATCCTGCATGAACAGCAAAACAAGGCCATGAACCTTCAATAAGCTCCATATCTGCAGATCACTGCATGAACTCATTGCAGGATGTTAGCCTACATATTTATATTAATAGCACACTCAGCGCTCAGTAGAGAACATACCTGGAGCGCAGACTTCCTGACATTTGTCTTCTCATCTCCTGCTCTGAGTCTCAGCATATCCATGATCTCCTTCCCTGTCCATGGAAAGAAAGACATGAGCTGCAACACAGGTAGAGACTGAAGTATCACCAGAAGACACTGATAGGGCAAATAGCACACTATGACAGGAAAGGGAATGAACAGAACAGGCAATTTCAAGCAATCTGTCCCCTGTCACATTCAGTCGCAGTTGTTAGCAGCTGGAAGTTTAGGGATACTCTAAACATAGTATTGCATCCCTGACCATCTTGGCTAACAGCCACTGATAGACCTAACCTCCTTGAACTTATCCAATACTTTTTAAAATCAGGTTACATTTATCCATGATAACTCCAAGATCTCTTCCTTTTGTGTTAACGGCTAATTTACAAACTATCATTGTGTATGTTATAGTTGGGATTTTTTCCAACATCCATTACTTTGAACTTATCAATATCCACTTTCATCTGTCATTTTGTTGCCTACTCAGCCAGTTTTGTGAGATCCTTCACAGTCCGCATTTTACTTAACTATCCTGTGTAATTTTGCATTGTCTGCAAACTTTGCCATCTCACTATTTACCACTTTCTCCAGATTATTTATGAATCCTTTGAAATCCCTGGGGAACCCCACTGATGACATCTCTCCATTGTAAAAATTGACCATAAATTCTTACCATTGTTTATCATCATTCAACCAGTTACAGAGCCATGAAAGGAACTCCCCTCTTATCCCTTGACTGCTCACTTTGTTTAAGAGCCTTTGGTGAGGAACCTTGTCAAAGGTTTTTTGAAAATTCAAGTATACTCTATTGCAGGGATGGGGAACCTGCGGCCTGAAACTTGCCTTGATCTGGCCCACAAGGCTTGGGGGTCCCCCACTCTGCAGCACAGTGAACCAACTCTGGTGCTCTAGCCACAGCTCATCCTGCTGGGGGGTGGGGAGGGAAGAAGAGGGGAGTCCTGAGCTTTGTGGGCTGGATTAAGACACGCCACGGGCTACAGCAGGCCCGTGGATTCTGCCTGGCAGCGGGGGATGAAGCAGCTCTGTGGACAAGAGCACAGTGAAGCTCTGTCCCTGGGTTTGCTTGTAGGCCCCATACCCACATCGCTCTCACTAGCCAGGAATCATGGCAAATGGGAGCAGAGTGTGTGGGAGTAGTGGGGAAGTGGTGCCTATAAGCACAGGGCCACGTGGAGCAACCTGAACTCTCCAGGAGCTGTGCCAGGCAGGCGATCCCATCCCCTGCCCCCTCCCACCCTGCCCCCTCTCCCCAGCACATTCCTGCACCCTACCTCCTACACAGACCCCTCCAACCCCCACCCTGCACCCCCATCCCAAGCAACTTTACTAACTGGTATATGTAACTAGGCTCTTACAGTGTCTGTTATCACCCCTGACACACAGAACAATCAACATTCCAGCACTAAAGTTTTTCTGGTGAATTGGTTTTAAAGCTGCTTTCACCTTCCAGGGCTCCTATATTGGAATTTCTTACCAAGTATACTTTACAAAGTCTCAGTGTAAAACAATTCCCCAATATGGACACAGCGTTTCCATAATTTACTGACCAGAACACAGAAGCAGCGCTCCAAGCTAGACATGAAAGTCTGATCCCGAAATCGCTAAAGTCAAAGTAAATCATTCTACTAACTTTAGTGGATTTTGGATTGGGCCCTAAATGGTTTTATAAACTGGCAGCTATTCTCTCCACTCAACTCCAGCTGTTACATGGCTTTATAATGTCAGATCCTTTTACTGGAACAGAGATAGGCTGCCTCAATTAGTAGCAACAAATTTTAGGGAAGGCCAGTCTAGGACAAACTCAACTATTGCAGGGGGAAACTGGCTAAGCTAATCATGCTCTTACCAACTGATACTGACTGAGCATTTCAGCACTGTGGACAGGGACAGTACCAAGTAGGCTGAGAAGGACTAGAAAGGGAATGAACATGATGTAGTAGATGTAGTACACATCATGCACCATAGGCTCTGTAACATGCCTTAGCCACATTGTACTCTTGGAGGAATTTTGTGCTAATAAATTAAAACTTTATCACGAAAATTTAGAAATTCTGTCTGTGATATTGTATCATTCTGCAAAATTCTGAATATTTTAATTGGTCAAAACAACACAATATAAACATGTTGATTTTGATTATTTCAGTTGATGGATGGATGGGGAAAACAGGAAGAAAGCCTCAAATTCTCTTTACTAATAGTAACATGATATGTGCTGAGCTGTCAAGTTGCATGCCAATTTTCTCATGTAGACGAGTTAGCACTAGCAGCTAGCCATGTTGCACCAAGGCATTTAACTTTATATCTTGCTTTTAGCAGTAGCCAATATCTAATGCTACAAAGAAGTGAATTCCACTCTCACACAACACACGTAAGAACGGCCATACTGGGTCAGACCAAAGGTCCATCTTGCCCAGTCTCCTGTCTTCCCATAGTGGCCAATGCCAGATGCCCCAAAGGGAGAGAACGGAAGAGGGAATCATCAAGCAATCCCCCTCCCATCACCTATTCCCATTCTGACAGAGGCTAGGGACACCATTGCTACCCATCCTGGCTAAAAGCCATTGATAGACCTAATCTCCATGAATGTATCTAGTTGTTTCTTAAACCCTGGTCTTCACAACCTCTTCTGGCAAGGAGTTCCACAGGATGACCATGTGCTACATGAAGAAAAACTTCCTTTTGTTTCTTTTAAACCTCCTACCTGTTCATTTCATTTGGGCCATCTGAAGAAGTGGGCTATGCCCACGAAAGCTCGTGATACCACCGACATGTTTCATTAGTCTATAAAGTGCTACCAGACCATTTATTGTTTTTTCTGTATGGGTACGTCTACACTAACCCCCTAGTTTGAACTAGGGAGGCTAATGAGGGCGACCAAAATTGCTAATGAAGCGCTGGATTTAAATATCCTGCGCTTGATTAGTATAATCCCGTCCGGTCGCTATTTTTGGAAACTGACTAGCCCAAAGTAACTGCCCATGTCTACACGCGGCAGAGAAGCAGGATTCCGAGAGAAACCCCTTAGTTCGAATTAACTGTTATTCCTTGTGGAATGAGGTTTAACAGTCAATTCGAATGACGGGGTTTCTCTCGGAATCCTGCTTCTCTGCCGCATGTAGACACGGGCAGTTACTTCGGGTTAGCCGGTTTCCAAAAATGGCGACCAGCCGGGATTATGCTAATCAAGCGCAGGATATTTAAATCCCACGCATCATTAGCAATTTTGGGTTGCTCTCGTTAGCCTCCCTAGTTCGAACTAGGGGGCTAGTGTAGATGTATCCTAACAGACTAATTCGGTTACCCCCTGAAGTTCCTAGTTCTCATGTTATGGGAATAAGTAAATAACTTTTCCTTGTTCACTTTTTCCACACCAGTCATGATTTTATAGACCTGTATCATAGCCCCCTAGTCTCCTCTTTTCTAAGCTGAAAAGTCCCAGTCTTTTTAATCTCTCTTCATACTAGACCCGTTCCAAACCCCTAATTATTTTTGTTGCCCTTTTCTGAATCTTTTCCAATGCCAATATATCTTTTTTGAGATGAGGCGACCACATCTATATGCAGTATTTAAGACATGCGTGTACATTAGTTTGATATAGAGGCAATAAGATGTTTTCTGTCTTATTCTCTATCCCCTTTTTAATGATTCTTAACATTGTTTGCTTTTTTGACTGCAGCTGCACACTGAGTGGATGTTTTCAGAGAACTATCCACAATAACTCCAAGATCTCTCTTGAGTAGTGTGACAAGGCTCCAAAGAAACCCCAGTGGGTCCAGCGCTTCCTGGTGGATTTGCTTGCCTCAGAGGCTCACAGCAGCCCACAGTTTTAGGCACCACACTCGGGGCTTTAGCTGTTGGGAGTTCTTTTTATCACTGGCTAGCATATGGTAAAACAGAGAATAAACTCCAGTCCTTTCCTCTGCGTGGAAATCGGGAGGTGGGTGTTGGGGGGGGGGGGGAGAATCGGGGGCCCACCCTCTACTTTGGGTTTCAGGCCAGGGCCACATGAAAGTAGCTGCTTGTGTGAATCCCCGACACCTGCGATAATACAGCTCCAAGACCCCTGGGCTACTTCCCCACACGTTCCCCAGCACCTTCCTTCTCCCCAGTTCGTCCTCCTAGTTGTGATCTCCTTCCCTCTTACTCCCAGTAGCGCTCTCCTCCTTCCTCGCAGCTGCAAACACCCTACACTGCAGGCAAGCTTCTTTTATAGCCAGTCTGAACTGGTTTTCTTAATTACCCCCCGGTGTTCTAATTGGGCTAGGCTGGACAATTAGCCCCAGCTGTTCCACTGCCCCAGCTTGCCTCTGCTGGTTCTAAACCAGCCCCTTCCTGTTACTCTGAGGGCAGGGATTTCCTTAGTCTGAAACTTAAAGATCTCTCCTCCACTACTTTTGTTCTTAACCCTGTCACAGTAGTTGTAGCTAAATTAGTCCCCATCATATCGCATGTATAGTTGGGATTATTTTCTCCAATGTGAATTACTTTACATTTACCAACATTACTTTTCATTTGCCATTTTGTTGCCCAATCGCTTAGTTTGGTGAGATCTTTTTGAAGCTCTTCACAGTCTGCTTTGGTCTTATTTTGAGCAGGTTAGTATCATCTGCAAATTTTGCCATTTCACTGTTACCCTTTCTCCAATTTTAAAAAATATGTTGAATAGGACTGATCCCAGTACAGACCATTGGGGGACACCACTAGTTTCTTCTCTCTATTCTGAAAACATATCATTTATTCCTACCCGTTGTTTTCTGTCTTTTAATCAGTTATCAATGCATGAGTGGACCTTCCCTCTTATCTCATGACAACTTACTTATTTAAGAGCCTTTGGCAAGGGACTTTGCCAATTATGTTCATTTACGTGTCTGACAATTTTATTTTTTTACTATAGTTTCAACTGATTTGCCTGGAACTGACAGACTTATTGGTCTGTAATTGCGGGGATCACCTCTAGAACCTTTTTTAAATATTGGCATCACATTAGCTATCTTCCAGTCATTAGGAACTGAAGCAGATTTAAAGCATAGGTTACAAACCACAGTTAATAGTTCTGCTGTTTCACATCTGTGTTCTTTTTGAACTCTTGGGTGAATGCCAACTGGTTCTGGTGACTTGTTACTGTTAAGTTTATCAATTTGTTCCAAACTCTCCTCTAATGATACTTCACTCTGAGACAATTCCTCAGGTTTGTCGCCTAAAAAGAAAGGTTTGGGAATCTCCCTAACATCCTCAGCCATGAAGATCGAAGTGAAGAATTCCTTTAGTTTCTCCGCAATTACTTTATCCTCTTTGAGTGCTCCTTTGGCATCTTGATCGTCCAGGGTCCCCCCGGGTTGTTTAGCAGGCTTCCTGCTTTTGATATCCTTAGCAAAATGTTTATTACTTTTTGATTTTTTGGCTAGCTCTTCTTCAAACTCCTTTTTGACTTTTTGTATTACATTTTTACACTTATCTGTTGCACCTAGATAGAGGTGCAATATTTATCTGGGGAAAACCTTTGTTCCTTGTGCATTGAAGCAAGAGATATGATTAACATTATAAGCAATGGAGCTACTAGTGTTATAATCCAATTTATTCCTTCCAAAAGAAATGATAATTAATCTGCTTTTTGACAAGTGCTTCTGCCATATCAGTATAAATGAATATCAATATGTCAAGATTAAATACACTTTCCAGGGTGGTCCTTCCAGACTTACATGGAAATGGAATTTCATTAAGACTGAAAATTCCTCCCCTCCCGATATCACATGTAAGTGGAACCTACAATCTCCACAGAAAGATCTATTTATATAGCAATCTAGAAGCTAAGTACACGTAAGGGGATCTGATTGCCACTAGATACTTGCAAAACCTAGTATCAGCTAAAAAAACAAGTATGATTTTGACATACCATCAAACACTGTAGTATCACCATCTCTGGTCAATTCAATGGTCTTGAAAGTTGGAAGAGTCTTCAGTGGATGGTTGGAGGGAACTAAGAGAAAAAAAATCAGTACAGAAAAGGTTGAGAATACAAAAAGAATATATTCTCTATATTCTCTGCACAGTGGAGCAGATCACTAAATGGAGAATTTTTTGTACTCTCCTCTTCCCCCCCAGATATTTCATATATCAGATAGCTTCTCTGTAGAGAACATAAGAAATGTGGAGGAAAAGAGGAAGAAAAAAAAAAAGAGAATACTTTACCTTCTGTGTGAGTTATCAAACTCTCAGGGTAGTTGTTGGTGTCTAGAAGTGTATGACCAGAAGCTACAGAAAGAAGAAAAAGAATCAAACGAGATAATTCCATTCAGGATTCTTCTTTCCAAAAATAACCAAGCAGGTAGTCTAAAAAAAGAAGACTACAGATGCAGTACTGGAGCATGCCATCTGGCTTTTTATCTCACCATGGGAAATTTAGCATTCTCAACACAAGAAAGTCAAACTTTCCAGACACTAAAGGTTTCTGAAGATATAACAACTGAATGTCAGGAATGAGGAATTTATTTTTTTAAATGAGTCATTTAGCAATTTGTAAATGTCTTTCAAAGTCATCTGTTTAAAACAGTCATATGGTCAATAAATCCTAAATACTAGTTTTAATGAGTAACAAGACACTTTTGTCAAAATACCTAAAGGGACCTATACACATTAGGGATGTTAAATTTCTATTAACCATCTACTCAATTAGTCAATGGTGGGAAGGGGGCGCACTATTCCTGCTGCATCTCTGCCTTTTAAATGTAGGAAGAGCCACCCACGGTTCTTCCTACATTTAAAAGGCAGAGGTACAGCAGGGAACCCGGGGCAAGCAGGGACTCAAGCAGTTCCCACTTGCTCCAGGTCCTGACTGCTGTGCCTCTGCCTTTACATAGGGCTCTTACTACATTTAAAAGACAGAAGCGCAGCAGTTGGGACCCAGCGCAAGTGGGGACTGCTCGAGTCCCCTCTCGCACAGTTTCCCATGCTGCCCTTCTGCCCCCTCACTGAGACAGTGCTGGAGGAAACTGACTTAAGCTGGTCCCACCCAGCACCAGCTCCTGCTCCCCCCACCACCTTGCTGCCTCTGATACAGTCACTGATACAATCGACTAGTCACTTACATCCCTAATGCACAGATTTCCAATTCCTTGACAATCAGATCTTTGATCTCCTAATAATTATCTCCCTCCCCCCAAATCAAGAGATATTTAGCAGCACTGAATTCAGCTGCCATACATACTGCCTTGTAGTAACTCCTGTATGCTATCCAATGTAGTGGCAGCTTTCATTTCCAAACAGTAAGCAAAACTGGATAGTGCTTTGCTGCGGACTGTAGGTGCCTTGTCTGAGCAGCGGCCAAAGACCATATCCTGCACCAGAAACTTGTGCTTTAGAAGCTTCTGATGCTCCCCAGTCAGAGAGCTGTCCGGTTTCCTCTCTGGTAGGTCCAACAGAGCTAAGGCTACATCAAGGGCAAACACTCTGTAAGAAATCTAGGAAGAGAAGTACACAAGATTGTCCATTATGTACGTACAGGTAGTACCCGACTTATGAACAGGTTACATTCCGAACACCTGGTCATAACTCGATTTGTTTGTAAGTTGGAATACAGGCTTTTAAATGCGGCCGCGCTGTTAGTAAGCGCGGATCGCGCGTTTGTAACTTGGCGACCGTCTATATTGGGCTTAATGGGAGGTTGGTCGTAAGTACGAACGGTCAGAAGTCGACGTGTTCATAACTTGGGGACCGGCTGTATTAAGAAAATAGCAATAAGAAAAAAATACTCTTCACTACTTATACAGTGTTTTACATGCTCAAAACACAGCTATGTCCAAAAGCCTGGTATATTAAAAAGCAAAGCCACTTACCTTGGTATTATGCGAGTATCTATAAAGCCAAGCTATAAAGTGAGCATACTCTGTACAAGGGAGCTTATTCAGCAATTTCATCAGGGCTTCTGCAGCATAGGTACGATAGTCAGATTTATCTGGGACCTAAAATACAAGGACAAGGAATTTGCCAAGACCAAAAGTCTGGTTGTTTATAATGATAGCTAAAAAGCATTTCAATCTTCAGAATAAATATCAGGTTATTCAAGAAGGTAATATAGCCTAGCAGGACTGGCTACCAGTAATTTCAGCATTCTAAACTTGTCTTTATAAATGAGTCAACATACGGTCCTTGGCATGTCACAAATGCTAAAAAGCAAAGATTCCCCCTTTTTAAAATGGGGTAATATTAGCTGCCAAAGACAACTGTGAAAGCTAGAAAAACTTGATTTCAAGGATGATCCACGGACACCCTAGCTGGTCACAGGCTTCTTGTTATCCTTGTTTCCAGCTTCTGAAGTCACATCAACAGTAACTACACATGTCAAATGTTTCTTTAATTTTACTTGGCCACATAAGTAATTCCTTTGTCGCAGGATTTTTAAAATTATTGTTAAAAATGTCAATAGAAGGTACAAGCAACCGTGAACAGTGGAGTGTCCACAAGAATCTCTGCTAAGATGCATATTACACTTTGTTGTGACAGCGTGGCTCTTTAGATGTGTGTTTTCATACTGTCAATCTCAGACACTCTCAAACAGCCAATAGAAAACCTATGGTGATAATTTTCACTATTTAAAAATCTTTAAGAAAATGGTTTCTCCGTGTTTATTCATAAGCATCATATTCTATCAAAGAATAGTGCTGCTCCCTTTAGATCTGAGATATAAAAGGCAGGGATATAAGTGTGTCTGGTTAAATGATTAATTGGCAAGCAGATGTTTATTGGTTCATGCTAAGAGCTACATGCAATCTCCTCCCCTCCCCCCGTTTTCTCCCTCCCCTCCACACACACACTGCAGCTATATGTGTAAATGTTTTAGGGGGGTGGCTGGCTCAGTCTCAGCTCATGCCGGGTCCCGGCAGCATCCCCTGCTGCGGCTCTGCATTAAAAGTATCTAAGGAGCCAGCAGATGGGCAGACTGGCTTGGGTCCCAGCTCAGAATCATTAGGTATTTTCAGTGCAGAGCCACTTATTGGATAACCGTGTAACCAACAAAGTATTTGGCTACACAGTTACCAGATTACATGCAATTTATCATCCCTAATAAAAAAGACCTAAGATACCTTGGCACAGATATGCTGAAGTAAGATTCGGAGCACCGGAAAGATGACTTCCTTTAGTTCATCTACTATAAAGCTGCACAAAACAGAAACAAGCAAATTGTAACAGGCTGCTTTTGTGATAGGGAGCAAAATCTTAGCACAAGGCCATCTCCTATATTCAGAGAGGCAGCTGTACACAGAGCTTCCTTATTCCACCCCTCACTGTTAAACTTGGTTCAATGGTCTCTGTATAAACAGCACTTTTAAAATATTCTTGTTTCTAAGTGCAAGAAGAGGAAATCAGAAACAGGAGCTGCTCTTAAAAGCAACACATCGGTAGTGGTATACTAAAACCAAACTCCATGTAAAAACTAAACCTTACCCTCTTGGGAATGCAGCACAACATAACACTACCTGGGTTGGCTCCATACCTGGGCTGGTTCTATTAAGTCCACCAGCACTCAAGTGCTCAGAGCCCTCACTAGTTAATTGCAATTAAACAATCTTAAATAAAGCCAAAAACTTGAACAGCACTTTGCAAACCAGAATTAAATGTGTCCCATCTGTTCCAAACATCTGTATTCAATAGCAGACAAGACAAGGGACAGTAGTACAGGTAGGGGATGCCAAATAAAGGTGCAGAGCCTATATAAGAAAGATTCCAGAAAGGAATAGGTTTTAAGAATAGGGTTGGAAGAAATAATAGGCCCTAGGAAGATACTGCTCCAAGCATAGAGAATAGCACAAAGGAAAACAAAAAGCTAAAATGCAAAAAGATGAATAGAAAATTAAAGGATAAATTCCTAATTAATAATGTCTCCTTCACCGCACTCTGTTATGAACTAAAATCCCCAGAATTTGATGAAAGTCTAAAACAGGAGATCTTTGCCCTCCCATCCCATTTTTCAACCTTTCCCCAAAAGGCAAAATCTATGTTAGCTCTCATGACAGAAACTGAAATCGATCCTCATCCATGCAAAACAGTAGCAGAGTAAACCATAGCTATTCTAATTCTTTATTAACTAGCAATCAGGAGGGAGATAATGCCAAAGGGAAGACAATAACTTTGTATGTCACCTGATGAATTGTATTCCATGATTCCTAGCACTAATAGCTTGTGATGTAATAGAATGGGCTGTATGCCTGGATCCTTCCTCTCCTTGCAGCATGAGGATGACATTGAGAAGACGACAGAAGATACGGCGCAGAGTCTGGAAGAGACAGCCAGAATCAGCAAATCTTCAGCAACAAGAACTAGAAGAATGACTTGGTTAATAAAAGCTTCAGAGGGGTAGACAAGTTAGTCTGTAATAGGAAAAACTTAAAAAACAACAAATAGCCTTGTAGCACCTTAAAGACTAACAAAACATGTTACTGTAGTTAATAAAGTCATCTAAAGCCAGGCAGGTTCACACTGTACAATTTTCCCTAACAAAATCCAAAACAGAATATTTTAAAAGGGAGGCTACAGACAGATAGCACTTTTCTTGTATTGCGGATAAACTTACCTTAACTGATGTCATACAAGTCTGAAAAGACCTAAAAAGTTACTTTGTAGCAAGGCAATTGAGTTAACAAGGTGCATAATTTTGAGTGTAACACAATATAGAAGTTAACTGACTGAAATTCAAATGCCTGTGTTATACAGTCAGATAGATTTCTAGCCTTCAACTCTAAATCAGTTGCAACAGAAATCCACTGAATTTGAGGAAATTCATAACTTTCTCACAGAAAGCACCTTAAATTAAATGCCTTCGCATGGATGGTGCAGAAAGTACATTTTTGGTGTTCCATGCTTGCCATACTTTAGTTGTCACACTGTCTCTATTATTCATATATTTTGGCTGAGGGGCCTTGGAAAGGAGAGGTAGAAAACAGGATCCAAATTCTGAACAAATGAGCGTTAGTGGCTTCTTGGTATTATATTGCAATCCCGAAAAACACGGATACTTTCTAAGTTCAAATGAGGGGGGCTTGATTTAACAAACAAGGCCAAACTGCAGACTTGCAAAATAATTAGATGTCCCTATGAGAAAGAATTTTCTGCCAGTTTGCATTAATCCTGCTTCCCACAGTGAGTAATATTCCCACAATTCCCACTTTTGAATATCACTAAAAACCACAACACAGAATATAACAGAATTAGGGCACCACCTAGCAGGTAGCGAAAGAATTGTCAGTTAAAGTCAGAAACTGTTTAGATTCTCTGCTCTAAGATACTGAAGAGATGCAATTTTACATAACTATCCTGATTTTGATACACAATTGCCAAAATGTTTTCATTAAACTAAGGTGTATAAATACACAACAGTCATCATAGAAGTTGCAGAAAAGAGGCATGAGGAAAAAGAAGTACCTAGGCCTATCCCCAAATGGGAAACTTAAGTATATCATTAAAGTGATCTACTAAAGGGGGAAATAATTGTTCCCTTTTGATGTATAAGGTCCTGAAAGACTACGATTTTTACCTTATCTTCTGCACCATGAAGAGGGGAGCACAGCAAGAACAGCCCATGATAGGCCAACTCTGGGACATATTTTGCTTGGTTAATGTTCCTAAACAAAAGAACATGCTGAAGTGGTTTCACTTACTGCTGGATATTTATTTACTTTATTAAAGTGACCAAACATACTATGTATTAACTGGAAAGCCATATTTTAAATTCACTGATTATAGTTTCTATGTAAATCTAGGAAGACCACACATTCCAAATTTATCTAGAGAAAAATCAGTTTTCATTGTAACATCCAAAGAATATTTCTATCTAATATATTCACTGCTTTCTCTCTCCAAAACAATGTATAAATATTAAAAAGTAACAGCTCACATTGTTCCTGAAAACTCAAATTCACGCACTGCAGGTTCAAAGCTTGTTAACTCAACAAAGATCTACAAGGTAAAAAAACAAAGAGGGGAGGTTATGTGAGCGGTAGTGGTGATGGTGGTAATGGGAAGGGGCGAGGATGTGCCTACATACCCGAGTCTCAATAGTTTTAGTTACCTGCATGCAATTCAGCACACAAAGAGGTTTCTCTTTCAGAGAGAACTTGGGCAGAAGTCTTAAGAAGTTTTTCAGGAGGAGAAAGATGGCTTCACGAATTTGAAGCAAGTCACGTGCTGAAAAATAAATCTCTTCTTCTTGATCTTCCTCCTCTTCAAAGATCTCATCCATCTAGATTGGTAGAAGGCAGAACATCATTTATCATAGCTAAAATTGCCTTTTTTCCTTAGAAATCAGAAACTCTTGTTTGTACTATGCAGAAATTCTGATTAGCTTATGTACTTGGTTAATAGTTAAGTAGGACTGGAATTTGTATCCAACATATCAAACATGTTCTTGCAAAAGATTTAATGGAATTTAGTATTACTAGAGACAGGATGTGACATACAGGGAAATGTCACGGTTTATTTCCTTCTGAGAGTTTACCAACTCCTCCCCCTCTCACATATACACCACCCCTGCAGAACAAGGGTTGGGTGTCTGAATACTGATATTGATCTACACAAAGCCAAATACCTAAATTCCTAGCTCTACCTACTCTTTTCCACTGTCTGGGTATGTCTACACTATAAAGTTAATTCGAACTAACAGCCATTAGTTCGAATTAACTTTGATAGGTGCTACACATACAAACCGCTAGTTCGAACTTAATTCGAACTAGCAGAGCGCTTAATTCAAACTAGGTAAAACTTATTCTACAAGGACTAATGCCTAGTTCGAATTAAATAGTTCGAATTAAGGGCTGTGTAGCCACTTAATTCGAACTAGTGGGAAGCTAGCTCTTCCCAGGTTGCCCAGGTGGCCACTCTGGGCCAAACCAGGGAAACTCTTCTGCCCCCCTCCCGGCCCCGGAGCCCTTAAAGGGGTACGGTCTGGCTATGGTGCTCGTGCCAGTTGCAAGCCTGCCAGCACCCAGCCAGCAGACCCTGCACCTGGCACAGCACGAACCAGCCACTCACTGCCACCCAGCCCTCTGCCTCTTCCCAGGACCAGGCTGGGGGCTCCCAGGAGCCTGCCCGGGGCCACAAGAGGCGGGCACCCGCCTGGTCTAGTGTGGAGATCATGGACCTCATCCAGGTTTGGAGGGAGGCCTCCAATGTCCACGACCTCTGCACCAGGCACAGGAAAGTGGCCATCTAGGGCAGGATAGCTGCCAGCCTGGCCACCAAAGGCCACATGCAAACCCAGGAGCAGGTTTGCATGAAAATCAAGTTGGTCCAGTGAGACCCCCGACACTGAGCTTAGAACATAAGAACGGCCGTACTGGGTCAGACCAAAGGTCCATCTAGCCCAGTAGCCTGTCTGCCAACACCAACAGCAGCCAACACCACGTACCCCGGAGGGGATGGACCGAAGACAATGACCAAGCGATTTGTCTCGTGCCATCCATCTCCAGCCTCTGACAAACAGGCCAGGGACACCGTTCCTAGCCCCTGGCTAATAGCACTCCATGGACCCAACCTCCATGAATTTATCTAACTTCTCTTTAAACTCTGTTACAGTTCTAGCCTTCACAGCCTCATGTGGCAAGGAGTTCCACAGGTTGACTATGTGCTGTGTGAAGAAGAACTTTCGCTTATTAGTTTTAAACCTGCTGTCCATTCATTTCATTTGGTGTCTAGTCCTTCTATTATGGGAACTAATGAGGAACTTATTGTTATGCACCCTCTCCACACCACTCATGCTTTTATAGACCTCTATCTTATCCCCCCTCAGTCTCCTCTTTTCTAAGCTGAAAAGTCCCAGTCTCTTTAGCCTCTCTTCATATGGGACCTGTTCCAAACCCCTAATCATTTTAGTTGCCCTTTTCTGAACCCTTTCCAAGGCCAAAATATCTTTTTTGAGGTGAGGAGACCACATCTGTACACAGTACTGAAGATATGGCGTACCATAGTTTTATACTTCCCCTGGCTTCCCCCTTCCAGCTCCCTCATCCCAGGTTTCCCCCTCCCCTCTCCCACCTCCTTCGCCCAGTCTCCCGAGAGGTTAATCTCCCCCCCCCACAGTTTTGTTAAATAAAGAGAGTTTCTATTTTTGAACACACGTGTCCTTTATTTTTTACATCAGGAAGGGGAGCTAGGGAGGGGTAACTGGAAGGAGGTGACGGAGGAATGGGGCACGAGCCCCCGATGGGGAGGACTGGGGTGGCTCTGTGGGCTCCTCGGGGGGAAGCTCTCCTGCAGGGCCTCCTGGATCCTGACAGCCCCCGAATGACCCCCCCCCCGGATAGCAGCCTGTGGCAAGTGCAGCCAGGCTGATGGCCGAGTGCTGTGATGTGCCGAGTGTGGGCACTCAGGGCACTCCAAGACAGGATTGCTTTGCTGTCCCTCATCGAGGTAGACAAGTAAGCGGGGAACCCTGACAACTGTCTGTCCGGGGTGGGGGTCAGATCCCTTTAAGCACAGCCCTCGGCTAGCCTGAGGCAGCAGCTCCACACTCTAAGTCCTGGTTCCGGCCAGCCTTAACTTCGGTTCAGGGTCCACTCAATGTAGACATGCTAGTTTGAATCAGCAAAATGCTAATTCGAATTAGTTTTTAGGTCTAGATGCACTAATTCGAATTAGCTTAGTTCCAATTAACTAATTCGAACTAAGTTAGTTCGAATTAGGGCTGTAGTGTAGACGTACCCTCTCTCACCACAACTCTGCCCTCATATTCCTTCATATTTTTTATGTCCAGGAGTCAACTAAGCACAACAAAAGTTTTAGAAAAGCTAGAACTTTTCAAGAGGTACACTCATATGCACTTCATAGGAAACCGCAAGTATTTAGCCCTTAGTCTTCCATCATTAGATTAATACAGAAATCTGAATACCCTTCGTCCTTCAGTCCTACTAACATACAGGTCTTCTAAATATACAAGACAGCTTCAGGTTGCACTTATGATTAACATCATTACTCTCTCTACTGCTGGATGTGTTAATATGATGTTGCAGGACAGGACGCTATCTTCTATCACAATCCACTCATCAGCAAAAAACCTGCCAGCTAACTTTGCATGCCTGGCTTTTTAGAAATTTGTAATGATGCACAAAGTTACAAGAACACTGCTTGATTTCAAAAAACAACTTTGAAAGTGCTGAAAGAGAAGTGAAGTCTCCTTTTGATTTCAAAATGAAAGCAGTTTCCCATTGAGTTATGAATTAATAGAGAGCATAAGGTTCTGGATCTGAAGGTACTGTATGATCATCATCTTACATCAAAATTCTCTTTCCTGGTTGGCCTTCCTTTCTTATTTCTTCTTGCTTCAGCCTGAGACCTTTTGGCATGGTCTTTTTTTCTTTTCCGAGTCAGTTCAGATTCCTGAGGCCAGGTCTTTCCCAGGCTCTGAAGACATTTGTCAAACATCACTTGATGGAACACCTGATTAGCTACACTGCCTGCCCAGAAAAAAATACAAAACAAGTCAATATTTAAGTTTCAAAACAAAACTACAAAAACATGAACAGCATAACATAATGTAGCCATCTGCTCCACTAGTTTGCAGTCTGATGGTTAGAATACATGTACTATCCTGGTGCCTTGAGGTTCAGAAAGTGAAAAATCAGTATTTAAATTAACAAAATTCAGCTACATCTTCAGTTGGGCTACGTCTAGACTGGCATGATTTTCCACAAATGCTTTTAACGGAAAAGTTTTCTGCTAAAAGCATTTGCGGAAAAGAGCGTCTAATTTGGCACGGACGCTTTTCCACAAAAGCACTTTTTGCGGAAAAGCATCCGTGCCAATCTAGATGCGCTTTTGCGCAAAAAAGCCCCGATCACCATTTTCACAATCGGGACTTTTTTTGCGCAAAACAAAGCTGAGCTGTCTGCACTTGCCCTTTTGCTCAAAAGCTTTTGCCCAAATGGGAGCAGCATAGTATTTCCACAAGCAGCACTGATTTCTTACATGAGATCGTCAGTGTTCTTGCGGAAATTCAAGCGGCCAGTGTAGACAGCTGGCAAGTTTTTCCGCAAAAGCAGCTGATTTTGTGGAAAAACTTGCTAGTCTAGACACAGCCTTGGTATTAATAAAATAGAACAATAAGCCAATCTGGAATTTACTGTTATAAAAAACAAAAACATTTTGAACTAGAGTGCATAGGAGCCTTAATACACAAAAGGATGCTGCCATACATTCAGTCTACTAGAAAACTTCAATTACTCTCAATATTAATCAGATAATTTTGCTTCCAACAAAGCATTAGTGAGCAGAATCCTCACAATCCACAGAACAGATACCGCACAAGAACTGGCAATACAATCATCTCCTAGTGAAGTTCAATCTCCATGTCACATTCAAGTCTCTCTGCTAAAACTGCCAGTGATGGAGACAGACTGATGAAGATGTCTGACAATTAGGATATGGACTCAGAACATCACATATACAGGTTGAACTTCTATGGTATGGGACTCTCTGGTCCAGCAACATCTGTGGTCTGGCAGGCGGACCACAGACATTGCTAAATGAGAGAGCCCCAGCCTCAGAGGTTGCCAGCAGCTGAGAACTCAGCCAGTCTGGCAACCTGCAGGGTCAGTGGCCTGAAGGCAGTGAGCCTGACTAGCAAGCTGACAGCTAGAGCAGAACGGTGACTGGGGGGCGTAGCGCTCCACTGAGCGCAGCAGGCTAGCTGTGGCCCTACTGATGGGGAGTGGAGCTCTATCGGCCAGGCCGGGGGCAGGGAGCCAGCCAGAACATGGCTGAGGACCTGGACTGGAGCCCCACCAGCAGGCCAAGGGCAGCACACTGGCGGGGTTGGCAGCCAAGAGGTGAATCCCGGAAGAGATCCAGTCCTGACATTCCCGGTCCGACAACTCCCTTGTTCGGGACCACTCAGAACGGAGGATGCTGGATCAGGGCGGCCCAACATGTACCATCAAACTGCTAATATCATAGCAACTTTCCAGCACTGAATATCCACGCAGCTACAGAGGGGAACGGCTCAATAGCCATTGTCTATCCCACTTAACATTTTTATGAAAAAGGGACTGGTAAAAGCACGCTCAGACAGCTTGAGTCAAATTAACCACACTAGCAAGAACAGAAAGGAGGGATGCCTCTACTTACCAGGGATTTCAAGCAGTAAGAAATACAGCCCAGCAGCATGGAGACCATATAACCGCTGCTGCACATTAGACTTTTTATTCTGAGCCACTTGGACAAAGTGATACAATACAGCCACAAGAGCTTTGTGAGAGAGATTGTTCTCAGCAAAGAGGGTCCAGATATTCTGAGACAAAGCAGAAAACTGACAATGAGAACTATGTTAACTCACACATCAATTCCCCTCTGAGGCCACTTCCTATCATGGCCACTCAGATCAAAAAGGTACAAAGGGTTATGATGCTGGTTTCAATGAAAAACAGATACAGGCAGTCCCCGACTTACGCGGATCCGACTTATGTCGGATCCGCACTTACGAATGGGGCTTTTCTTGCCCCGGAGCTCACGGGCGGCGGGTCGCCACCCGTGTCCTCCGGGGCAAGAAAAGCTTCTCCCGGTCTCCCTGGTCTGCTGCGAGGGACTTCCCCTGCCTCCCTGCAAAACGGTGAAGAGTTCGCCCCTCGCTGCGCCGTTCTGCCCCTCTCCACTGGCAGACCCGTCACAGCCCCCCGACAGAGTACCTCCTGGTACTCCGGCATATCCGATAATCCGGCACCTTTGGAACCCAGGTGTATTGTATTTGTTAGTTATTACAGTGCCACGGGACTACTAGTCTGTAATGTAAAAAAATTATCAGCTACCATTAAGATTTTGAAAAAGGGCCCTTCTGTCCATTTGCCCCACACATATTAAATTGTTTTAAAAAGTATCCCTTATCAGATGTATATTATTTGAATAGTATTGTATAAAATATCAGTTACTGATTTGGAAGTCAAAATATTTAATTACTAAACTACTACAGAAAGATGGGGTGAGTATGAATAGTTAGAAAATATAACAGCTACATCTTTGCCACCAAATAAAGAGATGGATAATTTCCAACATACTTCAGTGGTCCCATAGTCCTCGGAAGCAAAAGAGTAGAGATACTTGTAAAGTTGTGTGAATGCATCAAGCCCATCTTCTGTGATCCCTTCTTCTATTCTGGAATCCAGGGGTTCTGTCTCAGTGAAGTCTAGTTCCCAGACTGTGTCAACCCAGGCTAGGAGACAAGGGGGGAGACACAGAACACATAGTAACTCAAAAAATACAAAACATACTACATTTATATAGAACTATTCATTTCAAGCACCTTGTAAGTGGTAGCTAAAAATATGAACAAGAATCACTTCATTTACCACTCAAAATGTGAATGAAGGAACGTGGCAGTTGTTGTTTATAAGTGTAAAACAGTTTAGGATAGGAGTACCTGCTCTTTGGGCTGCCATTAACACTGAAATGATTCTGAAAAAAATCCTTTAGAACAATCAATCATTTAAAGAAAAATCTCTCTTACTTTGACTTAAATGCATCTATTTAAACTTCAACACAGAATAAAGTCTTCCCCACACCAAATCCCACTCTTCCCCAAAAACATCCTTCCACACAAACCTCTCCTTGAACGTCTGTTAACTCAGGAACCTTACCAAATGGGAAGAAATCCTTCTTGATTAACCATTCATCAGGAAAGAAGCCAATTATTAGGGTAAAAAAAGGACAATACCTTAGATTACAGAAATATAGGGCTGGAAGGGGCCCTAAGAAGTCATCAAATCCATTCCCCAGCACTAAGGAAGGATCAAGTACACACAGACCATCCTTGACATGTGCTTGTCCAAATTGTGAAAACTTCCAATGATGGGGGTTCTACAACAAACTTTTCAAGTCTATTCCAGAGCTTAACAATACTTACAGTCAGAAACATACCCAATTTTTAACCTTTCCTCATATGTCAGGTTTCCTAAACTTATCATTTTTGTTGCTCTTCTCTGGCCTTTCATCTTTCTCTTGCTCCTAATATATTTAAAGAATATCTTTTTATTGCTTTATCTTTCTTGCTAGATGTAATGCATATGTGTTAGGCTTTCTGATTTTGTCCTTACATGCTTGTGCTATTCTTTTGTACTCCTCCTTCACAATTAAGCCAAGTTTCCACTTATTGTAGGACTCCTTTTTTATTTTTAGGTTATTAAAGAGTTCCTGATTGAGCCATATTGGCCTCTTATTATGATTCTTATATTTGCTTCACATCAAGATAGCTTGTAGGTGTGCCTTTCAATTGCTGAATAATTATTTCACCGAGGTATCATCTTCACACTCAATTTGTTCTCCTTATTCCTGACATTCTCAAGGATGTGGCTTTCCAAATATAAGCGACAGTACAATTAGACTTTTAATGACTAAAATAAAGATGATATAATTCAGATTGACAGGATGAAAATCTGTCCTTGTCTACACCTTTATAATATGTAGCTGGTATCATGAGCTTTCGTGGGTACAGCCCACTTCTTCAAATGACCGGAGTTCAGCTATCCCTGAACCTTTATAATAGTTTGTGAAAACCGTCCCCAGCAGACCACAGGCTCCCGGACTGAAGCCGCAGCCGCGGCGGGGTCCCTCCCTCTGAGGCTTTGCCAGAGCAAAGCCTCAGAGGCTCTGCTCCCCGTGTCCCTTGTCTGCTGGGGAGGGGGGGGCGCAGCTAGTGTGCTTCCCCCCCCCCCCCCCCAGCAGACCAGGCTTTTGTTTTGGACTCTGGGGCAGAGCAGCTGGGGCGCTGCCGATTGGTCCTGCAGCGCCCGCTCTGGGCACTACTGGACCAACCCGGCAGCACCCCAGCTGCTCTGCCCCAGGTCCTGATTCAGCCGCTGCTGGTCAGTTTCAGCAGCGGCTGAATCAGGACGCCTGGGGCAGAGCAGATGGGGTGCTGCTAGGTTGGTCCAGTAGCACCCAGGAGCGGCGCTACTGGAGCAACCCAGCAGCACCCCAGCTGCTCTGCCCCAGGCGTCCCCAAGTCAGCTTCTGCTGAAACTGACCAGCGCTGACTACAGGAAGCCCCAGGCAGAGTTGCTCTGCCCCGGGCTTCCTGGAATCAGCTGCTGATCAGTTTCAGCAGCAGCTGACTTGGGGACGCGTGGGGTTCTTAAGTTGATTCTGTATGTAAGTCAGAACTGGCGGTCAGTTTCAGCAGCGGCTGAATCTGGACGCCAGTTCCGACTTACATACAGATTCAACTTAAGAACAAACCTACAGTCCCTATCTTGTACGTAACCCGGGGACTGCCTGTACTGTTTTATTAAAAATATTTAATCTGTCAAACTGCTGAATAGTTTCATATTAGTACAGTAACTTACGCCAGATTGTAAGTGCACTAAACACAAGAAAGACTGAATACTAGGACAATTGTCTGAAGAAATGTATTTAATACAACTGAATATTGGAAGGTACGTAGGAACAATTAAAGGGTTCTACTTTAAAAGAAATTACTGCCCTTCCCTGGTGGATTTGACTAAATGTTGTAGATAGAAATTCATTATACTCTTGGGTCTCGTTTATATACCAGTTGAATGACAATTGGTTTTGCCAGTATTTCACAATAAACTTTTAAAGAGAATTTATAATCCAGAGCATATTAAAAGTGCTCAGTTCAGTTCCTAAAACTTGTGAAAAGAAATGAAATGCCACATGTAGCTTTATAGGAACTTTTTAAAAAATGATATATTAAAAGGGTATAAAACATTTCTAAGATTAAGTTGGAAGTATTTTACTTAAACTTTCATGTACTTGAATAGCTGCTGTAGATTGGCAATGATGCTACATTAGGTGCTATTTTTACTTGTTGTGGAAGAGGGCAGATTTACTATTTTTTTTTTTTACTTTTTCTACATACTGCATTTTGATGTTCGTAGAGCTGGGACTGCTTCTAAGTGAGTTAAATACATTCCAATATGCTTTCTTAAAAAACTACTCCATAATAGTTTGTCAGTGATGATGACAATGTCTATGCTGATAACCTCACACCAGCTGAAGCTCTGTTTGGACATACAGATGATGAGGAGGAGAACTCCAGTTTTGAAGGATTTTAGCTCTTGTGTGTTAGCTTGGTTGCTGATTGAGCTAAGGTTGTTGTACTTTTAAAGTTATGGTATTTTTGATACCATATTGTTTTTGTTGACCCCCTTTTGCACTTACAGAGCTAGGTTATTGTTTTTCTTTGAAATAAATATTCATGTAATTTTATTGGTATCTATCTTCATTTTTTACATTTACCAGTAGCTGCCTCATTTCCTACCCTAGGCTTATACTCGAGTCAATACTTTTTCCCAGTTTTTTGGGGTAAAATTAGGTGCCTCGGCTTATATTCGGGTCGACTTATACTCGAGTATATACGGTACATTTGATTTGCTGTTGGTGAACATTTCAGCAAGAATGCCAATTTAAAATTTGGCTCAACTTTTGTGTTTGTCTTATTTCTTTAAACACAAAGTCTCATATGAACAGAATTACTTTTATGACCACCCCTACTCCCCCACCCACACACACACAGCTAAATTTTGCTCTAGAATTCTTATGGAAGTTTTCCATAAGACTAGACACACTAGATGCACATAGCCTATTGGACTTAGGGACAACTTCTGTTGTCTATTACTGATAATTATGTCAATAAGAAATTAGTACTGTACATATTAATGTAATTCTCAATAAGTATCTTATGAGGTCCAACAGAGTTTTCCAAACAAAAATGTCGATAAATATTAGCTGCAAAAAGGAACAACATCACCTTACTATTTTTGAAAACAACACATTCTGCAAGCTTCTGAAATACAATGAGCTAGAAACAAAAGTTAAATCAAACAGCTTGGGTTATCTATGAAGCTAAGCAGCTTTTTATTATCCACAGAAGAGATCCAGCACAGCTTTAAGATCCATGGTGTTATGAATAACTAGCAAACTACAGCAGCACCCTGGCAAACTAGCGAGCAAGGGGTTTTCGATAATGGAACAAAAGCTCAGTGTAACCATCAAAAGATGAGATTCCCAATCTATGCAAAAGGGGGGGGAAAGCGCTCTGGTTATTAAACCCTGAGCTCCCCATGAAGCAGGCCAGTATCACAAGATGTATACTGCAGAAGGACATAGAGAGGGTCAGCAGCACAAGGCATAGAAGCCAGGCCCACGCACAAAATAGCTCTCCCTAGGACAGTGCTCTCCCAGCTCCCCTGTGGAAATTGGGCTGGGGGGGGGGGGAGTGATAGGATGGGATTTGTGGGTCCTTGTCTGGCCCAAAAGAGGAAGCAAGCAGCACCCCCAGCCCCTTGGGATCCCTCTTTCCTTCAGCCCCCAGGTGTCTCCCTCCCCTCCCCCAGCCTCTTCCTCCCCTCATCTCCCCCTCCTTCAGGCCCCCCGCCATCCCCTCTCCTCACCCCCCCCCAAGATCCCTTCTTGCTTCAGCCCCCTCCCCCACCAGGCCCCCCCACTCTTTCAGGTCCCATCGCTGTGGTCCCCTCCCCCACCAACCTCCTCCTCCCCCCCACAGGGACCCCTCTAACCCTCCCATACCACCCCCTCATTCTTCAGCTCCCCCACAACCGCCTCTTCCTTCAGCCCCTCCCCCTCTAGCCCCCCCACAACCCCCTCTTCCTTCAGCCCCTCCCCCTCTAGCCCCCCCACAACCCCCTCTTCCTTCAGCCCCTCCCCCTCTAGCCCCCCCCACGACCCCCTCTCCCTTCAGCCCCTCCCCCTCAAGCCCCCCCACGACCCCCTCTCCCTTCAGCCCCTCCAGCCCCCCCCCACGACCCCCTTTTCCTTCAGCCCCTCCCCCCACTCGCCGCTTACCCGCACTGACCGCCCGCAGCCCCCAGCGCTCCGCGGCCCCCTGCGGCCCCTCAGCCCCCATCCTGCCTGTCCTCGGCGCCGCCGGTACCTTCGAACCAGCCAATCCGCGTCGCGCCCTGACACCGACCAATCACCGCGCGCCGTCTGCGGGGGCCGGGGATTGGCTGGCCGGCTGCGCCTGCGCGGGGCGCTCACAGCTGAACCAATGCGCTTGCCCCGGGGGGTGAGGCCCGGACAGGGGGATGGCGCCTGCGCAATGGGAGGAAGCGAGGCCGGGCCGGGCGGCGCTTGCGCAGTACGAGGCCCGGCCCGGGATAGCCCGAGCGCAGCTAGCCGGGGCAGAGCGCGAGCGCGAGCGCGTCTGGGCTGCGGAGCAACTGCGCCCCCTCCCCCCCCGATTCCTGAGCGGGTCCGCCTCGTGCGAGCTGCGAGCCCGGCTCCTGCGCCGGCCGCGACGTGGCCGCCGAGCTCACCCGCCCTGCAGAGAGCACGGGGCGGGGCGCTCCCCAGCAGGGCCTCCCATTGCACCCCAGTCCCGCACCGGGCCCCCCCGTTTGCAGCCCGCTCCCCCGCACCGGGCCCCCCCGTTTGCAGCCCTCTCCCCCGCACCGGGCCCCCCCGTTTGCAGCCCTCTCCCCCGCACCGGGCCCCCCCGTTTGCAGCCCTCTCCCCCGCACCCGGCCCCCCCGTTTGCAGCCCTCTCCCCCGCACCCGGGCCCCCCCGTTTGCAACCCTCTCCCCCGCACCCGGGCTCCCCCCGTTTGCAGCCCTCTCCCCCACCCAATTGCACTTCTTTGCCCTACAGCCGCGGTACTTTACACCTTCCTATTGGGGGACCCTCCCAGTTGCACCCCCTTCTCCCAGCAGTGGTGCCCCTGCTGCACTGCATCCCCCACCCCAAGCGGTAAGTGCTCCCGTTTCATTACTTAGCACCCTCACTCCTTCCTGAGTAGTGGAGGTAAGAAACAGCGGAGCCCCCCCCCACCTCCTCGGGTGCATTGAACCCCTCGGTTGCCTGCCCATTGCACCCCGCAGATCCCCCCCCCCCATTGCATCTCCCAGCAGTGCCTGCAGACTCCCTAGGCAACGGTTGTGCTGCATCCCTTTTCTAAACAGCAGTGGTCCCTTAGGCTGTTATATTGCCCTTCTTAGCAGCCTTCGAGGCCCTCTCTTGATTTCATTAGACCACCCTTCCCTAAGCTGCAGCCTTTTGGGTTGCATCATATTACCCTTCCTGAGCAACAGCTGCCTGTTTTATCCATTTCCCTCAGAAATATCCCTCAGCGCCTTTGAATTGTATCATACCCCGTCCCATCCTGTAGTCCCCAAGCTTGCTAGGGTTGAACCCTGCCAGGATCCTTTAGCATTACAGTCTTCATCCCTAAGATTGGGTTGCATCCCCCTCTCCTTATCTGGGTGTCTGGACTGCATCCAGTGCTGTAGTATTTGAGCCCCTTGAAGGAAACAGTATCCTCAGGCATTGCCATTTCTTCAGTGCACCCCATTTCCTACAGCATCCTCCCTAGCCCTCTGGGATTGATATCCTCCTCCCCCCCCCCCCCCCCCCAGCAGTGAGATGAGCTTCTTTGGGTTTGGGCAGAGTGCGGAGTTGGAGCTGGTGCTGAGCGATGCAGAAAGCAGGCGTAGGGCTGAGCACAAGACTGAAGAGGGCAAGAAGGAGAAATATTTCCTTTTTTATGATGGGGAGACAGTATCAGGTCGGGTCATTCTCACCCTCAAGCACCCAAACAAGCGGCTGGAGCACCAAGGCATCAAAGTGGAGTTCATCGGACAAATTGGTGAGAGGGGAACGAGGGGGTGTGAGCAGTGCATGGTAGAACTCCAGGGGTTTTAATTGGGAGGTTGCAGGGGTACTTTGTACCAGCATGGAGAAGTGGGTTGGGCTCACTGCTTCCTAAAGCTTGGTTGCCACACGTTCCCGGGCCTGCCATTCTGTAGTGATTCCTCTGGTCGGAGTCTGATTGCTTTCTCCTCTGAAATTCAAAAACACCTCCAGTGAGGGTGGCAGTACATAGCAGTGCATTGCATGAAGTCTTATTTATTTGTTTTGCATTAGTGATTCCTCCAGATTGAATACATGTAAATGTTAATAATGCAAGGCTCTGTCTCCACTAGCCTAGGAGAAGGGAATGTAGTTACAAAGTGTGGGAATGTAGTTACAAAGTGTATCGGATGCTTGGAAACTGGGGTTATGGGCCCCAGTGTCTTGTCATTACATTGACAAGTCCCTTGATTATCAGAGGTTATTTCAAATCCCGTTAGATGTGGATGGTCCATGTGATCTATACACTTCAGTCTGCAGAAGGGAGACAACTCAAATCCTTTTCCACATTATTGTTTTCTCTCTCTCTCATCCTATTTTCCTGTTTCTGCTCATTTAGTGACCTGAGCTCTGAAATATATAGAGAGAGATTTTTAAATTCAGATTCAAATCTCCAGGGCTACTTTTAAGTGTTACTATCTTGGCAGCAGCATCCCTCACAGTGTACATGCTGCGTTCTTTGTTAGTCCCCATCCTTTTTATTAACATGTGGCCACATCTCTAGCTGCCTTTGCTGTGCTATTGATTACTTTGTGTGTGATGGGCAGGGCTGCCTTGGGAGGCAGTGGTTGTATTGAGGGCATGAAGCAGCAAATGAGCTTATGTATGTGTACATTTCAAATAATGAGCTATGTCCTAGAAGCACATTACCCTTGTGGATTCACTTTCCTTCCTTTCAAAGTTGGCTGTTCCCAGCTCCATTGAGTCTGTTTATCCTATTGGGGTGGCCAAGCATGCTTATCCATATGAAATCATCTGATATGTGAGCTGTTATTTCTGAGATTTCCGTTGGCGATTTTATATTGTGTGAACCCAATTTAGCTAAGGGCTTTCCTCATCCCATAGCAGGAGGAAAGGTAGTTGCCATATCCATTGTACCATTGACATAAAGAACTGAACATTTCATGGTCTCATCTGAATGTGAGTCAAAATAATTGTTAAACCCAGGAGTAACTTACACAGTTCTTATTTGTTTATTAACTGTGTGGTGTGCATGTGTAGGGCTTTTCAGATAAGACCTTAAATCTATGGCCCAGTCTGCTCTAAAAATCTCAATAGAAGCTGTTGACCAGCACATCAAAGTGATGAACATTTTCAGCATGAGAAGAGTAACAGTTCCTTGATGGTCCTTTGGCCCAGAAGACTAAATTGATGATTTTCTTTATCCAGTTCCACCACCTTCATTTCTCTTTTGACTTTCTCCATTAGCACCACACTTTTGGCGTCTGAGAAGCCACACAGCTAATTATGTATAATCAGACCTCATGATCAGAAATTGGATTATAACCTGCCTCTGGGTTAAAGTCTCCCGAGTAACCTGAGCACGTGTTTTACTCCCAGCTCCACCGCTGACACGCTGTGCAGCCTTGGAAAGGCATTTCACTTGTCCCATTTTCCCCAATTTGTAAAATAAGTACTGTGGGGAAAGTAGACCAATTTTTTGTTCCGGGTTTGCACAGCACAATGGAGTCTTGGTCCATAACTAGGACTTGTAGGTGTTTACGATAATCCAAAAGAAATATCAACAGAGGATTTTTCAAGACTGCTTAATTTGCCTAGTACTTTGACTTCATGAAGCACTATGTATGTAGTTTGTATCTGTTAGAGTTACCAAGAGAGTTTTTATAACCAGACTTGTGGCCCAGATTGTGCTTGGGAATGTTATTTTTAAACAAAACAGGCCCACTAACCTGAGAGATGGTATAATTGATGTGTGCTTCTATAGCACCTTCCATTTGCAGATACCTCATTTTAGGGATTTAAAAGCTTCAGGGGGTAGCTGAGTTAGACTGTAACAGGAAGAATGCTGATAAGAATGGGGGTGCTAATAGTTCTTATCAGCCTCTTGTAGCTATTTAGTCTTTAAGGTGCTACTAGATCATTTGTTGTTTTTTAAGTTTTTCCCGTAATAGACTAACTCATCTAGTCCTCTGAATGTGGTATGCTCAGTCTCTTTTTCTTCTTCCTCCCCTCCTTTTTTTCTCCTTTTCTTTCTTTTCCCCCCCCCCTCCTCTCCTTCCCCCCCCCCCCCCTTCCCTTATTTATTCTTGGATCTGGACTTCTAACACTCCTGTCATCTGACAAAGTGGGCTGTGTCCCTGAAAGCTCATGATACCATCTACATGTTTTGTTAGTCTTTAAGGTGCTACTAGTCTATTTGTTAGGGATTTAGACATTCAGGGGCCAGGAGATAGGTATTACTCCCCATTTCACAGATGAGGGCAGTATGACGGGGTTGGGAATAGAACCCATGAGTCGAACATCCAGGACAGTTTCCCCTCTGACGCTTGTACAGTGCAGATTCCTTTTAGGGCATCAATCTGTCTCGACTGTTCTCCCGTTAATGTTGGTAGATTTAAAAAAAAAATCAGAATGGAGAAAACTGATTTTGATGAACAACTCAAACTGGGGCTTTTCCCTGTAAAGTTTGATGTGCTGATGTCTTTTTAAAGATGAATCCTCTGTTCTTCCTCTAAAGGTCTAAGTGCCAATCTTAGCCCTTGGGCAGTAGTTACTGGGAGCCTAGTATGCCGGCAGTCTGTGTTTTCCCAGTTTAACTCAGTCATTGCCTTCGGTATTGTGTTGTGAGATGAGTCTCTTTCCTATGTCATGCCTGCACTCCCTTCCCACTGCATAAAGGTGCATCCATCCTCTGTCTTTATGGAGGTGTTTTGAAAAGAGAGATGCTTTTGTTTGCACCCTGAAGCTCCAACCAAGATCGGGACTTTGTTATGCTCTGTGCTGTGTAACACAGTGGAGATCATTCCAACCCCAGTGAGTTTCCACTCTAAAGAGATAAGCTGGAGCAAAGGATGGGCAAGATAAAGTATCGCATATTGTACATCCGAGGTGATGAGGCACATCCTAAGTGATTTGCCCAAGGTCACATGTTGAGTCTGTGGCAGGGGTGGGAAATGAACCCAGATCTCCTGAGTTCTTGAGACCCAACCACAAGATCCCCCTTCAAAAAGCTTCTGCTGCAGGATTTAGTGGATGAGTGACAATGACTAATCTTGTCATAGCTTCAGGGGGGTGGCCGAGTTAGTCTGTAACTGGAAAAACTTAAAAAACAATGAATAGTCTAGCAGCACCTTAAAGCCTAACAAACATGTAGATGGTATCGTGAGCTTTCGTGGGTACAACCCACTCCTTCTTTTCATAGCTGTGATTTCAGCTCCAGATTGTAAGAATTATGGTCACCCAAACACTGCCTAACCAAGGGCTGTATTGGCAAATTTCGTAGAGCCCAGCCTACAGAAACTGGAGTAGATTGTCTTTATCCTCATGTATCATAGTGATCAGAGTATAGGTGTATCACTTTTTGTCATTTTGGATCAAGATGGAAAACAAAAGATAGTCACGTGGTCGCTGCTATGCTTGAAGACCTGCTGGAACAATATCTGCTGCCTTATCTTCAGCTGGTTTGAACAACACTTCCACACCGACCCTCATTCCTTAACATTTCCCTGGCCTTGCATGCGTCCATCATAAAATCATCAGCTAGGATTTACCCCGGAAGACGTTTTCTCTGCAGGGTCACATGGTATGGGCTGACATAGTGCAGAGTCAATGGGGCTCTTTACCATTTTTTGTTCACTTGATTTAAGGTGGCCCCCTCGCCTCTCACTGTTGCTTTAGCCATCTTTGGGAGGCATGAGCGATGACAGAAGCTTCCTAGTCCCGTGCTTCTGTGTTCCCTGTTTGTGAGATGCTTTGGGCATTTGTTTTTTCCTGGTGAGAGCTCCAGTGCCGAGGCCTTGAAGGTGGCGTCTGTAGGAAGCACTGAGATGAAGGGATAGCTCCAGATGCTGATTGGTTCGGTGATGCTGGCTTGTCTTTGAAGGTAGTCTGGATATATTAACCTGATTAAACTGACCTACGTACAGACGTTCTGGTTTGTTTTCTTAGGTGGGGAAAGCAACTAAAGCTGCAGACAGCAGCTTGGAAATCTTTGCTTCTGTTTTTTTTGTCTCTATCTGCTTTCATGGGAGTGTGCTATTTAATCATGGGAGTGTGCTATTTACTGACCTTCTCCGTTATTTTTGACATCAACCTGTCTTGTTCTGCCTTGTTCTCTTATCTGTGGGCAGGATATTTTTCATGAGCTCGTGGGATATCGAATTTCCTCTCTACTTGTACAGTGGAGGATGTTGTTTGAGGATCCTCAAGCTCTTTACGGACAATACTTTAGCAACATAATGCTTGGGGGCCTGGGAAGATGACCCCACTTTATTGATGGGAGGAAAAGCTTACAGAAGGTGGAAGTATTGATGGTGTTGAAACAAATTAGTAGCAGACCCAAGTTTGGAACCCAGGAGTATAGACTTCCTAAATCGATCCCTTAAGAGAGTTCCTCCGCTACATTGGACTCTGTCAGGGGAGATGGTGAATGTCAGCAACGTGACCTGTCCAGTGAGGGGGAGAAACCAATTTGCAAAACTGGGTCCTCCTTTTTACTGGCACTTTTTACTGGCACTTGAGCTCGGGCCCAAGATGTGTCAAGCACCTGACTATGATTCTCTACTGCTCGGAGCCTAGCTTACTCACTAGAGGAGAAGGGATGGAACAGGGAAGAGGCTTTTTCAGAGACTGGTTCCTTTTTCCTTTTTAGGGGGAGAGGGATAGCTCAGTGGTTTGAGCATTGGCCTGCTAAACCCAGGGTTGTGAGTTCAATCTTTGTGGAGGCCATTTCGGGATTTGGGGCAAATATTTGTCAGGGATGGTACTTGGTCCTGCTGTGAGGGCAGGGGACTGGACTCAATGACCTTTCAAGGTCCCTTCCAGTTCTAGGAGATAGGCAATCTCCTTTAATTTAAATTTAAATTTTAAAATTTTAATTTAGGCCCATTTCCTGCAATTCCTCTCCCAACACTGACCCACTCGTGTGGGAGGGATCAGCACTGCTTAACTGAGTATTTTCTTCCTAGAGCTGTACTATGACCGGGGCAACCACCATGAATTTGTCTCTCTGGTAAAGGACCTGGCCCGTCCTGGTGAGTTCACCCAGTCGCAGACGTTTGACTTTGAGTTCACACATGTGGAAAAACCGTACGAGTCGTACACGGGGCAGAACGTGAAGTTACGGTGAGTCTCCTCTTGCTGTTGGGTTTCTCCTGATCTCAAGCTTCAGCCTTCTCCCTGTGAATTAATTTTCATGCAGTGTCTTTCTAGCAAGAGCCACAGTAGGTATCCCAGACGAACACACACCAACAGGTAATACAGCAACATGAGAGTCTAATGCCTGTTGAATTGGGAAGAACAGATAGAACTACAATCTTCCTTAAGTATAATAAGAAACAATTAAAAGTCCAACAGAGAGCTGACAACTTTGACCATGTGATACCGCATGCCCCTACTCTAGGTTATGAGTCTTGCCTTTGAAATCATGGGAAATCAGAACGCAGGTGGGTTGATTGTTTAAAAGGGGCATATCATTGAAAAGTGATTGAACTGCTGTTAAAAAAAAAAACATTTTCTATCATTTTAAAACAAGCTCACAATCACTTCTAAAATCTGATTTCCCATGCCTTCCAGCTATAGCTGTTTCTCCAGCTGTAGCAGGGAGGAAGCGTTGATAAAATGCTGAAAGAGGCACCAGACTCCCAGTTAACCCTGTAGAGAGATCGGAGCAATGATGAGAATTTCTAAAGGCTGTTGAATAAATTAATTTGTAATTCACATCTCTCTAGCAACTAAACGCTTCTGTCACTGGACTCTCCCTTTTAAACTGAATTGTGATCCAGCATATGTGTTCAGCCCATCAAGCTGCTGTTTGTGTGGGGGTTATGGTACAGACCAATTTCACGTTGAAGCATGTGGGCATGGAGATGGATTGACAGATCAAACAGTGTGTGTGGGATGCCTAGAAAATCTGCGGAAAATCTACCAACTCCTGTGAAAGCCACATGTCTGAAAAGGGAGTTCTCGGCCCTTTTTGTCATTCCTCTTTCTCCCCCACTTCTCAAACCCCCACTTCTTTCTCTAGCTTCCCCTCTGTTCCTCCAGTCACTTCTTGATATCTCTAGTCTGTGCTGTAACGGAGATCGCTCACGGCAGCTTAACGGTCTGTGAGTCTGAGCCTGGGCTGAAGTGGAATATTAAATTATCAACACTTGTGATGATGGAATACTGTGCTGTCTTGGGACAGCATGTCAGGCGCTGAGTGCAATTCCAGAAGCTGCGTGGCAGACTCAGTAGTAAAATGCCGCCTGTCATGGCTTCTCTTATGCATGTAAATCAGGCTTGAGTTGTTCTTTTTCCCCCCCTCGTTTAAAAAAGAAAGGGAACCAAAGGCGACTTGCAATTTATTTGGCAATCCGAGAGTAATGTCAGGTCATTTGCTTGTCTCCAGCGGATTCCGTAAAATGTGCTTGAGTAGTCCTGTAACCAGGCCTGCTAATTTTAATTGTGGCCTACGTGCAGACAAATGCCTCGCTTACATGCTGCTGTTTACAAATGGCAAATGCTGTTTCAGAGCTGAGCTGTAAAGGTAGCTGCCACCTTGACATCGAGCCTGAGTCAAATGCTAAGGCTGGATGATTTTATGATGGATATTTAGTTAACATAGGCAGTGATAAGTGTACTCGCCTCTCATGCTTTAGGGCCGGGCTGCTCAAAACACAGCTCGTGGTGCAGTTTGGGCTCTCACGTGGCCTGTGGGTGGGTTCCTTTGAACGTGGCCTCCACTGGGAACATGCTCCACAAGAGCGAGGCGTTTCCCAGGGTGGGTGAGCATTGAAAGATGCAAGCAGACGGGCTGGCTGGAACAGACGGGTACAGGCTGTTGGCATTTCTAGCCCCTAGGGACCAGATGCCAGGAGCACTGGGGCATTGTGGGAATTGCTGGCTGCTTAGTGCCTGAGAGGTGCTGATTGGCCACGTTTAGGTCCGGTGCCACGGCTTAAGGCTTAATCTTTGTATTCATGTCTGTCAGTGTGAAAGAAGCTATTTGCATATATATTTGGCATGTGCTGTGAGTATCATTGTGGCCCCCAGGGCTTCCAAAGTTGAGTAGCCCTGCTTTAGGGCCATAAGCCATAGGGTTGAGACTGGAACATCACCTCTTTGCACAGCAACGTACAATTGCTCAGGTGCTCTATAAAGGACTTGCACCTTCCTCTGAGCCACTAGGTATTGTCCACTACAAGAGGCAGTTTACCTGACTGGATGGACCATGTGGGCTGAGCAGCTCCATGAAAGGCTCCGTCGATGTTTCTCTCTCCTCCACCAAACACCTCTCCCTCCGTGGCTTGTGCGCCCAGGGAGGTAGTCTGCAAGGATTCTAATGGGTCAGGCGTTCCCCTTGCAGATATTTCCTCCGAGCGACCGTCAGCCGCAGATTAAATGATGTGGTCAAAGAGATGGACATAGTCGTGCACACGCTCAGCACCTACCCAGAGCTCAATTCCTCTATCAAGATGGAGGTGGGAATCGAGGATTGCCTGCATATTGAGTTTGAGTATAACAAATCCAAGTAAGTGCAGAGTAAAACCCTGTGTGAGGGGATGCAGTCCCCTGTGTGGGCCGAGACTTCTAGGGCATGTCTCCATGGAGGGAAAAAACACTAAACCTCCAGCTCGTGGGGTTCTTTTCTTGCAGTGCAGATTTCTGGGCTGGGGGCTGCAGAACAGGGTCCTAGAGCCCTAGGATCCAGCCTGAGCCCAGAAGCCTACACTGCAGTGAAACAGCCCCTTAGCCCGAGTCAGCTAGCACGGGTCATCCACACGTGTCTAACTGCTGTGCAGACGGAGCCTTAGAGGCTGCGTAACTAGGTATGCAGAGGCAATGGCTATTGTAAACTTCAGGTAGGGCCCTGTAATTTCTCTTCGCTCTCCCTGTTCCCTGCTGTGAAGGGCAGGAAGTTCATTCATTCATGTGCTGGGAGAGTTGCTGCTTTAGATCTTTCCCAGCTCACCGCCAGCCTGTACTGTGTTCTGTCCGAGGCCTCTGTTGCACCCACATACCGAGGTGGGTGCATAAATGGGGATGAAGGTGGATTTATTGGTCCCCTCTAATTTAGTGGTCCCCTTGTTCTGAGTCCCGGGAGGCCCAACGGAACAGCTTCTGCTGTTGACCAGAATGGTACAATTAACTGTGGGACTGTTAACTCAGGCATAGATGTTGGAAATGACTAGTTGAGGTTACATTCCAGACCATTCTTCTCATGCAGAGCTGGAGTGTTCTCCTTTTTTAATTACCCAAGGGATTGCCATCGGGAGGCTTAGATCTTGTTCTTCTGAAGTTTTTATGAATGTCCAGCCTAATATGTCTCCTCATTTCATCCAGTAATCCCGCTCAGACTTGCTGGTGCCCAGAGGTTTGTGCCTGAATGCATAGTTATCACTTGGAGCACCCAGAACATGACTGGAGTGCCCCTGGAATCTCAAATTGGCCCTGAGAAGGATGGGGGAGTGTCTGAAAGGCGCATTCCAGCTTTTCAATTTGTTTCCTGCTCTGTGGTGCAGAGACCAAAGCTGATCCCGGCTGTCTTGCTTCATCCTTCCCAGGTACCACTTAAAAGATGTGATTGTTGGAAAAATCTACTTCCTGTTGGTTCGGATCAAGATCAAACACATGGAGATAGATATCATCAAGAGAGAGACAACAGGGACCGGCCCCAACGTTTACCACGAGAACGACACAATAGCAAAATATGAGATCATGGATGGGGCACCTGTGAGAGGTGAGGGGAGGGAGCCATTTACATTCCTCTTCTAGCATCTTTGGGGGTCCAGTGATTGTGTTGCACCAACTTCTTGTTTTCTTGGCAGCTTACAAATGGCGTGGAGGGGAGGAGGTAAATTGAGGAACATTGCTCCTAGCGAGTCAGCAGCACAGTTAGGAATAGACTTCTACGACTGACCTGGCCCCAGCCGCAGAACATAGCGCTGAAAGGTGGCATCATCTCTCATTGCAAATCCACTGGTTGCTCTGGATCGGTGGTGTCCAGCCCACTAGCTACATGTGGCTAATTGGTTAGTTGAGCATGGCTAGTTTAGTGAACATAGGAACATAAAATGCCAGATGCCCCAGAGGGAGTGAACAGAACAGGGAATCCTCTTGTCTCCCGTTCCCAGCCTCTGACAAACAGACTGGGGACACCGTTCCTACCCATCCTGGCTAATAGCCATGGATAGCCCTATCCTCCATGAATGTATCTAGAAGTGGGTCTGACCCACGAAAGCTCATCACCTATTAAACCATCTTGTTAGTCTTTAAAGTGCTACACAGTTTTTCCTTTTGTTTTAGCAAGATCAGACTAACACGGCTACCTCTCTAGTACTATTTTTGAACCCTGTTCAAGTCCTGGTCTTCAGAACCTCCTCTGGCTACTGCTCCAGAACTGGCTGGATTCCACGGTTCTGGATAATATTCTTCAGCTGTGGGTGACTTGCACTCCTGCTCTAGAGCTGCTGGGTCAGTAGCTAGAAGGGATGTCATCCCATTCTCTTTCTTCTCCAGTGCTGTGAGCAGCAACCCTGTGATATTGAAGGGGGGAGGTAGGACGGTCACCAGAAAGGGCATGACCCTGCTAAGGATCAAAGGTGCTCTGTTCTGTGGGAGTGGAGGGCACTACTCCATCCAGCAGTGGTAAGATATGCCAGACTTGGGCACAGAGTTGCAGGAGTTAGTGTGCTCTCGTTTCCCGTTGTGGTGCCGATGCTCTCTCTGTACGATTTGGATCGGCAGGTTGTGCCTCTGCTCATGCCTTTCATGCCCTTTGCAGGGGAGTCCATTCCAATCAGACTCTTCCTGGCAGGCTACGAGCTGACGCCCACGATGAGGGACATCAATAAGAAGTTCTCAGTGCGTTATTACCTCAACCTGGTGCTGATAGATGAGGAAGAGCGGCGCTACTTCAAACAGCAGGTGAGAGGGGGGTGAGCCGTAGCCAGCCACTCAAGAGCCTCTTCTGGGGCTCCGTTATAAATAGCAGGAGAAGACCCGTAGGCAGTCAGGTTGGCAGTGGGGGGGGAGAAATCTCCCTGGGTGCCCACTGAGACCCCATCATCTGAGGCACGGATAGAGAATGCACCTGCCTGTCTGGGTCTCTTGGGGTTGCTCCTCAGAGAGGCTCAGAGGGGCAGCCATGTTAGTTTGTAACTAAAATACTTTAAAAGGCAGCACTGGTCCTGGTGCACCTCAGGGACTATCTGTATAATGGTTTTGAGTTAGTCTCTAAGGTGCGACAGGACCATTGTTATTTTTTAAATTTTTTTCTTCAGAGAGGGTTTACCCACCGTAATCCCCCTCTGTTCTCTGCACTTTGCCACACGTGGCCGTCTTTTACCTCATTAACCATGGCAGTGCTGCCCAGTGTACTAGAACAGGCCTGGCATCTGGTGGCTGCCTCTGGCTCATCCTCTGGAGTACAGGTTGGACCTCTCTGGTCCAGCTGCCTCGGGACCACGGATGTTGTCGGACCAGAGAGTCCTAGACCACTGAGATTCAGCCTGTACTTCCGTCTGACCTTCAGAGATCTGCACTGCCCGGACCCCTCTCCTGAAGCTTTTCACGGATGAAGGATATGAGAGTGGCGTATGGGGATGGGTGCAAGTTACTGCTACAGCAGCTTAGGCAGATGTCGGCCTGTGAGAACATCCTGGGTGGGGCCAGCCTAGCTCCTGCATGTCCTAACAGGTCCTGTTGTCTGCGTTCTGACAGGAGGTGGTGCTATGGCGGAAAGGAGACATTGTGAGGAAGAGCATGTCCCACCAGGCAGCTATTGCCTCTCAGCGGTTTGAGGGGACGTCCTCCCATGCGGAGGCCAGGACCCCCAGCCAGCCTGCAGAAAACAACAGCCGGCAGTGAAAGGCCCTGTGGAGCGAGGCTGCTGCAGAACCCACGTGCCCAGGGTTGGCAGCAGCAAGGAGTGAGAGAGAAAATATTTCACCAGAGACTTATGAAAACCAATATCAGTTTTGACTTAATTCTGATTTTCGAAGGACCAGTAGGGTGGGGAGGGGGCAATGCAAGCGACAGTGACTACGGGCACAAAGTTGAAAGTACCTCAGTGCTCCCCAACCTGCTTCATTCCTCTGAGGGTAGGCTGCTTTTATACATGCAGGGGCCTTGGGGCTGCCTGTCTTTCCCGTTGCTATGAGACCCCTTCACCATGGCTGCGGGGAGGCGGGAGGGGGAAGGGGAAACTGGGCGCTCCGCCTCGGCGGTAGGTATGTCACTTCGGGCCTGTAGGAAGGCATTTTGCTGCCATCCAAGTCTTTGTGAGGCGAGTAGGAGGAGAGCCTGATGAAGCATTTTAGCTGGAAGGTGGGAGTGTGCGTGAGCAGAGTAAGCTTGAGGTGTAGCCTGCTTGACGGGTTCCCCCCCCCCCCCCCCGTGAGACTGCTGCTAGCGGTTATGTAACAAGTTGAATCAGCCCTGTGAGTAGCAGAGCCAGGTTGTGCAGCGAAGCAGATGACGCTGCCTTTGTGTCCCTGCCGTGGGAGCTCATGGATGCAGTGTCTTGGGAGGAAGGGGCCTTGTTTAACATTTAAAAGTGCAGATGGCAGCTGGGTGTGGAATTGACAGGCCAAAGGACGCTGTATAGGGCAGGCGAGGCATGGGTGGGCAAGCAGAGCCGCTAGGCAGGGAATCTGGGAGGAAACGGTCCAGGGAAAGGGGGAGCACAAAGCCATGCTAGTCTTGGCTCTGGGAGGTTAGGGTGCAGTTTGTAACCCACGCTGCATGATCTAGCCAGGCGGGTGCAGCTGAGCCCTGGGGAACGTGGGTACGTTGGAGATGGTGAGCGTGGCATGGCAGAGCGGTTGTACGGGTGCCACGTGGTGCTGTGGGAAGCAGTTGCAGTCTGGTCTGTACAGGGAAAGCGTACAGACCAGAAAGCAGTAGCTGTACAGGGAAAGCGTTGCAGCGAGAGGCGGTAGAAACATGGCAGGAGCCTCTGAAGTGCTGCAGTAGACGCTGGCCATCGCCTTCTGGCTTTCTCCTTGTTTTCAATTTATCTGAATGAAACTCTGCTTCGTCTGGCCCTAGGGTTCATCCCAGTGGTGCTGTGGTTAAACCTCCCAGGGACATCCCTGACTGGCTGAAAATTATGAGAGTAGCAGGGTGGGGCAGAAGAGGACACGGGCCTTCTTTAAACACACCCGTCTGCAAAAGGCTTGAAGGATCCCCCCGAGAACCTGCCATGTGCTAGTACTACTCCTGGCACGTGGGACACCATAACGTAAGGAGCTATTGCCCCGGATGTACTGAAGTGAAGCAGCAGGGTGTCTGGCACTGCTTCCTGATTGACTGCTTGGTTGGGTCTGTTGAGGCTGGAATTGGGTGGGACCTTTGGGCATGAAGCTACCTGAGGACCCGGCACATGGGATGTCTTTCACTCTCTTAAAATAAACGCCAGTTAATGTTTTCAGAGGGATCACGGGGATGTCCTCGGACGGGCCTCAGCCCTCCCTTCAAGTTCAGAGATCGCCTCTTAGACGTAACCCATTGACTGGATTTGGATGTTCTGTCCTTCTTAGATCCCTTTCTAGGAAGCAGGTAATCAGACGCCAACCAGCATATGGAGGCAGAGACCTGAACGAAACCGGGACACCGGCTCCCTCTAACCGGAGCCGTACTAGTGATTCCCCTGTGGGCTAGAAGCCCATTGATGTTCTGCCAGGCTTACTTCTCAGTCTGGCATTTCCTTTGGTTGGATGCAGAGCTGCTCTCTTGCTGCTGGGAAGTTCAGCTTCTTCTGCAATATGCTGTGTGTGTGACAGTGCCCCGCTGCCTGTAGTGATGGTGGGGGTTGGGTGGGAGGGAGGGGACGTTTTCGTAGTAAGAAAGCTGCTGTAGTTCAGTGATAAATGTATGTTTTCTGCTTGCCAAACTCAGTTTTATTTTCACTGTCACCAGATAGGGCTTTGGTTCTTAACCTAGATGGGGAGTCCTGCTCTATTCTTGGGGACCTGAATTGCCTCTTTGCTGTGAACACTGGCATCCCATGTTCTGCACTGCCGTGGTGAGGTTGCGTGGCTCATTCGGCCTCTGCCTGTGAGAGTTCCTTGCTGCGGGCTGGAACGGCAGTCTCCTCCCTCAGACCTTTTCCAGGCAGCTGCTTTGTTAAATCACACGCAGGGGGGACGGTGTGGTTGGGCCTGGTGCAACATGCAAACGGGGACACTATTTCGGTGGCTGGCTAACGCTGCGTCTCCCCCATTCGGAGGAATCCAGGCATGCTGTAGCAATGCACAATCATTTGAAAACAGGTGAGGTTCCCCTTGGGTGGCAGCTCAGGTAACAGAGGGCATCTGCATGGTTGAGCCTAGCTCAGCTTCACCCTGACCCATACTTTGCTTTCCCTCATCTCGAAACAGCCCCCCTGAAATCCCTTCATGGTTGAATACTCTTCTTGGGTGTAGCGTGTGGTGGTGGTAAGAAGCCCAATGGGTGAACCCACCTCTGTATTGGGCGAGTAATGAGATGGGATATGTGGAGATTGCCTGCAGATGGGAATCCCCCTCTCTGGCAGATGTTCCAACAGTGTCTGCTTGTCACTGTGAGAGGGGTTAGTCAGAAAACGTGCATGCGCCTAAATGTTTCCTTCTGCTAACTTTTCCTCACCTCTGTGTTCCCCGTCATAGGACTAGGCTATAGCCTCTCCCCTACCCCCATTTTTACTTCTCTAATTAGATCATTCAGCCTGCTTTCTGTTATGCCTTGTGTTTCGGGTGATGATACCTGCTCCATCTGCAATGATTGGGGCTTGAGAGAGGAGACCTGAAATATCTAACCCCACGCTGCTCCAAAAAAGAAAAAAACCAACAGTTTTAAGACTGGGGAGTGATTGTGGCTTTTGCAGCCCACCCCATGCTGGGTTGTTTTATCCCGTGCTGTGGATGTCCTCTCTCCCCTGGGCAGATACTCACAGGGGAAGTGCATAGGTACTGAACCAAGCAGTGCAACTTGTAATTTAGCCTCTGCAGTGTTTACATGTTTCTTAATTGATCATCTTTTCAATGGCTGTGTTTTAAAATTTGTTTTTGTGTGTCAGATTAAAAGGGCCATCCCAGGCTTTGAAATGCTGTGCATTCGTTTGTCTGACTTGGTTTATATGCTGCCGTTCTGAGCTATTTTGCCTCTCTTCAGGCCAGGCGCACGGTGGGTACGTGAGGTTGGGAGAATCCAGCCTTTTCCCTTATTGTGCTGTCTCTAAAGATGTGGAACAGACCGGGGAAAGTGAATTGGCCCCACTGTAAGCAATGTGAAGCCATCAGCAGCCCAATCTGTGCTGACTTGTGACCTTGGCAGCTGTTCCATCCCAGTGGGTGGGTTTCTCTCTTCTTGTAGAATTCAGAGCAAGCTTGAGTGAGTGAGCTGGCTCCACTCACCAGCCCAGCACGAGGATGAAACCACAGCCCACATCACTAGGCCCTGAGGATGACACTATTAAAAACTTAAAATAGGGTCTTAAACACTCCATGCAGCCTGCTTTGCTAAATGTGTGTCCTGGCTCTTGGGAGAGCTCTGTCCCTCTACACACAGAAAGGTTTGCCCTGAAGAGTGGAAGGAGCCTTGGGTATTTTGCCTCTTGTAAAGGAGTCAAGAGGCAAGGTCTTTTCTTGTTCTCTTTGTAGGGAAGAGGAACGGCAAAACCCTTCCCTATCTCTGAAAAAGTCAAGTAGAGATCACTGGTTTTTAAAAAGCTTTATTTAAAAATAAGTACGGTGCTGCAAAAAAACGAATATATACATCTCCCTTGGGTCTGTTGGCAGGTTCTTCCATGTGGCTGGGTTTGAGAATATATATTTGAGAGTCAGGGTCTGGCGGGAGGGTGAGGCATTCTCAGCCTTAATGGGGGCTCTTGGTGCTGTCTCTAACTTGGCTTCTCTTCAAGGCTCAAGACAAATTCAAATTCCTCTGGGTGAAGAGGCAAGAAAAAGTTAAAAGTGGAACACACTAGCATCCTAAGCAAGGGCTTTCTCTTTGTCGGAATTTTTCAAGACCCCTCCCCAGTAGGGGGAAGTTCTTACCGTCTGTCAGGGGCTGGACAGAGAGCCTCTGCCGGGTGAAGAGTGTCATGTCCTTCAGCGGGCCTCCCGAAGCTCTGTGTGCCTGGTGGTGAGCCTTCAGCTCAGACAGGGGGATGAAGCGTTTCGTCATCCGCACAAACTGGACATCCACCTGGAGAGTGGGGAGAGATGGGCCATGAGGGAGCATGGTTGTTAGAAACGCACTACTGACAGAGCAAGGAGTCCATTGCCTTGTTGGGGGACAAGACCTTTTTTAGAGGCGTCATAGTTCCCTCCAGGAGTGTTGTGCTTTAAGAATGAACACTCCCTCGTGTAATCTCCACTTGGGCCTTAAAGGTGTGCAGAATAATTTTCCTCTCCCAACCCCTGAGCTCTGCACTACATGGGCTGGAAATTTTCAAGGGCAGTGGAAAGATCTCTAGGGAATATGGCTCTCAGCACCCTCCAGCATGGGCGGGCCAAGGGAGAGCAAAGGAGCAGGGAAACAACTGGAATGAATTCCCTCTGAGACAAACTGGAGCAGATTCAAACAGGGGCTCTGATAGACCAGGGAGGTCATCTAATACTTCATGCCCAGCATGAAGACATTACCATTGACCATTTGGGGTTCGCCTTGGTGCTGGAGGAATCATAGTGGGGGTCCTTTTTGTCAAACTGAGTGTGGTCTGGGTAAGCCTCCTTCACAATCTAAAAATGAAAAGTGAGAATTACTCATAAGTAAGACCAGAGCTGCTGCTAACTCCCACCAGTGTGGAACTCAATGGGCTGGATTCTATTTGGACTCTGGTATGAATCTAACAAATCCATTGCCCTATCTGAAAACACTCCATCACGCACCCAGTGAGATTGCAAAACTGGTGCTTTCCATTAGGGAAGAGGGAAGGCATAAGTCAGCACTGGTGGTCTGCCAAAGGCCCTTCACAACGAGTCATTAGGTTACACTTGCATTTCTCTGGGGCTAAGATAGGAGAAGAGTTGATGTGCTGCTCTTTCCAGCAGAGCAGCAGTGAAGCATTTCACTATGGCAAGGACTAGAAAGAGGCTCTCACCTTGATAATTCCAGCAATCCCAGGCTCTTTGCAGTTACTGTGATAGAAAAATGCTTCTTGCCCAACTTTCATGTCTCTCATGAAGTTCCGAGCCTGTTAGAGGATTAGATAAGAGATCACTCCACTTTGTAATTGAGCTACAAAGTGGGCCTGCACTGTCTGCTATAGGAAGGTGTCAAAAGCCTGTCCCATTAGCTGCTTAACGAAACAAGGAAAGAAAAATAGAAGTGCAGAGGTCACTGGTTCTTCAGACCTGCTCATACAAACATTCCTACAAAGGTCAATATGTTTTATTCTCCCAGTTCAGAAAGAAAGCCAGACTAAACCCCCAGGGTCTTAGTGGTTATAAGGGTGACTGGACTTAAGCAGTTCTACCATCCTTAATCAGCAACTGCAGGAGTCTGAAGTTCCCCATTATAGAACAAGCAGCAACGCTAGTTTCGGTTATAAAGAGACACAACTGTGCTTAGATTTTCCTGTGCGCCAAAATGGAAAACTTTGCTGGAGTCATGTTAGCTGGAGGTTTTCTGGAAAAAAAGAGGAAGGGAAAGACAAGAAATGAGGCTTGATGGTGGGTTTGTTTCTTTTTGAAACCAGACAGAAAAACCAGGTGACTTGCCAAAGGTCTGGCCTGCCTGAATATGTCTGGAGAGACTTTTTTTAAAGCCCTAGATCAACCTGTGATCTGACGGTACTGTAGGGGGTCTATGGAAAGTTTTAAAATAGAATTTAAAATAAATGTATGGAGCCTCTCACAGCCAGCACATCCTTCAACCCATGTTGCTTTCCGCGGTTGGGGAAGCAGCGTGGGCTGAGGGACATGCAGGCTGCAGGCAAAGCTATATTGTTTGGGGGGATCCATAAAATTGTAATAGATTGAAAAAGGGTTGAAAAGGTTGGGAGCCACTGCCCAAGATAATTAGACATACATGCTCTTAGCAAAGTGCAGCAGCAGAAACAACTGGCTTAGTGTACACATGGGAAGATTTCGGGCATAGGAGCAAGTCGGGTGAACAGCTCATCTATTTTGCCTGCAGTTTGGCATATACAAAAAGCTAATTTTTGTTTTCTTACACTTTTCAATAGTGATATTTCAGCAATGCTGCATTTGCAGTCCAGGCCTTCAGTCATTGCTCCTTACCTGGTAATTCCTGACTCCATCCCAGCATGCTGTCTGATTGGGCTGAGTCTTTAACTCTTCAATGCCGAACTGCCCAATCAAATTAAAAACAGGAGGTTAGACTTGATTATAATTGGGATTTCATGGACAGAAGCTTTTCTTATTGTGTGCTTGAATGTGATTTCTAGGGCATCATTCATCATACAGTCAGGTTTCCAAAACTTTTCTCCCTACTTGGTTTCAAGTAAATTATGCTGTAGAAGGAATGCTTTGGCAGTCTAAGGACCAGGTCTGAAATGGAAAGGCTCCTTGCTACTGCCATGAGTTAAAAGTCCTAGCAGGTACAGATTGGGCCTCCGTGTTCCGGCACTCTCGGGACCTGACTGATCCCAGATGAGAGATTTTGCTGGACATGGGGAGGTAATTTCTAGAACCCCTGCTGCCTGGCCAGCACCTCACCTCCTACTGGCCCTGCTGCCCTGTCAACTCTATGTGTGCCACACTGTGGATCCATGGCCCACTGAGCTACCACAGCTCCCAGCCCTACTGGGCAACCATGCACAGGTCTCCCAACCCCACTGGACAGACCTGCTGCCATGCTCTGGATGGCCCCACCGTCAGCTCGCTCCGGGCAGCCCACAGCCTTGCCGGCCCTGCAGCGATCTCAGCCGCTGGCCCTCCACTGGGACTCTGGGCCGTCAACATCCATGCTGGACCATGGATGTTGCTGGACCAGAGAATCCTGGTTAAGAGTTTCAACCTGTACATACATTGAATTCCACACATAAGCCATGCTGGACACGTCTTAAGGATTTTTCTAGGTCTGGAAGAGACTGAAATCTGTGTGTACTCAGAGTGAAGAGGGTGAGTGTGTTGTGAAAGAAAGAAATCAGGTAATTTTCATGTTGAACAGGACCTGAATCCTGTGATCCCACAATCCATAAAGTTTAGACCTTTGCCCTCTAGATATAAAACCGCTTCCTCCCCCTCCCTGAGCACATATGGTGGGGAGCTGGGATAGCAATAGTAAGAACAATCCAGTGCTTACTTTCACATCCACTCCCTTCTCAAACCTGCTCTCTGGCTCTGATTTCATGAGCCAGTGGCTGTACGCTTGCTTGCTTCCCTGCATGCTAGGGCAGGCCGCCTTCTTCGTTGCTTTTCCTGTTCCGCTCCCCGTGGGCTTTGAACTCCTCTTGTTAGCTGCAAGCATAGAGGATCCTTCCTCCTCCTGTAGCTTGTGTTTGGCTAATTTAGCATCAGGCCGCTCTTCAAACAAACAGGAGTGGAGAAATCAGAACACATGGTTTCCTAAACTGACAATGCTGTAAACACCTGACTAATATCCCAGTGGACTTGATATGGAACAGTATTTGGCTAGAAAAAGAAGTTTGGTGGATCCCATTCCTTAGCTTAGGCAGTTAAAATAAGTTATAAAAATGTCCAGCATTTTTAGAATGTATTCCAGGGTAAAACACCAGGAATTTTTACTATTGGTTGGACAGCTATGATCTAACTATTGCCAAGGTTCTGTTCATACTGTAGCTTAAATACAGAAAAGCCACTGTGTTGTATTTCATTAAGGACAGTTTGAGTCAAGCTAATACAACTACCGAATTATTTTGTACTTAGTTTATCTCTAAGTGCAGGCCTCGAAACATTCAACTGACATTAGTGAGCATACAAAAGTCATACATAGTGCACTTTTTTTAATCTCCTGTATTACAGCACACACAAGCCTCTGAGGTCAGGGACCCACTGTGCTAGATACTAAGAAATAGCCTGAAAATTGTAATCTCTTGATTACCATGCAGCTAAGGCTGTGTCTACACAGCACCCTTACCTCGAAAAAAAGCTATGCCATTTGTGTAGTGCAAATTGTGTAGCTTATTTCGAGATTATTTCAAAATACAGTGCTATTTTGACAAATCCCTTAACTCTGTTGAGACGTATGTAAGAGAGTAAAGGGTAATAGAGGCACAGAGAAAAGGTGATTTGTCCAAATTCACGCAAGTCAGTAGCCGAAGTGGGAATACAACTTCTAACCACTTAGTCACATTGCCTCTAGCACAGTTTATTACTTGATAAAACTTCTCTATATCCTAGCAAGTATGATAACAACAATATAGTACTTTGATTTGAGTGCCTTTATTAAGGATGCTTTACAAATATTAATGAAATAAATCTCCTAACATCCTTGTGCTGTAAGGAAACATCACTGTGCCTTACGATATAGGTAAGAAAACAGTCAGTCCTGTATGGGTCCCTCAAACAATGCATAGAAGAGAAACACACAATCTGCAAAACCCTTGCCTACCAAAAACTGGGCAGCTAATAGGCATGTATGGATAAGCGTCTGTCCACTATAAAGTGGAACCCATGCCCAAATAGGCAAACCCAACAGACAAGAAGGTACAGATTTCAAGCTGGTTAAGACTTCTGCACAGACCTGCCAGCGCTCTGCTTCTTTTTTTCCCTGTCTGAGACATCTCTGGCTTCCTTGCACTAGTTTCTCTGCAAGCAGAAGCACCTGTGAGGGGGACATAGGTTGCCATTATTGCTTCATGTTAAGAGAGTTTAAAGTAGTAAAAGTTGGCTACTGTGTTTTATATTATAAATCACAGAAATTTACTATTACGGGTGAAGACTCTCCAATCAGTTGTTATTCCACGGCTTATCAATGGAAATTTGTACATATTTTGGGCTTTGACAATCTGGGATCCTTTGACGATTGAGGGGGAAAATGGTCTTTTTGTGTGTCTACCTTCTCTGCTTTTGCACTGGACAGCAGCTGTGAGGCTGCTGGCAAAAGGGCAGAACACTCCCTCTTCTAGGTGCAAGCCATGGTGTCCTATGCACTGACTGGACGGGTCATAGGACAGGGCCCGGCTGGTTTGTATCCTCCAGTGGTAGGTGTTGGACTGACCTGATACCTGCTTAGTGAGGTGAGATTGTGGTGGGGGAAGTGGTGGGGGGAGGAGGGGAGCAGTCACAGCAGAGAAGTGTCCATGTCACCAACCTCGTCCACATCCACAGAAGTGGGGCTAATGCGCGACTTTGCTGGTAACCACAAAGCCCTTTGCTCCCCGAGCTCCCTCCCAGCCCAGCTTCCTCTTGAACCCACATCCCTCCTCCCAGGGCTCCTTCCCTTTCCCCCCAGCCATCTCCTACCCCCGGTGCCCGCTCCCAGCCCCGCCCCCCCTCCCGTGTGCCCAGGGGCCCGCTCCCAGCCCCCCCCCCATGCCCTGGGGCCCGCTCCCAGCCCCACCCCCCCTCCTGTGCGCCCAGGGGCCTGCTCCCAGCCCCCCCCCCGGGTGCCCTGGGGCCCGCTCCCAGCCCCGCCCCCCCCGGGGTGCCCTGGGGCCCGCTCCCAGCCCCGCCCCCCCCCCCGGTGCCCAGGGGCCCGCTCCCAGCCCCGCCCCCCCCGGGTGCCCAGGGGCCCGCTCCCAGCCCCGCCCCCCCCCGGGTGCCCAGGGGCCCGCTCCCAGCTCCGCCCCGCCCCCCCCGGGTGCCCAGGGGCCCGCTCCCAGCCCCGCCCCCCCCTCCCGGGTGCCCAGGGGCCCGCTCCCAGCCCCGCCCCCCCTCCCGGGTGCCCAGGGGCCCGCTCCCAGCCCCGCCCCCCCCCGGGTGCCCAGGGGCCCGCTCCCAGCCCCGCCCCCCCCACCCCCGGGTGCCCAGGGGCCCGCTCCCAGCCCCGCCCCCCCGGGTGCCAGGCCCCCCCGTACCAGCAGCCCCTCTCTGTGCGGGGGGGCCGGGGGCTCGCGGCTGACTCCCCGGGGGGGGATTCCGGTGCCCACCGCTCCGCCCGCTTAGAGTCGGCGGGCAATAAAGGCGATGCCAACGCGCCGTGCCTTTAAGACCGGCCCCCTGCCCGGCGGCCAATGCGGGAGCCGCACTCCCGGGGAGGAGGGGAGCGCGGGACTACAACTCCCAGAATCCCGCGGCCTGCCCGCGCGGTGCTCGCTGGGCGATGTAGTCCCGCCACCTCCCTGAGCCAGGGCTCCTGCGCGGGCTGCCCGCGGGTGCGGACTACAAGTCCCGCAGTGGAGCGCGTCGCGGAGCAGGGACCCTGCACAGGGCGGCATGGCTTGGCGAGGCTGCGGCAGGCTAGGGGCCCGGCTGTGGAGGAGCCCAGGCTGGCCCCAGGTCTGGGGGCGCAGGAGGATCGTCTCCTGCGTTGACCGTAAGGCTCAGGGCAGAGGGGCCGAGCCCCCAGGGTGCGCGGCGCCAGGCGGCGCAGAAGGGCGAGGGGAGGGAGCAGGGGTGCCCAGAGGCGATGGGGATGGGCGCGTCTGGAATATCGGGGGTGAGAGGTTGTAGCGCATATAGCGAGCGCTGGGTCCGAGCCTCTTTCCTCTGACCGTGATGGAGCAGCAGGAGTTGCTGAGGGTGGTCCAAGGAGGGGGGGAGGTACGAATAGTGACAGCGATGCAGTGCATTTAAGAAAGGTCACATTTAGGCTGAATGTTAGGAGGAGCTAACATAGGGAAGCTAGTGACAAGTTCGTGTCTGGGTACTGTTTCAACAACTTGCCCAGCACCTTGATACCTTGTAGGACATGCACCAAAGAAGAATTTCGTCTCTAAGAGGGGCTTCGGGGGCAGCTGAGTTAGTCTGTGCAGGATAAACTTTAAAAAAAAAAAAATCTTTAAAGACTAACACAACATGTAGACTTGATGATCTTTGCAGTCCCTTCCAACCTTGTGATTCTAGGAATTTCGTGAAGCAGAACATAATTGTGCACTTGAGCTTTTAGCCCAGGCATTGGGATTCCGATGTCTACTTTTTCGAGAAGTGTTATAGGGTCTCTAAATGTGCACTGCAAAAGGGGAATATGTTTTGCTTATAACTAACAATGTTAAATATTGACTAATTGAGTAGTTGATGCATTTTGCATTGACTATTCGATTAGTTGATAGGGAGCCTCTGCCTTTGAAGTGTAGCGAAGGTGCTGCATGGAGCCTGGGGTCAGCTGATCCTGGGCTTCATGCGGCACTGCTGCTTTGGAACACCGCAAGGAGCCTTTTGCCTGGCTACCTGCGGCGTTTCAGAGAGGCAGCACTACACGGAGCCTGGGGTCAGCAGGGGAGTCCAAAGCTGCTGCTTTGAAACGCCTTGTGCAGCCTAGGGATACACCAGCTGGCCCCAGGCTACACATGCTGTTTCAAAGCAGCAGCACCCGTGGAGCCCAGGGTCTGCCCCAGGGTTCAAGCTGCGGCTTTGAAGTACCCCCTCTTCCCCCCCCTTGTTGCCTCTTTCTGAGAGAGGCAGCAAGGGGAGGGAAGCAATTAATCAACTATCCAATAAGCTTCACATCCCTAGTTATAGCTTTTCCTGATGCGATATGGCATGTGGGAATGGTCCTAAAGTTTGTTTTAATTTGTTTTCTGGTTTATTTTATTTTATAACGATTAGCGTGCAAGCTCTCCACTGCATGGACTCTTTCTGCGTTTGTACAGCGTTTAGCAAAGTAGGCCCTGATCCTAGTTTGTGGGGTCTCTGAAATTGATTACAAATCCGGATTTTAAAATGAGAAATATCAATTCTCATCTTCCCAGTTTTTGCTAGAAGACTCTGAAGGACCCGGGGGCTTAATAATTCCATTGCAGGATTCTGAAACATGGGTTATAACTGAGTGGGAAAGGGGAAATGGAGCTTAGCTCTATTTGAAATTCTTTGGCTGTTTGCTTTGGCTGTTTGTGTTCTGTTTAATGATAACAAAAATAAAGAGCTCTAAACTGTGTTTGACTCTACACTCCTTGTCCTCTCAAGGATGTTTTTGAATCAGTACAGGATCTCTAAAGTCTCACACTTGCACACATGACTTTCCCTGGTAAATCATAGATGTGAATTGCAACAGTGCAACACCTCTATGCTTGGGGCTCATATTAGTGGATTAAATGTGTTCATTCCCACACCCTCGCCACCCTTGTAGACCAGGTTTTACAGGAAAGCTGGAGTTGTTTGCACTTTTGCTCTGTTGTGAAGCTAATCTCCCCAAATCTCTGGTGAGCTCTCCAGAAAATCAAAGAAACCAAAAAGAGGTCTTTCTAATAGAGAGGAAAGGGAAACACCCAAGCAAACTAACAACTCATCTGACCCTGTAGTACCGTGGTCACCAACCGGTCGCTCCCGAGCTACTGGTCGATCTCGAGGCCTCGACCAGTTGCTCGCGAGGCGTCCTGTAAGCCCCGCCCCCATTTCCCTCCCACCCCCCAGAAGCCCCACTACTTACCTCCAGAGAAGACGGAGGTAGTGTCGGCTTCCGGCACGCTGGGGTTTGGCCCCGGGGCTTCCCGGCGCAGGTAGGGGGGTCGGCCGCCTGGGCAGGCGCGCGCGTGCACGAGGCTTTACTGCACGGGGGGGTTGGCCCTGGGGCAGGCACACGCGGGGCTTCCCTGCGCGGGTGGGGGGGTCGGCCGCCTGGGAAGGCGCGCGCACAGGGCTTCCCTGGGGGGTGTCGGCCCCGGGGCAGGCACACGCTGGTTTCCGGGGGAGGGGGGGAATGCTGGGAGGAGGGAGATGTAGGGGACTCTCTGCCTCCACTGGCATCCCACTCCCTTGTCCCCACTCCCCTGTCCTCAGCTACAGAATGCTGTCCCCATTCCTGTCCCCACTCCCCGAACTCTGTCCCCAGCTACAGAATTGTCCCCACTCCCCGAACTCTGTCCCCAGCTACAGAACTGTCCCCACTCCCCTGTCCCCACTCCCTGAATTCTGTCCCCATTCCCGTCCCCACTCCCCGAACTCTGTCCCCACTGTCACTCTGTCCCCTGCTGCAGAATCATGTCCTCTGCCCTCCCAGCACCCTGTTCCCTCTCCCCTGCCCCCAGCCACAGTACTCCGTCCCCACAAAATGTATAATTATAAATGCTTCATTTTAGATTTAAATAGCATGAATAAAAACCAGACCATTTATTTCATAACTATAAACACGTGATTTTAATTGTATGTATCGCATAATTTAAAAATAAACTTTATCAGAGTGTGTAAGTAAGGGTTGGGGATAGCAAGTGATGGACAGGAGGAGGATAGAGAGGGCGGGGCTTCAAGGAAGGGGAGGGGCTTCAAGGAAGGGGAGGGGCGGTAGAGCTTCGCCTGTTCTGAGATTTAAAAAGTGATCTTGGGTGTAAAAAGGTTGGAGAGCACTGCTGTAGTATATCAAGGCTGCCTTTATGGATCATAAAACACCAGTAAAGGGCCAGACGCACAGCTTTAGTTATGCATTGCAGTTCATGCCCAATGACTACAAGAGATCAAGACCTTGGTTTTGTTTTACCAGAAGGCAGTCCCTCCCTGTGCTAGTCCACTGCCTCATAGCAGTAAGCTGAGGCATTTGTTCTGCATTGATGAATGCGTGACTGATGCCTGCAATACCACAGTGGGACAGTGTAGGTAAGAGGGCTAAGAGATATTGGACTATTAATAATTACCCACAATGTTTCATATTTGTCCTGGATATGAAGGAAGTGAAAGGTTTGCAGCCTCCTTCCCCATCCCCTGAAAGAATCTGCTTCTCTCCTGCTTTTCCAGCCTCCACAGGCCTGACAGAGGAGCAGAAGGAGTTCCAAAAGGTCGCCTTCGACTTTGCTGCCAAGGAGATGGCCCCTCACATGGTAGAATGGGATGAAAAGGTGAGAGCAGAGGCCAGCTGCCTGCCCACAAAAGGGATCCTTCAGCCTACCCCTCCTCCTCCCTCAGGAGCGTCTTGCCTGCATTGAAAGACTCGTGATTTCTTTTTTTCCCCCAATATACCCCTTACCCCTGAGGATAGTGTTGTCCTCAGTGGCTCCTCCCCCTCAATTCTGAGGGGGAAAGAGACCCTGTAGAGATGCTGATGCAGTTGGCACCAAGCTGCCGTCAGTGACCCACATAGGCAGCAGGACAAGTCTGAAACCTTCGTTTGCTCCCCAGACTGTCTAGCTGCCGACCTGCCCACTTAAACTCTGTGGAAGTTCAGAACCCGCCTTCAGGGCTCATTATCACCAGAAGCTCATCTCACCCTTGGTCTCCTGTGATGCCTTTTTTCCCCCTTTGTGCCTCCCATAGGAGATATTCCCTGTGGAGACGATGCGGAAGGCAGCCCAGCTGGGATTTGGTGGGATCTATGTGAAACCCGATGTAGGTGGCTCGGGATTGTCACGGCTCGATACCTCCATCATCTTTGAGGCTTTGTCAACAGGATGTGCCAGCACCACTGCCTACTTGAGCATCCATAAGTGAGTGTGGGACAACTGGCTAAGCATCGGTGGTTAGTCTTGCTGAACAACACTTGCTAAGAATGCTGGGGCTCTTCCTCCTGTCACCTCGCCATTGATTATAGATAAGGACCTACCAAATTCACAGTCATGCAAAACGTGTCACAGGCTGTGAAATCTAGCGCCCTCGTGTGAAACCTGGCCTTTTGTGTGCTTTTAGCCTATACTATCCAGACTTCACGAGGGAAACCTGCACTTCTCAAATTGGAGGTCCTGACCCAAAAGAGAGTTTGGGGGGGATCACAGGGTTTTTTAGGAGGGCCAGGATATTGCCACCCTTACTTAGCTATCCTTATGGTTAGAATTTTTTCAGTAATATCTAATCTAAATCTCCCATGCTCCAGTCTAAGCCTATATTTGTTGATCTACCTTTGTTGATCTACACAGAGGACAATTGATCACCACCCTTTTTATAACATTCCTTAACATATTTGAAAACTCCTAACAGCTCCCTGCTCAGCCTGCTTTTTTCAAGGTTAAACATGCCCAGATCTTTTAGCTTTCCTTATAGATCAGGTTTTCTAAATCTTCTCTAATTTTTATTGCTCTCCTCTGCATCCTTTCCAGTTTTCCCATATTTTTTTCTTAACTGTGGCACCAGAACTGGACTTGGTACTGTAGTTGAAGCCTTGTCATTCCGACAGAAAACACTCCTCTTAACATAGCTCAGAATTATATTAGCCCTTTCTACAAGTGTATCGCTCATTATTTGTGGTCAATTTTTGATCCCTTTTAGTCCTCTTTTTGTAATGATGCATTTGACTTTTTTCCTTCCTAAGTCCAGTACTTTGCTCTTGTCGGTATTGAATTTCATTTTGTAAGGGACTATTAGTGTGCACATGGTTGGTTACTCTTAGCGATCAGGCTGCAGTTCCGCAGACACCAGAAGGAATCATTCCCATTAGGGAGGTAAAAGGTTAAATGGCTAACCAGTTACCCAGTTATTATTGGCCTTATTGGCTAATCTACGGTGGCCTAGTCGCTGGACCGTGGCCATGGCAGGTCAGAGAAGCCCTGAGTTCATGGAGCTGGAGCAGCCTCCGCCACCCATGATGGGCCAAGCCCAGAGCAGCTCTTGAGTCCACAGCCAGTAGTTATCCAGTTAAACAAACTGTTTAACCCATTAACTATGTTAGGAAGTTTTTGCATCCCTAATTCCCATTCACAAAAGAACTTTAGCCTACTGATGTGAGCACAGGGCTGGAAGCTGGGAGCTCTTGGGTTCTGTTTAGTGATCATGGGATAAGAGGGAAGGTCCTTTCATGGACTGATAACTGGTTAAAAGACAGGAAACAAAGGGTAGGAATAAATGGTAAGTTTCCCGAGTGGAGAGAGGTAACTAGTGGGGTCCCCCAAAGGTCTGTACTGAGACCAATTCTGTTCAAATTATTTATAAATGATCTAGAGCAGTGGTCCCCAACACGGTGCCCGCGGGCGCCATGGCGCTCGCCGGGGCATTTATGTGCACCCACCTAGCGCTGCCCCACCGTGCCGGGGCATTTATGTGCTGCCGCGCCGCTTGTTGTTGATTTCAGCTCCTCCCCCCATCTATCTCTTTCCCTCCGGCCTCTTGTCTAATCAGCTCCAGGAGAGCTCGGGAGACCCTCCCCCTGCTCCACGAGGAGCTTGGACCCTGGCGCAGGCAGCGCCCCACCCAGCGCTCTGCCTCGCTCCTGCTCCCAGGTGTTTGTACAGGGCTGCCAGCCAGCTGCACTACCACGCCGGCCCCTCCGCACTTCCGCAGCCCCCCTGGGAGCTGCTGGCCACAGAATCCCTTGCAGGGGCTGCAGGCGAGCCCTGGCCTGGCGGCTCCTCTCTCTCCTCTTGCAGGGGAGGGGCGCCTGCGGTGCCCCACTTCACATCGGCGAAAGGTGTCTACAGCTGCAGAGAAAGGGAAGTAGGGGGACCCGTGACACTTTTCACCTCTCCCCCAGAGTGCTCCGACATTTCCGCGCGTGCTGTGGGGAGGGGACACAAGGATTTGGTGGGGAGAGGGAAAGGAGACGGAATTCGATCATTGGGGGGAGGTGGGAGAGGGGAGCAAACTGGGTCTGGTCGGGATCTGGTCTGGCTGGGAGGGAAGAGGGTACAGGGTGGATCAGGTGGGGGAGAGAAGAGGGGTGGACTGGGTCCAGTCACTGAGAGGTTGGGTTTGCCTGGGAGGGGAGAGAAGGTGGAAATTGGGTTCCGTGCGTGCATGGGGGGCGGGGAGTCGGGATGTGTGTGGACAGGGATGTGTATGGAGGGGAGACAGGACGTAGGCTGGGTTTGGCCGGAGAGTGTGGTGGGAGTCAAAGAGAAAGGGGCGCTTTCCTCCTCCGTGCCTGTCCTGGGGGGGCGGCCAAAAAATGTTTTGCTTGGGGCAGCAAAACACCTAGAGCCGTCCCTGGCCCCACCCCCGGGTGCGCGGCCTATGCGCAGCCCCTCCCCCGGGTGGCCCTGCCCCCAGGTGGCCCAGTCCCGCCCCTGGGTGGCCCAGCAGCCCCGCGCAGCACCCACCACCCAAAAAGGTTGGGGACCACTGATCTAGACAAAGGGGTAAACAGTGAGGTGGCAAAATTGAAGATGATACCCAACTGTTCAAGATAGTGGTTCTGGTCCATGATTGGGACTATTAGGTACTGCTGCAATATTCATACTAATATAATTATCTCCATACCCTTGTTACAGGTGCTAAGATGTACAAAGACGCAGTGACTTGCCCCAGGCCTTGCACTGAGTCGGTGGCAGAGTTAAGACTAGAATGCAGCTGTCTCAGCCCTGTGTGCTGATTCCAAGATGATTTATGAAGGTTGAGGCCCTGAGCCAGTCCTGATGGCACATGGTTGCTTCATTCAGTTTCAGTGCGGGGAAGTGTCTGTCTTCCGGGCTAGGTTAGATTAGTTCCAGAAGAGACTGACAACATCCAAACCTCCACACCCACAGCCTGAGCATTCTGTGATCATCCTTCCTAGGGCTGTGCTTGTGCACAGGCATTATAACCCCGCCCCTTCTCTCCTGGTGCAGCATGTGTGCTTGGATGATTGACACCTTTGGGAGCGAGGAGCTGAGACACAAGTTCTGTCCATCGCTGTGTAGCATGGAGAAGCTAGCCTCCTACTGCCTGACTGAGCCGGGTGAGCTTCGTGTACCAATCATTCTATCCCCTTGCTGTCCTGCGTCCCAGCATTGTTGTGTCAGTCACTCTCACTCGCACAAGTTCCAAGGGTCTGGAAGTGAAACGCCATCTCTGTTGCTCTGAGCTGTCCAGTGCTCCACGTGGCTTGTGCTTTGGGGTGTCTGTACCAAGGGTGATGCATTTAGCAATGGTGGGATAAGTGCTGGGATTCACTGAGTGAAGTGAGCAGAAGCTAGAAAAGGTGCCTTGGTCGGGTGTGGGATTCAACACGGGGATCAGCAGACTATGCAACAAATCTGGACCCCCTTTGACTGGCTTGCAGCTCCAGTTTCCAAGGCTGGTTAAACAAAATGGAGAAATACTGAGGTAAGAGGGTGACTCTGTTTAGGGCACTTTGATAAATACAGCCATGCAGAGCTGAGCTCTCTTGTTGAAAGCCATGGGCAGCCAGGATCTCTAAGTTCCCTGTAAGCTGTACAGCTGCCTAACAAGCATTGCGCAGGGGTTCAGGGCTGCCACACGGAGAGATGCCTCTCCCCCAGCGCAGAGCGCCACCCCTGCCCCGTTGACCCCAACATGGAGCTGCTATGGCTGAGGGAAGAGGAGCTTGCTCCCCACCGGCCTCAGTATGGACTTGCTGCGGCCAGGAGACAGGTGCCTTTACCTCAGGCTAACCCAACCCCACCAGAGTACCAGAAAGGTGCCTCTCACCTGGTCTGCAGCTGTGTGGTAAGAAACAGCTGGGGGAGCCCTCTCTCCTGGGAGAGCCTATATCTGAAACCCCTCATCCTCAGCCCAGAGCCTACCCCCCAGCCCTCTGTGCCAGCTCGCCTCAGCCCCAGCTTCATATCAGAGCCTGCGCCCCCAGCCAGCCCCATCTCTGCCCCAATCCTGAGCCTCCTCCCACACTCCAAGCCCCTCAGTCGCACCCCTGCCACAAATCGTCCATGCGCAGAACCAGTTTTGTCATGTGCACCACTCTGGAGGTGATGTCCCACATCGTCTGCATACTGGTGCACATCATAATATTTTCCTCAGTGCATGATGACATGTTTGACCATCCTGCTTTGGATTGCTTGGCACTGGGGACAAATTCAGCTCTGTAGCAAGGGGACACAGCCCCCATTGAGGTCAGTTGGAGTTTCACACTCTGATTCCAGGGATGTACCTGGCCCTGAGTCTGACACATCCTTGCAAGTGAACACACAATCTGTAGAGGAAAGAGGCAGCTTTGCTATCTCATTGGTTCCTTTCCTTCCCCACTGACAGGAAGTGGAAGTGATGCAGCTTCCTTAATAACATCAGCCAAGAGGAAAGGCGACACCTACATCCTTAACGGTTCCAAGGTACCAGCTTTTCTCACCTCGAAACCCGCCAGGCACGCTGCATGTGGGACAGGGTCTTCACCACATCTCCCTCCCTTCCTCACCGCATCTCTGCCTTTTCCTCTCGGCTTGTGGCACTGGAGACAGCCCCTTAGGTCACATGCTCTCCAGTTGCTCATTCCAACGGCTTTGTTCAGTTCTGCTCGTAAATGTCCCGTGGTGGTGGAGCATCCGCCCCTTCGCTTGGGGACTCTGTTCCGCTGCCTGTTAAATCGCACCGTGGGGAAGGTCTCCCGGATGCTCAGCGTAAAGTTTTCTTTTCCTGAACTTCCTGCCGCTGCTCCTATCACTGTCCCCTCAGAGCATCCTGAAGGATTCCTCTCCCTGGAATTCCTCCACCCTAACTACCAGTACTTGGAGGTGGTTATCCCGCCCCAATTTGCCAGGCTGCATCTGTCCAGCTTGTGATTTCACAGTCCCTCAAGCCCCCGCTTGGTTCTGTTTGCTTGTCTCTCCTCTCCCTGCCCTCCTCCTCCAGCGCTTTGATCCCCTCACCCTCCATTCAGTGACTCCTCTCTGCCCTCAGAGCAATGCACAAGACTCCGAATTGCCTTTCTGCACGTGGTGCCGAGTGAAGCGTCTCCCCTCCTTCCCAAGCTTGGCTGGCTTTCTCTACCTGCTAATGCTGTCTCATTTCCTCTGCCCCTTGCCAGGCCTTCATCAGTGGTGGTGGCGACACCGATGTGTATGTGGTCATGTGTCGCACGGGAGGCTCTGGCCCCAAGGGCATCTCCTGCCTGGTGCTGGAGAAAGGAACTCCAGGGCTCAGCTTTGGCAAGAAAGAGAGGAAGGTGAGATACGCACGGTCGAGGTGGGGAACACAGCAGAGTCGGGCCAAGCTGGAGCAGGCCACTAGTGAGCCCCTGTCTGATCAGATAACAGGCCCACCAGACCAGTCCTGGGCAAGCTGGACCGTCCTAGTCTGCGATCCTCACTGCACCATAGCTCCAGATAATCCAGTGTCCTGACATGGGGCAGAGTTGAGGGCGTTCAGTGCAGGGAAACCTTGTGCTGTGTCCGCTATGCGGCTGGGTGGAAGGCTTTGATCTGCAGGTCTGCCAAGCCTGCCGCAGATATAGATTCGTTGGGGCTGCACTTTTTCTCTAGACATTTGCACGTCTGTTGCGCGGGGATTGAGTTGCTTGTGAGGTTTAAGAGCTTCCCAAACCAGTCAGGGTAAGGCATGGTGCAGACAGGCCCCTCCGCAGCTTCACAGGCGCAAGAGCTTCGACTCTCTCGCCAGCAGCATCGCTTGGCTCAGTTCCGATCCTCTGGCTAAGCTAGACATGGGTTCTCTCCTGAGCCGAGACCCCCAAACTATGTGGTGCTTTGCATGGGCATGCCAGAGCTTTGAAGACCACGGCACCATGACCCAAGTGATTTGAACCCAGGTGTCTGGAATACAAATCCAACAAACTAAAACTGGGTCACCTCCACTGTCCTGAAAGTTACTGTCAAAATCCAGCTGAACGGGGCAATGCACGTGCAACCCTTTCGTTCAGAAAGGCCGGAGAGGTAGTGTGACGGGGACCAGTCACAGTAGAGCCCTTGGGACTGCTTCCTGGTGTGCCAGCAAAGCCATTGCCACTCGCCTGCTTGATCTCTGTGGCTTCTCACCACCTTGTCCTGCTGGGCCAGCTCACCTGGGGGCCACCAGCCAAGGCACAGAGCTGAGATCATTGCCCGCCCTGAAGAGCAAGGCAGACACTAAATCTTTTCAGGTCTGAGGAGAATGTCGTTTTGGGCCCAGCTTCCAGGAACCCAACCCCCTAATGGGGTCAGAACCCCAAATAAGCTGTTCAGGTAAATCCCCTTTAACAACGAAAGGAGGATGTACACACGGATTGCTCCCCCAGGTAACAGTTACTTATGCTGGGCTTCATAGTAAATGAAAGTGATTTTATTAAGTGCAAGCAGTAGGGTTTGCGTGGTTGTAAGTGAAAACAGAGCAAAGTATTCAAAATAACAACATTCAAAAATATTCAAAAAAATTCAAAATAACAAAAAATGCATAGCTTGTTCTATCACTTTTTACAAGCTTCCCCTAAAACGGTTCTTATTTCGGCTAAACCTCTAAGCCAGGGAAGAGCTGTTTGTTTGTTTTCCCTGGGGTCTCTGGTTCAGCATCTTGGGAGTGACAAAGACAAAGGGACAGCTCGCTTCCCATTGTTTTATAGATTCCACTTTGGGCAGGAACTTCAAGTTCTTTCCCCCGCCTTCAATGGAAAATTACTTGGGATGCTCACATGTATGCTGGAGACCAACCTCTGCTCAGACTTAAAGGACAAAGGGGGCTGTTTAGAGGTGATCATCAAGACATTGAGGGAAGCACCCTTGATGGTTTTCATTTGCACATTTAAAACCATAAACCATCCCATACTGCACCTTTCCAACTTTACATACGAGACTGATACACACACCAAACTAAACTTTACAGATCCAGCAGATTATGGCATTATGACTGGTAGGTCACATGAGGTATTTTCTCTCGTGGGGAGCTGAAAGTCCCAGGCCTCCAGACAGTCTGTGAGATACTCCTGCCTTCCCCAGGTGGGTTGGAACTCCCAGCCAACGCGGGCCGTGATCTTTGAGGACTGTGCTGTTCCTGTCGCCAACCGGCTAGGCGCAGAAGGTCAGGGCTTCAACATTGCCATGAAGGGCCTGAATGGAGGGAGGATCAACATTGGTAAGCATGGCAGCAAGGAGGAAGGGAGGGGGCCAGTGGTCACCTCTCTGTTAGTCAAGTAATAGTCACTCTGTGCCCCTGGCTTTCCCCGCCAGCGTCTTGTTCTCTAGGAGCTGCTCATGCCTCTGTCCTCCTGGCCCAGGAGCATCTCACCATCCGCAAACAGTTTGGGGAACCCCTCGCCAGTAACCAGGTGACTTTTCTGTCCTCAAGCGAGGCTCTTTCCACCGCTGCACCCCTTGGGCTGTTGCATAAACAAGTAGCCAGCGCTCCCACATCTTGCCTGACGCACCAAGAGGGTTCTCACACCCTCTTCTAGAGCATCTCCTCCCGGGAGAGGTTTGAGTGGCGGTAAGGGGAGGGGGCTTTCTCTCCTCGTGCGAAAAACAGTTCCCGGTCATTATTTGTTGGCCTTAGGAACGAAGAGAGACAAATGCTCCAGAAGGAGGTGGAGGAAAGTATAGAGATTGAGAGAGGAATTAGGGAGTTGGGGCAGCATCAGAGAGGCTTGAGCTTCGTGTGAAGGGAAGTCCTTCCTAGAAAGTTCCCTGAAGAGGAAATGAACAGATGGGGGCCTTGCCAGGACAGCGTGGGGGAGTAGCTTAGGGGAGTGAGAGGTATTTGGGGGATGGTGCTTGAGGGGAAAAGGATGGGGTGTGGGATGCACGACAGGGCCCAGGGGCAGATGAGAGCACCGCAGGGCCCCGGGCAGCACAATTTCACGGGGCCCCCCCCTTTGACACGGCGCATGCGCAGGGCTTCTGCAAGCACGGGGCCCGGGGCAGCCGCCCCGCTCGCCCTGCCCCAAATCTGCCGCTGACAGGGCCCCAACTGAGGGGTCGGGACTCGCCCTGCAGCAGGACCCCAGTGAGCCTCTGGATTAACCTGGCCCCTCACGTGCTGTCTTATTTCCTTCCGGGCAGTACCTCCAGTTCAGGCTGGCTGAGATGGCGACGCTCCTGGTGGCGGCCCGGCTCATGGTACGGAATGCGGCGCAGGCGCTGCAGGAGGAGCGGGAGGACGCCATCGCCCTGTGCGCCATGGCCAAACTCTTTGCTACTGACGAGTGCTTCACAGTAGGTCTTCCAAATCTCTGCAGGGGTATCGCAATCCGAGCCGTTTAGCATCTCCGGCTAGTGCCTGGCGCTGCGTGGGGCATCAGGACCGCTCTTCGGTCTGTTGGGCCCCAGTCCTGAGCATGTTTGATGGGCCAAAAACCTAGTTGTGGGGCTCCTTTCGTGGGCCACAATTTTGGCACAAATGGGGGCTGCAGTCTCAACTCCCTGTAGGCCACTGTCCTCCCTGGGCAGTCTTCCTATGCAGCAATGCCATTGCTGCGTCTTGGAGCCTGGGGCTCCGGCAGAGCAGAGTAAAACATTTCATGTGGGTGATTTCAGCTCCTGAGGTACTGTGTGCCAGCCACGGGGTCCACTACGTGCTATTAATTCCTGGTTAGCAGGTGCCATTGGGAGTGGCTGGGGTACTCTAATGCAATTACAGAAGACCAGTTCATTAAACAAAAACAAACCTCAGCTAGGAATTGTCTTGGCTTAGTCATATTTTGGAATTACCACTGTATTATCCTGTCATTCGTTCCCTGGATGTATGTTGCCATTGTGGTGCATCTCACACCCAGTATTAATTCTATGTAGGCTTGGTACCATTTTTAATAGAGAGCTATTCTCCTAGCTGGCCACTAGATGGTGGTTTTGCATTTTAATTTTGTATCTAGACTCAGAAATGCAGCAGAAACCGTCTTGGTTGAGGGGAATTCAAATGCACCCTTATGAGTTTGTACACGACAGCATTCCTTTTAAGCTGACACCTTTCGTTTAAAATGGCATGTCTAGAAATATGGCAGATAGTGGTTAGAACAGAAGAGCTCCAGGCTTCCAATTCCATTTCTGCCTGGGAATGTGGTTTTATGGTTAGACTTAGTCCAGATCCCTAGGGTCTAAGTCCTAGCTCTGCCACTTACTTGCAGTGTGACCCTGGGCAAGTCACTTCACTCTGTGTCTGACCAGCATGCTGTCTTCTCCTCAGATATGCAACCAGGCCCTGCAGATGCATGGGGGCTATGGGTACCTGAAGGATTATGCTGTGCAGCAGTTCATGAGAGATATCCGAGTCCACCAGATCTTGGAAGGTAACCTGGGGTATTGCTAACAAAACTGGCTGTGACCTTGGCTGCACTTTCCACTGTAGAATAGGGACTCGCAAACTCCACTTCTTCCATGCTGTGCTTTAGGTCTCCCATTTGACAGCAAAACCATGCAGGGGATCTGAGTTCACCAGGCTAGGGATGTAAGCGACAGCTTATGCTTATCGGATAGTCAACTGGTCCCTCGACTAGTTGCTTCTCCCCTCCGCCCCCCACTGCATCTATCAGAGGTAGCAAGTGGGGGGAGCTAGCTTAAAAGCCAGTTCCCCGCAGCACCGTCTCCACGGGGGGCAGGGAAAGCAGGGGGGTAGCGGGGACCGGGCACGAGCCAGGAATCAGCTGGTTCCTGGCTCACACTCGGTCCCAGGATGCTGTGCCTCTGCTTTTTAAATGTATTAAGAGCCAACAGGCTCTTAATACATTTAAAAAGCAGAAGCGCAGAGGGGAGGATCCAGCGCGAGCCAGGAATCAGCTGTCCTGGCTTGCGTTGGGTCCCCCCTGCTGCGCTTCAGCCTTTTAAAAGTATCAAGAGCCTGCCGGAGTTACCTAACCCCGCTGTGGCTTCCCCGCTTATTGGCTAGTCAATGGAAATTCCATCGACTGGTCGATTCGTTGATTAAACTAAATATAACATCCCTGCACTGGGCTATAGCAAATTTGTGTAGCCCATTATGTATTTCCAACCCAGTGGAAGACAGAAAAGACCAATTAGATCCGTGTGCAGGATTGCTCTCTGCAGTATATGTTTTAGTATCTTGTTCACTCTTGCTCCACACGATTCAGTTGAAGGAGCTGCCACCACCTCCCTGGAAAAACTGATAGTTTAATGGGCCTCAGCAGAGGGAAGGGGCTCCTCAGCCCCTCCCCCTAAAGGTGCCTTTGTTTAATTTCATCCTTTTATCCCCTTCTGACACCCATAGTTGAATCCTAAACAGTTCCTCTCACTCTGCATGCTGCTCCACCTTCAGATCCTTGTAGAGAGGTTTGTGGTAATATTCCCCTTCGCAAAGCCAAGCTGTAAGTATTGCTCTTTTAGTGGTAATTCAGCCTCTTAATTGTTGTTCCGGCTGTTCTTTAACTCCCTTCACCTGGAGTTAGTGTTCCTGGAAAGCACATGGTCTTGGCTGTCCCCTGCTATGCTCCTTTGTGCTCTCTGATACGATGTGTGTGAAGCAGTAGGTAAAGCAGAAACTCTGGCCTTTTAATATGTCCCCAATTCTGCTAGGTGCTCAGTGCCCCAAAATCCTTTGAATGTCCATGGAGGAAAGAGTGTTTGGTGTCCCCTTAATGAGTGGTCTTTCCCCAGGCATCTACGCCTTACCTTCTCTGTGCCGACTAATGCCCAGAACTCCTTTCATCCTTGAGAGGAATCTCTTCCATACTGTAGACGTCCAATCCCATCTGGTTTTCCCATTTCTAGAGCCCTGCATGTGTGCAGAATTTGTATCCGCGAAAATAAGCCGTGGATACCTACGGATATAGAGCAGACGTCCACGGATTTGCAGGGCTTTCCTGATCTCAGGCTGGGTGGAGACCTGGAATAATTACTCTGCCAGCTGTATACTGCTGTGTTGTGGGCTTCAGTCCTGGTGTTTTTGCATGTGAATTCAGCCTCACGTAGGTTTTGTCTATAACTGCAGCATTAAAGCGCTGCTCCAGCAACACATTCCCACAGCAGAGTGGTGACAGCAGAGTTCTCCCAGCGCTCTGTGTGCACCATTTCCAGGGCTGGAACGATGCTCCTCATGGAAGCCCGTCGACAGTGGCAAAGGACTGCACTGAAATTTGCTTTGCTCGGGAGTGTGAGTTCTTTATCCCCCTGAGCAAGAAGGTTTCAGCGCAGTAACTCGCCCGTGTAGACAAGCCCTTAAATGATGGGTGTCTGTCTCTGTCTCCCTGTCTTTGTCCTGCTGCAGGTACCAATGAGGTGATGAGGATGATTGTGGCCAGGAGTCTGTTACAGGAATGAAATCAGGATCTGGTCTCTAGCCTTGCCGCACTCCATTTGCTCCCGAGAACATTGTCTACTGCTCCTGTGTCCGTAGATTCTCCCTGCAAGTGGGAGATGGGAATGGACCAGTGGAAACTCTCTTGACTTTTTCTGATCCTAAGGACAGCTGAATGCAGCCCAGCTGTATGTGGTGATTGGCAGAGCTGCAGGTACTTGCCTGGTCTCAAGGACACTGGAGATAAAAATCAGACATGGAGGAAAGCTTTTGCCCCTGTGTCCTGATCGTGGGCCATTGCTGGTGCCTTGCCCCTTCACAGACAGGAGCACTAGACCTGTGGGGTCATCCAGTCTACCTTTGTATCAGGACTGATTAAAATAGGGGGGGATCTAGACAGCCCTTCCCCTTCCCTGAGGTGTTTCAAAGGCTGGTGTGGAGTGGAGGCAATTTCAGGCAGAATTGTGCACACGCATGCTCTCTCTTTTATGACTCAGTAAGGTGACTCTTCTGAATCATAGGGAGAACCTGTTGCCTTGTTTTAATCCTTATTTTATGGCTGCTGCAGCACAGCAGCTTGGAAAGATTGTGTTTGTGAATTGTTCCAAAGTGAAATTAAGCCCCGGGAAGGGGATGGGGCATGCCTGGTGCTCATCTGAAGCATCACTGCCTCTCATTTTGTGAGTTCTCTTACCTAATGAAACTGGCTCTTGAGCCTGTCTCAACCAGTGTTTTCATTTGCATTATGAATCCTGGCATGAGCAGCGAGTGACTCTAGATCTGGGGGAGGCAAGACCCCAGACCTGCCCCTGCTGTCCAGAGCCCTGTGGGAGCCAACTACCCACCCCCCCAAGTACAGAAGGGAAAGGTGAGTGGCATCTGACCCCAGCCAAAGTACGGGGAAGAGGGAGAGCAGGTGGCACCCGGCTTCAGCCTCCTCAGCCCCTGGAGAGCTGACAGCCTGGTCCCAGACTTGGAGGGGCTCAATCCCAGACAGCCCAAGGGGAGTGGCGATGGGGGGAGGGGGTGGAGTGTGTGTGGGGGGGCAGGCTGGCAGTTAGGAAGGCATTCGCTGCCCATGAATCCTGGGTAATGAGATTCAGGGGATAGATGAAAAATACAAACCTCGCAAAAGAGAACCTGAGATCTTCCTTACCCCCCAATTACCTCTACCCAGCAATGTATAATAGGAGCAGCGCCAGAGTTTTGATCAGTTTTACTTTTTTTCCCCCGCTCAGTGTCAGAACCAATAAAGCTATGGGAGTAAAATCACTAGGGGGGATTTCATCAGTTCCGGTCATTCACTCTTTCTGCAGCATTCTTGTTCTTTAATTGGAGCATATTCCCTTTAGTTGATAGAATCAACTTGTTTAATGGAAAACCCTAACGGTTAGTAATAACATGCATTTCTACGGTCCTTTAAAGTGATTTACCAACTACCCACCAGAAAGGGGCAGTAAGTGACCGACATACTCATTTGACAGATTGGTAAACTGAGGCATAGAGCAGGGAAGTGACATGATAAAGAGGTAATGGCAGAGAGCTTACTTTCTATTCCTGGCTTTAATCATTGGGCACATTCCTTTTTCAGTGCCTATCACAAAAAATGACTAAGGTGGACATGGGAGATTCTCCCCTTACCCACCCCCCAATTTAAAGGGAGTGCAGTAACTTGTGTGTTCATTTTACAGTATAAAAGGTGAAGTAACAGATCCTTCCAGGTGGAGAATGGGGAGGAAACGATTGTCACACCAAAACATTAACTGTTCTGGATTTGTCTTTGCTTAGTTTACAACGGGTGGGGAACCTTTTTGGGTTCACGGGCCGCTGACTTAGAAAAATCAGTCGGGAGCTGCACACAAGTGAGAAGATTTTGTGTGCTCCAGCCCCAGAGTGGGGGAGGGAGCTGAAGCACCCACAGGGGCTCCCCAGTGCTGTGGGGAGGGGAGGGCCCTAAGCCTTGGGGGCTGGAGCCAGGTAAGCCAGGGGCTGCATCGGAACCCCGGGCCTTAGGTTCCCCATCTCTGGTTTACAACATGGTAGTCAAGACCTAATTGTTTTGACAGTGTCACTTAGCAGTAGTGGCACACTTGTTCCATCTGCACACTTCAGCAGTGTGGTAACTCGCTCCACAGGCACTAATCTTTGCAGACTGGATTCGTAAAAGCTAAAACCCAAACTGACTACTTAATGCTTGGGTAAACAGATGACTACTGCCCTGTTAATTTTTTAAAAAAAATCAATTTTCTCTAAAGAAGCCTTGTTTGGGCCTCTCTAAATATTTGTCAAGCACTGTGGAAGCCAGCCACAGAGCCTGCGATGTCTTATCTCCCTTTCATTGGCTTGTTTGGGCCTAAGTGCTCTACAAACTCAAATTTATGTATTTGGCTCAATGTGGGGCTGTGATATAAATAACTTGAATCTAGCTTAGCTGCCTATAGCAAGAAGGTTGTTACCCTGCAGGCTTCAGCACCTGTGTAAACTGCATTGATCTACATCTAGTGGTATGCCTACACTGGCAATTGCCAAAACTTTTGTCATTTAGAGGTGCTAACACCCCCCCCCCCCACACACACACTCACACATGCACCAGTCCCAAGACAAAAGTTTTGTTTCTGCAAGCTTCAGTGTAAACAGCGTGTTGGCAGCAGGAACACTGTCCTGTTGACAGCATGAATGCTGTTCTGTGTGGGTGGAAGGATTTTGTTAACTAAAGTACCAACAAACAATGCCTATGCTGACTGACTTAATAAAACAGCCGTATCACTAAAAGATATGCAGTGTAGACAAAGCCATGGCTTGGGGAACCATAGAGACCTCAGAAGGTCAAGTCCAGCCCCCTGCTCTAGGCAGGACCAATCTCAACTAAATCAACCCAGCCAGGGCTTTGTCAAGCCGAGACTTAAACACCTCTAGGGATGGAAACTCCACCCCCTCCCTAGGGAACCCATTCCCGTGCTTCCCCACCCTCCTAGTGAAATAGTTTTTCCTAATATCCAACCTAGACCTCCCCCACTGTAACTGGAGACCATTGCTCCTTGTTCTGCATCTGTCACTACTGAGAACAGCCTCTCTCCATCCTCTTTGGAACCTCCCTTCAGGAAGTTGAAGGCTGCTCTCAAATCCCCCCTCTTAGCTTCTGCGGGGAGGTGGAGGCAGGTGTATTTAACGCTAAAATCCACCGTCACAGTTGAGAAAGGTAGGCACCTTGGTTCCCGATGTTGGTTTTTTAAAAAAAGTGGAGTGACAGCTTAGCCCAAATGCCACTGGCTGGGTCCCGGGGTGCAGGTGTGCGGGCTGCAGGCACTGCCAGCGCACAGAGGGGTGCAAGGTATTTGAGCTTTTGGCCAAGCCAGGCGGGGCCAGTGGAGCCCTGCTGAGCCCTGCCCGCTGGCGCTGCGCCCAGGTGGGACGATGCCAGAGGCTGGGGAAGGGTCTATTGCTGGGGCGCCCCCTGTGCCCGGAGGCAGGGGCTGCCCACGAGCGTGCGGCCGGACGGGCACGTGCGCTGGGGGAGGAGGGGCGGGGCTGACCCGCCAGCGCACAACAGCTGGGACTCGGCCCCCGCGGCTGCGGCACGTGCCGGGCGCTGCTCGCGAGGGCTCGCGGCTGTGGGGGGGAGAGGGCGTGGTCCGGCCGCACGGCGCTGGCCAATCAGGAGAGGGCCTGGCTCCTCCCGCCCAGCCAACCGGCGGGTGACCGCGCTCGCTGGCCAATGGCGGGCCGCGAGGGCGGGGCCGCGGGCTGAGGCGGGGCCGGGGAGCGCTGGCGAGGCGGCAGCGCGCGGGGCCGGGGGGACCCTGCGGCCGCCATGGGGGGCTGCGGCGGCCGGCGGCGGCGCCGGCTGGGGGCGTTGCTGCTCCTGCTGCTGCTGGCGGGGCTGCTGCTCCGCAGGTGAGACCGGCCGGGCCCCGCCCCCGGGGGGGTCTCCCCTCACCGCCCCCCCTTCCAGCCCCCTTCTCCTCTGGTCCTGCCCCCCCGGGTCCTTTCTCCCCCCCCCCGGGGCTGTTACTCCCTGTGCCCCCCCCGTGGCCCTCCCGGCCCAATTCCCCTCCTGCCCCTCAGGGGTCCTCCTCTGGTCCTGCCCCCCCCCAGGGCTGTTACTCCCTGTGCCCCCCCCCCGTGGCCCCCCCGGCCCAATTCCCCTCCTGGCCCTTAGGGGTCCTCCTCTGGTTCTACCCCCCCCCCCCGGGGCTGTTGTTCCTTGTGCTCCCTCCATTGCCCCCCCCCCCCAGCCCAATTCCCCTCCTGGCCATTGCTGAGCCGCCCCCCCCCCCCGAGTCCTTTCTTCTCCTGCTCCCCCCCCGGGGCTGTTACTCCTTGTTCCCCCCCCATTGCCCCCCCGGCCGAGTTCCCCTCCTGGCCATTGCTGAACCGTCCCCCCCCCCCGAGCTCTCTCTCCCGGCTCCCCTCTGCCCGTGGGGCACCCACCCCCTGGGGCCTTCTCTTCCTCCGGGCGCCCTGCCACTGGGATCCACTCCTGGTGCCTGCCCTCAACCCTAGTGCCCTGTCGCCTGGCCCCCAAGACAGGGCCCTTCCCCTCGCGGGCCCCAACACGTGTCTGGAGCAGGCATTGGAAGCGGCGCCAGGGTCTGCGCCACCCCCCGCCTTTTGCTCCCTTGTGTCCGTTCAAAGTAGCCCCATGGGATTCTCAGGATGGTTTTGTGTTTAAAGGCTACACAAAAACATACCGGGAATCCCACGAGGCTACTTGGATGTCTGAGGCATGCTGAAGCATTGGCCCACCATGCGTTTGCTCACGAAGAAAATCAAGATTGTTTTATAGCGTGTGTGTCTCCACACTGTCAGTCTGGGTAGACATGCGAACTCAGCCACGTGTCTCTTCGCTTTTCCTTCTCTCTGCTTCTCTTTTGTCAGCTGAACTGTTTCTGCCCCATCAAGTTTGCTTGTGGCTGGATTTACTTTCTTCTGGAGGGATTTAAACAGCTGTTCGAACAGCACAGTCTTTCTCTGTTGAGCAACAGGGCCCGGAGGTCACTGAGGTTGTTTTATGACTCCTTTTAGCTTAGTCTGTTGAGTCAAGATTCATTGCCGTTTAAGTGAAATTGATCTGTAATGGTTTGTCCTTAAGGGATACTGTTAAGGAGGAGTACTGAAAAGAATACTCAGGTCAAATTCATGAAACAGCCTTCTTTAGCTGGGTTACTAATACACTGGAAATCATTAAATCCGCAGGTGTATTAGAAACCAAATTTATTTTTCAGCCTTGAACCTGTTCTTTTGCTCCCTTTCTCTAAGCTTAGGCAGTGAAAGTAGACTGATCAGTTTTAACTTACACATTTAGTTGGTTCCACTTCATGTGTCTTTCAAACTAGCTTTATGCACCAGTAATTGGGTTTCAAATACAACAGTGGGGATGCTATTCATTCAAAAATAAACTTTGTCAGAAGCACCATTGCACCATTAACAGTTTACATATTTTGAACTTTGTGCCTAAACTGACTTCACATGTACCTTTGATCCTTAACCCATTCATGGTTGTTATCTCTCAGCAACAGTTTTAAGCAATTTATATTATGCACAAAACTGTACATTAGTATGTGTAGCAGTGAGTTTAAGTACTGACAATTGATTTACAAAAAGACAAATCTGAATAATGCACATATTTCAAGATGTGAGGTTATTAGATGTTCTGCAGTTGGGGCGGAGAAGACGGGAACTTTTGAATCTTCTCACATGGTTTGAATCTAGTTTGGGCTAGCAGAGCCTGAAAGTTATCATGTCTGGCTACTCCTGTGTGCAGTGGCTTTGCAGGATCTCAGTCAATTTTTCACCAGACAGATGTCTGTATTTCCGTACATTGTTTCAGTTGAGACTAATTACCCCACCCTTCCTTACTCTTGTGCTTTGTTGGAAGTCTCAACAGCGTGACCAAGGACAGAATGGGACCATGGGGGTAGAATTCCTCTTACTCTACAAATATTCATTGTGTGTGTGTGTGTGTGTGTGTCTTGGTGAGACAGCTGGTTTTGTACCTGTGGAATGGATGAATAGATAATTTTAGGACTGTCAATCCAGCTTCTTCGAACTAGTGTGAATATTCATGCAAAGGAAGATTAAATGGCAGTACTTGAAAATGGGTTGTATGAGAGGGGTGCCCACAATGTACTGTCAACTCAGGATATGCTAGTTGCTGTTTCCCACAGCATGTGCTTGCTGCTGCTTACAGGTGTAATGCCAACATCACACTTAAGGCAATCTTCTTCTGTTATCGTTGCTGAGTAATGTTTCTGCTTAAAGGTCTATCTCTCCTCTGTGTTAACATGACTCCCATTAACCTTAGCGAGTGATTGCATTCAGATGAAAAATAGAGACTCCTTTAATGTGGAAACATTTACAAACTTCATGCTTCCTCGTCACTGCTTTAAAAAAAATGCTCTTGATTCATAAGAACTCAGGCCTGATAAAACAGAAGCAACATCTTCTTTTATCAGAATGCATAGAGAGAAATAGCACCACTCGGAATCAATCACTGACAGGGAGCATTCATCCAGTGGGGGAAGCATGGAGAGAGTAATGCCACAACCAGATAGAAATGATTTAAAAGCTTTAAATAAATATTACACATAATATAGCAATTCCTTGTCTATCATAAAAAGTAATGGATCAGGAAAGACCAATTGCTGCCACTATAAATCAGCTCCTGTGTTAAGCTAATGTTCTCCCCATCGACCTTGGCTCCTGTAGGGTTTACTAAAATCGCTAAAGCCCTTTGATGGATGGCATGCATTTACAAATCAATCACTCTCTATGCTGAATCTAACCCATCTTTGAGACTGCTAGGGGTATCTCTTGCTTTTTTGTATCAGAGTTCTGTCTTATTTGTGCTTTTAGGCATATCTTGCTTATTCTGGTCCTGGTTATACCAACCCTACTTTGAGTTAGCACCTTGAGATCAATGTGATTACAGGTGGAGTAACATATTAATCAGTATTGGTAAGAGGCTTTATCTAACTTTCCGTTGAGCAATGTATTAGGCCCTTTCTCCTCCGACTCCTCACTTGTTCACGTTGAGCCAAACTTTATCCCTTGTCCGCAGGTCCGCTGACAGAGTGGGTAAAGGGGGCAGTTATCCCAGAGCTCGGCAATTCAAAGGGGCCTGGGGCTCCCGGCTGCCACTGCCGCTACTATGGCAGCGGTGCAGCTGGAGCTTTGGCTTCTTTAATTTTCCACTGGAGCGCTGCCCCACATGCTCCATGGGGCTGCCTGAGAAGGCAGGGGCGGGTGGCACTGAGTGTTACTTGGGGACTGACATGGCTCCAGGCGCGGCTGAGGTCTGGCTGCCCTAGGTTCGCTCCTTCTGTCTGAGACCCCACCCCTTCCGGAGGCATGGCAGTGTTCCTCACACACTTTACCCAGGGGCCTCGGGAGGCTGCTTGTGCCACTCCTCCTGAAGGCAAAGAAGTTACACTACAGATCAATGTGGTGCTGTGTGTTTCAGATGATGTCCTTTCTGAGATTCAAGCTGTGGGGAGTAGCTTTTGTATTTCAGCCAGAACTAGAACATCACTGTGGAACAGTATTCCAAGGGAAAATAGTGGGAGGCCCTTTACTGGAGATATTAGAATCTAAGCTGTCTAAAGCACTGGTGCATGTACTCAAGCTTGGGAGGATAAGCTTAGAACATGTAAAGACTGAGGCTTGTATTGGGCAGATTTTTCAAATGAGTGCTTGAGGTCCTGGTACTCAAGCAACTTTTTTACTTTCGTAAATTACACGGCAAGTCTAGAGGTGCCAGGACTCAGCACTGGCAAGCTCTGGCACTGATTGGACTGTTCATGACTCTTGTAGGGGACAAGCTGAAGGACTGACCCAGGAGATATGGAACATGAGAGAGAGCACCAGAAGAGAGCCCTTGGGCCAGTAAACCTTAGTTGCCTGTTGTCACAGGCAACCACATTGTACCATACCACCCATAAGCTTACCTCTTAAAGCTAATTAGGTTATTTGTTCCCACTAGTTTGGGGAGGCTATTTTAGAACCTTATTTCTCTGAGGGTCAGAAAACTACTTCTACTTACATGTGTTCATAGACAGATTTTACTTATTTCTTCCTGTTCCAATTCTTTCCTTAAGTAGCTCGTCTCCATCCCTGGTGATGAGACACCAACTACATTTGTGGAGAACAGTCCTTTTCCCTCTCAGCCTTCTTTTTCCTAGACAAAACAAGCCAAGCCCTTTTAGTCTCCCCTCATAAGATGGGTTCTCCATTCTTCTGATCATCTTTGTTAGTTCTCTTTGACTTTGGAAAGAAATTCTTTGACAATTCACCTCTTTTGAGAGAGGAACAATCACTTTGCTGTATGGGGAATGATAGCCCAGATGAGTCTTGCTATGAGGAAAGAAATTACCTAGAATTGCTTTCCATTGAGCTGGTCACTGGAAACATGTTTAGTTTTGTAGATAATTGTGAATGGTTCTCTTTTTATTTTGGTAAGTGTTCCAGACACAATGGCTTTGTTTGGTTACGAATTACATGAATTCTACAGTGACAGGAACAGTACAAAGCTGAATAGATACTGCAGTGACAAGAGCTTTAGGATAAGGTCAATATTTTTCTTGTGACTATAGATCTACATTTTTTTTTTAAAGAGAGGCCACTGACTTTAGTTGCCCAGCTTGACACACCTTGGGCCCTGACTTTCAGATGTGTGGAGTGTCTACAATCTCTGTTGCTTTAAAATGGAGTGATGGGAGTCCAATGCTTTTGTAATTCAAGCCAAAGATGTCTCACGTTGGGCACCCACAAGTCCCTGGCTACTCTTAGAAACATAGCCCTTAGTCATGAATGCAGCCAATGCTAGTGAAATCCTTTCTTGAGCTGTCAGTGGATCAGCCTTTGAGAACTGCCTCCCCAATCTACCTCCACTTGTAAGTGATTTCTTCAAAGAGAGTTGCATTGTGAAATAGAAGCAGATCTGGGGAGGTCACTGGTATGACTGCTGAGCCATCTGATCCTTTTGGCATAGTGATCTACTTGTAGCTCTTCAGTGAATAGGAGATGTGAAGTTGATTAATTCTTCAGTTTGGTCTCTGCTTCTCTTCACTTGCATATGTTGATTTAATCACTATCTTGAATCTATGCATGTGGGCTTTCTTTAAATGTTGCTGTCAGACACTTCATGTTTGCTCCTTTGTGCTATTACATGAGCTATTCTTCCTTTGTTAGTGTGTAGATCCATTATTATTGCACAAATGTACAAATCCTATAGATTACAGTGGGTTTTGACCTGCGGTCTGTCATATTCTCTGCTGTTCATTAAAAAATAGCAATAAAGCTGATTTGACAATAAATCCACTTGAGGGTTCAATGACTAAAGACAGCAATGTGTAATCCAGACTTCGTTTTCCAGGTATTACTCATTCCTGCCGGTTGTTTCAGAGGCCTGTGCGAATGATGTACAACAGAGGTACTATCTGTGCTTATTAGCGAGCCCTTGCAATCAATGTATTGGAAGTCTTAGATTTAGTTCCTTTGTAGCAAGCAACCTTGTCTTGTCTTCCAGGAGAGCTAATCACCGCAGATCTCCTCTGTTCAAACCTATGTAAGCCATGTGCTCTGAAATGTCCTCTCTACCTTCTGTCAGCTTCCTCTAGTTAAAAGTTGACCTTTGTGTAGAAAACTGGTAGAAGCTTAGGTATTACCACCTCTAAACATTACCTTTCCCTCTAACTTGTGGATTGGTCTTACTCGTCTCAGAATGGAAGCTATTTCTTGCATCTGACTGTGACACAGTTTCACGGGAACAAATTGCCATTGTACATATGTGGCTGGGTTTTGAAGTAGGGATGTCATTGTGTAGACGATTACACAATTAACTGATAAGCCTAAGCTTGTCATTTAAACTTGTGGACTACACACATTTCCCCCCACCGGGTGACTGGCTAGCTTAAAAGCAGGCTCCCCATGAGCACTGGATCTGCCTGCCTCTTCCCCACCCCCACACTGCTAACTCTGATAAAGAGGCAGGAGCACAGAGGATGTCTGGCAGTGTTCCCTCTAAGCTGCCTGGCAGCACAGCTTCATAGGTGATTAATCGGCCCTGCCCAGTCAGAGGCTCAGGGCTCCAAGCATGGAGCTCACTGACTGGGCAGAGCTGATTAATTGCCTGTGAAGCCGGGATGCCATGCAGCTTAGAGGGAACACTGGTGAATGGAGGTAGACTGGATCCAATGTGTGTGTGGATCAGCTTTGAAGCTAGCTTCCCACTCGTATAGGCTCCTGATAACTGCCTCCCCCTTCCTTGCTGCCTCCTCCAGAGACACGGGGGTGCGGGAGGTGGCAGGCAGGAGCCAGCGCTGGGGGAAGCTAGCAGCAGCATGGGAGGGGAATAAGGGGAAAGTGAGGCTGCCACAAAGCAGCTTCTGTCCATGGGCATCCAAGCTCCCTGCAGACAGCGACTGCTCTGGAGCTCTTGCAGACAGGGGTTGCTGCCACGGAAGAGCCTCTGTCTATGGCAGGTCCAGATATGCCACGGACAAAGGCTGCTCTGTGGGATGAGCAGCATGCTCTGTCAACTGGGAGCTTGGATCCCCTGCAAACAGGGGCTGCTGCAACCCCATGCTGCTGTCTCTGTATCCGATTTAGTTATTTCAAAATAATTTTCTTGTGTAGACATGCCCTTGGGAACTTCTACCCCCAGCTCTTTTCCCACAAGAGAGCTTGGGGGAAAAAAAACCCTATAACTTTTGATAGCTGGCGCCTCAGTCTTAGGCATGCATTCAGAGACCTCCTGTGCTGCATTCCACCACACAAGAATCAGATCATAGCCTTAAAAAGGGTGATTTTGTTAACAAAATGAAAAGATACATTTGGCAAAGCATACTTGGTTGCTAGATGTCATAAAGCAACTGCAGATTATAACACAGAATTGCATCCCTGGGATTCAGTTTAGAGACAGTATAGGGGTGGGGGAGGCATAATACTCAGCACAGAGATGTTTAACCAAACACCAGCACAAAGAAAATAACATGATCACGTCTAAATAAACCTTCCCTGTTACTTGCATATCCAAATCTTCAAGGTCCCGTTAATTTCTGGGCACGGGTATCCCTGTAGTTCAGTTCATCATTTCCCTCCAACTCCTGGTTTAAACCCCACACAAAGAAAATCTGCAGGCAGATTCCCTTTCAATTAAATCTCAACACTTTCTTCTCATTGGTTCTCGTGGCTCCCTGCCAACATTTCCTTGCGACCTGGGTTTAACATTTTGGTTACTGAACCCTGGGATGTTCAGAAAAGGACAGTACCTTGCCCATCCATCACGCAATTTCAGCAGATAACTCAATTAAAATGCTTGTGAGTGTGATGTCTTATGTTTTTTTCATTGCGTGTTTCTGATGATGTATGGCTGCATTAGAACAGGGAGTGAGTTCGTTGTCCAAGTCTTCCTGGCCACCTGCTGAAATGCCAAGTTTTTTAGGTTTTAATGCAGAACAGCCAGTGGTATTTTCCTGATTTGAACCTGCCTGAGAGAACAGGGTACAAGCTCATCTCCGTATCTGTGGAAGTTCAAGAAGGTGTCTAGGCAAATAAATGCTCATTTGGATGCCAATGTGTATCCAAATGTGGATAGCCTATTAAGGTGCCTGTAGCTGGGAAATACTGAGCTCACAAAGTCCAATGTCCCACTAATATTTACTGTTGCAAAATTGTCAATTTGAAAAGAAAAGGTTTCCTGCTTCCATGCTGCCCTCAGGCCACGATGACCTGTTCATGCATCATTTTAGTCAGGAGGACAGTCCCATTGACTTTTAAGTCAGAAGTCCCCAAGCTGCGGGGTGAGCCTCTCAAAGGGGTGGGAAGGAATGTTCAAGGGAGCACAGTGAGGCTCAGCCCCCCCCTGGGGAGTGGAAGGGAGAACCACCTGGCCCAGCCTCAACTCCCAGACCTGCATGGGGCACTGCTCTCAGCCCCTTGCCATGACTCTGCTTCTGGCCCTAGACCCACCCCTAGCTGCCCTACCCATAGCCCTGTCCCCACGCACCATGGTGCTGTAGCCCAGCTCTGGAGGAGAGAGCACAGACAGGAGTAAGGGGGGGAATTACCTTGAAAATTTAGGGGATCACTGTCTTAAGCATTTGGTGCAGAGGTATTTCTGCACCTACGATAATACCAGAGAAGAATTAAAGTGACAGACTTCGTGGTGTACAGTGATTGGACTTACTAAAATAATTGACAGGAAGCAAAGAAAGAAGAATTCCTCAAGAGGAATTTGAAGAATGGCGAATGGGAGACTTGCAGGCATTGGAGATGGCTTGAGCGACTGAGAGGATTGGGATGAGGGGGAAATGAGAGCAGTGATCATGCTGGAATGAGTTTATAGGGATTATGGGCCCGATTTATCCCTTCAGTGAAATTATGCCAGTGATTGAATGACTTAAAAAAAAAAAAATCCACAATGTGAAAGTGGTCCCATCTTTCCTCTCCTATCTTTGACCAAAATGAGCAGAAAAGGGACCCAGCCACTCTTTCACGACTTGAAATACACAGCATCAGGGGATGCTTATACAGTAAAACTCCGATGGTCTGGCACCATCAGGAACCCGGAAGTGCTCCGGACAGCCGGACCATTGGAGCTGCTCTGCCCCCAGCTTCCCCGATTCAGCCGCTGCTAAAACTGACCAGTGGCTGAATCGGGAAAGCCGGGGGCAGAGCAGCTGGAGTGCTGCCGGGTTGGTCCCGTAGTGCTGCCCCTCGGGGCTGCGGGACCCAACCTGGCAGCACTCCAGCTGTCCCCAATTCAGCCGCTGCTGAAACTGATCAGCGACTGACTTCAGAAAGCCCGGGGGCAGAGCAGCTCTGTCCCCGGGCTTCCTGGAGTCAGCCGCTGATCAGTTTCAGCAGCGGCTGACTTGGGGACCCCTGGGGCAGAGCAGCTGGTCCGAGGAGTGGCGCTACCAGACCAACCAGGCAGCACTTCAGCTGCTCTGCTGCAGGCATCCCCGATTCAGCCGCTGCTGAAACTGACCAGCAGCGGCTGAATCGGGGTCGCCTGGGGCAGAGCCGGACTATCGGAACGGGGGGCTATGAGAGGTCTGGGGTGGTATTCCCCCACCCCAGGCCTTTCATAGCCCCCCCTTCCGATAGTCTGGCAAATCTGATAATCGGGCACCCCCTGGGTTCTAAAGGTGCCAGATTATCGGAAGTTTACTGTACTTCTAAATTATGCTTAGATAGCTCAGAGCTTTTCCAGCAGAAACCTCAAACTCTTACACAAAACGTGCTGGGCTCTTTTTATGTCCACAGGGGGCCAACAGGTATTTAAGGGCTCATCTGAAACACACAAACAACTGTATGGCGCCAATTTACTTAGCGGCTGTGTCTAGACTGGCCAGTTTTTCTGGAAAATCAGCTGCTTTTCCGGAAAAGCTTGCCAGCTGTCTACACCGGCCGCTTGAATTTCCGCAAAAGCACTGACGATTGTCATTGTTCTTGCGGAAATACTATGCTGCTCCCATTCGGGCAAAAGTCCTTTTGCTCAAAACTTTTGCACAAAAGGGCCAGTGTAGACAGCTCAGCTTTGTTTTCCACAAAAAAGCTCCGATCGTGAAAATGGCGATCGGGGCCTAGATTGGCCACGGACGCTTTTCTGCAAAAAGTGCTTTTGCAGAAAAGCATCCATGCCAATCTAAACGCTCTTTTCCGAAAATGCTTTTTAATGGAAAACTTTTCCGTTAAAAGCATTTCCAGAAAATCATGGCAGTCTAGACGTAGCCAGCAAGTTTGAGGGACCAAGTCGTTTCTGCTAGGTGGGGTGAAACGAATTGCACTGCTTGGGAGGTTCCCTGAGCTAGAGTTCAGATGCTGACATGTTTTCCCTCCCATTCTAGGTTTAACTGGAGCAGTCTGATCCCCCTGCAGTTGTGGGGCAGGACACTGGGCTTGCAGACAGAGGATTCTAAGTTCCTCCTTGAAGGTGTGCCCTTCCGCATCTTTGGAGGCTCCATGCACTATTTCCGAGTCCCCAGGGAATACTGGAGGGATCGCATGGTTAAGATGAAGACATGTGGTTTGAACACCCTCACTACGTAAGTGCTACCTTCACTAACACAGTCCTACAGAGCAGCTAATTAAATCGGTGGAGATTTTGCCAATACTAGAGCAAGTCCTAAAAGTGTCTTCTGTTCAAGTCGTGAAAGACAGGTTGGTTCCTTTTCCTGCTCCCTGCATGTTTTCGTGCTTGAAATTGTGCCCTCTACTCTGTTTACCACCTTAGGTTCTGCCAGTCCACACATTGAACTCTAACCTCTCTAAACTTTATAGCACACCTTGAGTTGCTCAGTTAGTCCTGGCTTTCCAGGTATGTCTGAGGGAGTCTGATGTGACTGGTCACTTACCACTGACACAGTGGCAAAGTGGGTCCAGGCTCTGTTGTTGCCACTTAACGTGATAGTGGTTTAGAAATTGCTTCAGCCTCAGCAATGAAGAGATACCACGACAGCAAAGACTAAATTCCAAGATGAGTTTAAACTTGTCCCTTCAGCAACTCGCAGCAACTTAAACTCCTTTTCACTTCATTACTCGGACTCCCGCTCTCTTACTAACCTTTAACAGGCCTCCCTGCTTGCTTATACTCTGAACTTGGTCCATAGAACCTGAGGGAGTCCGAACTGGTGTAACTCACATACTGAAGGGCTGAAAGAAAAAAATGTAGGAAGAAAATCATCTAACAGGAGTGTGTATGAAGTAGAATATAAAGACAGCTCCAGCCTGCCCTAACTGCTGATTCCTCAGTGTGAAGTAACATCAATATACACCCTGTTACACATGTGCACATACAGCTGTACGTTTGCCTGAATCTATTCATGGCTAGAAGGTGGTGTGCACAAAAAGGCAGTGCATAGAGGTAGGGTAGGTAGTTCTCCCCCTGTTCCCTGGTCCTAGCCCCTTATCAGTTTGTGAATTCCCAATCCCTGTCTCTGACTCTCTTTTTCAGGTACGTGCCATGGAACCTTCACGAAGCAGCGAGGGGGAAGTTTGATTTCAGCGGAAATCTGGATTTAGAGTATGTGGTGTAATTTTGTTTTGTTTTGTTTTACACTATTGTGATCACAGGTTTGAGAGTAGAGGTCAGATGTCCAGATCCGTTAGTGATAACTTTAGGATGTAGGATATTAAGGAACTTGACCATTGGAGAAGTATTCACATACTAAGTGTGTGATGCATAGATGATCTTATAGGGACATGTCAAGGAATATACAGATCACTGTCCTTTTCCCTTGCTTTGCCAACTAATGTCACATCATTTCGTTTTAGTGGCTCTTTCCTCTTAACTAGGCCTGCAAAGAAGACTCTGTTATAAAACTGTGCTTTAACAAACTGCTTTTTTTGATGCAGTTTTTTTTTTCTAAGTTTTGCTCTAGACCTGCGTTTCTCAAACTGTGGGTCCTGACCCCCCAGGGGGTCATGAGCAACTTAGAGGGGTGGTTGCGGTATCGCAAAGTTTGAGAACCCCTACTCTAGACAACATCTATAACAGGATTCTGGCCACATCAGTGAGAGAAACTCTATTGGGACCCTGCTTACACAAGAATCATGTTTAGTGATAGGTTTGCTGAGCCTAGAGCTGTTTCCAACCCAGACACAATCTTGGATAACCCAGTCAGTGTAGCTTAGTGGTTTAGAACAGGGGATTGGGAGTTGGGAGAACTGTCTTGATTCTGCCACTCACATTCTATATGACCTTGAGCAAAAACAGTCTGTTTGGGCCTCATCTTTTTCATTAGTAAAATGGGGACAGTAGAAGTGTCAAGTAATAGCAGTGATTGTGTTGTGGGGTGACACTCCTAGTTTGGAGCAGCATTTTCCAAAGCCTTAACTATGCAAAACATCCACAAAAGTTTGTAGTTAGTCTGTGTTTGTGTTAACAAGCATGCAGGTAACCCTTAAGATGGAACCAGAGCCATTATATATCTCTGTTATTTTCCCAAAAGCTCCCCCACGCGTACACTTCCCAGAGCCCCATATGTTGTCTTAGCCAACACTGACTGAAGCATTTTTTTATTCTAAACTATCTGGAACAGATGAGATGGCAGCTTCTTATCTTGAGGGAGTCTTGAGTCTTTCAGAGTTCCACAGTAAGAAGAGTGACTGGGGTTCCTCACTCCCCATGCAAAACAACCCCCATTGATTATCTTGTTCGTATCCTTCCCCTTCTGTTCTCAGCAACAACAAAGCTCATCCACTGATTCTCAGCATTACCCCACTGACTTTCTCTTGAGAGTGGTGACTGTGATTAGTAGAAGTTGCCTGCTGGACCCATCTGTTAAGTGGTGAATCCTCTCCCTCATCTAATTGCTCCGTTCCCTCTGTGGACAGCCTTCCTTTATGGTTGGGTCAGAAACACTCTATCTATGTCTCAGAGCAAGCTATTCCACATCTTTAAAGCAGTCTGTTATTTCAAAATAATGGGCGTGCTATTCCAGCGTCCCAATAACCCTCGTTCCATGAGGGATAAGGAATGTTTCAGAATAGCGCTTTTTCAAAATGATCTCGAAAGAAGCTACACAATTAGCAAAGTGGAAATTGCGTAGCTTGTTTTGGGGTAAAGGTACAGTGTAGACGCACACTCTGTTGTGAGGAGTCAGGCGGGGGGCAGTGCCGGGTTAAATGGAATAATTGTGTTTGCAGATTATGTGACTGCATTAAGCCTCTGGGCCCCCCACTCCTTTAGGGTGGATTTTTTTTGGAGGCCTTTGAAACCCACTGATTTGGACTCGCTAGACAGCACGGTCATGGGTACATTAGAAATGTACAGAAACCCAGTGGTTCTTCAGCAAGAAAATAATTACTGTTTTCGGATTTCCTAGGGCCTACCTAACCTTGGCAGCTGAAGTTGGACTATGGGTGATTCTGCGTCCAGGACCCTATATCTGCTCTGAGTGGGAGCTTGGTGGTCTTCCCAGGTAAGAGTGTACATGGTGGTTGCCATTTGGATTTGGGTTCTTTGTTTGATTCAAATACTTAGGCATTCATCTGTTAACTTGAGACTGACTGTAGATACTTTGCATTTGTAAGACCATAGGAACACATAAGCTCCCTGCATCATGCAGCTCAGTCTCCTGCAGAGAGTCAGAAATAATGTTAGAAAATGATCAGGTGTTTCAGCCTGTGTTCTCTGAGGACAGGGTCATGTCCGATGTTCCCTCTTAAGTGTTTCCATCAATGTGCGAAATACATTTTGTTCTGTGCAGCAAGGCGTGTGCAGATGTGCACCACCCATAGAAACACATGCTGCCGGCTGTGGTCAGCTGTAGGTCCTCTGCCAATCTTTCCTGGATGGTGCTCTGCTTACAGGGAACACTGGTCATGTCCTATAGCAGAAAGATTCCCACTCAGTCATTGATCCTTTCATAGCATTACAAACCATGGACCTGGAATTAGAATGCTGCTGTGAACAGTCCCTTTTTAAGGCTCTGGTATGTGCTGGTTAGAGCAGGGGATTGGCGTTCCCTGTTTCATGTTCTATCACTGATTTGCTATATGACCTAGATTTACCTTTCTTATGCTTCAGTTTCCCTGACGATAAAATACAGAGAGTGGTATTTGCAACTTGATGTAAGGGTTTATTCACCCCAGGGCTCATTTTAATAAGCCTATAGGGACTCTCGCACGATGTGGATGGGAGCAATAATGTCATGATTCCCTCAACCCTCTATTAGAAATTCTTTTAAATCTTTGTCCTCCTGAAAACCTTTTTTCATCCATAAAGCCTCCACTTACAACCAATTTACTAGATCTCTGAGGTGGTCATGGCCAGCTGCAACTGACTGGTTTATATAGTAGAGTCAGCACATTTACCAGTTCTACCGCTGCCGTTGCATAAGTAGACTCTCATGTTTAGAGCAGCCTGGTCATGGTACGAGTTGTTGAGAGCCAAATCTAACACGTAAGCCCTGAGAATCTTTCCTGGTTACCAGATCCCAATGGGACAGGTGTTAGGGTTCAGTCACACTTGTTTATCTTTCTTTGTCTTACTCACCAGAGCTTTAACCTCAGTGGAGGAGCTTGGCTCAGATGAAATGTTGGGATGCTCTCTCCCCATCTATCCTGTCGCGCTTTTGCTGCAACTCACGCTCTCCCTGATCTCAGACAAAATGAGTTCAGAGTGTTTTGGCTATTTAATGCAATTAGAATAATCTTATCAGGAGATGAGTTTGATTAAGGCCCCTAGGGCATTCTCATGTAGGGAGGAGAGGCTTTTTTGCCTTAACGCTTTGCCACAACATGTAACACACGGCTTTTTGCCAACCTGGGGGCCCAGGTGGCAGCAGAATATGTTGCCACCTGGGAATCAAAAATAGAGTTCTGAGATTGTGCCGGTCTTACAGGGATTCTCTCTTGTTCCATCCTTTCAGCATCATTAATGATGCCACAGCTGCTTGCGATAACAACCGGAAGTAGTTGGTTAAAACTAATTTTAGTTGAAAATGACAGCGTTATTAGCTGATCCAAGGTCACTGTTGTAATATATTTTGTGCTCATACAGCCCCTTTTGACTGATACAGGAATAGTACCCCCATTTTACAGTTCCCATGCTGAGGGGGAGCAAGGTTGTGACTCGGCCAGAGCTATACAGTTGCAGAGTGGAATAATTAACCCAGTAATTTTGACTCTCAGATCCTTGCTCTTACTATTAACTCTTGGTTCCTCCTGTAGGAACAGGCAATGAGTAAAGTTAGGTTGTAACAGCTATGCAGAATACTGCACTTGAATGCGTATCGGTTATTCCCATGTTATCCCAAATGAACCAATTCAGCCCTGTAAATCTGCCCTAGAAGTGAAGTGAGAAATTATTTCAAAAAATGCTGTGTATAGGGATGGCGATTGGGAGGGTCGGAAACTTGGTGTAGGATGGATTTGTATGCAGGAGTATTGACGGTGAGAATGCAGAAAGCTCACAAATACTCTTCCTCCATGTCACTATGGAGGTCACTGGCTGCTCTCTCAAGTCACTCTTTCTGTCAAGGGTATTTTTTTTTCTACTGATGGCTCAAGAATAAGCCAGCTTAAAAACTTTATCTCCATCTTCTGAGATCTTCTGGAGTGTTCCCTGTAAGCTGTGCATTTGTGCAGCCACTCAGGAGAGATTCAGAGCTGATTAGCAGAGCGCCCACAGCTAGGTTTTGTACCTACTGGTAGTGTACGTTGACACATGCCTTGGTGCCCACAAAAATGCATGGAAAAGATTAGAAGGGAACATTGGTGCAGGATATATCATGAATGGGAATTGGAATGGGACTGTCTCTTCCAAATTCAGATTCACTGTATCATGTTGAGGGAGAAGGTGACGGGTGGTGAGAATCTGGAATTGTGATTTGGACTCTCTATCAAATGTCAGTGGAGGTTTGCATTGTAAGCATACTTAATGGGATAACCGTCAGGACAGTGATTCCCTAAAAGAATTCCTTTTTTACATGAAACATGCTCAAATACCCCATGGGATTCCATTGCTGTTCATGGCATGAATGTCTGTGGAACGTTGCTCTGTGCTACTAAATAGAGGTGGTGTTCCACAGAGAGGTGGCTCCCCTGCAGTCACGAGTGGAAGGATTTTAACTCACATTTTAACCCTAAAAGGTGCTGTATTAATTAGGGATGTAAAATCTGTTTAAGAGTAGTGGGGCTGCTCCA